>NC_140924.1:3484389-3827641 GCF_045865225.1 Trachurus japonicus
AGTCTGACTGTCTGTCTTTCTTCTTCATTGGTCCACTCTTTCAAACAAGAAAGAGCAGAAGTGCAGTAGTAGTAATAGAAGAAGAAGAAGAAAAAGAAAAAGATGAAGATGTGTTCCTCCTCAGTGTTGACGGCCTCCCTTTGTCTCCTCCTGTGTGTCCCGATGTGTCTGTCCCCCCCTGAAGGTAAGGACCTTAACTCTGTCTCTGTAGTTATCATAGTTACTGTAATTATGCTTTAGTAAGTAACTATGGTTACTTAAAGTAGTTACAGTAGTTTTAGTTACCGTGGAGTGAGGCGCCGTCGTCAGCCGCAGCCGCCTCAACATGGCGGATCACTTCCTGTTGTCTGGCTCTGTATCAAACCAACAGAGTTTCTGATGGTTAGGTCAGGAGACCAAGACCACTCACTGTAGGGTCCTGGTGTGACGGTGTGTTCAGGTGCAGTGGGACACGATGCCGCCTCGTGTGATGGCGCAGTTACTCTTCTCTTCCTGGTTGTCGCAGGTGGAGACAGACCTGACGAGTAAGATGAACAAAAGAAAACAAAGTAAAAAGAAAACAGAAAGAACAAAAAACTAAATCTGGGGCGTCGTTTTGGTTCAAATTCCCCTGTGGGCCTTTGCTGCGTGTCATCCCCCACCCCAAAGTTGAACTTTGACCTCACTGATTCATTTGATGTCATCATCTGTTAGTTCATAAAGGCTCTGTGGTGAACAGTCTGCTGAGAAGTAGAGACCTCAACTTCCTGTTTGTCTTTGTCTTTTGTTAGAAACAGTGACGGTGAAACCTGGAGAAGACGCCACTCTGCAGTGTCAAAGTCCCAGAGACGCTGAGATCACGGTGATAAAGTGGATCAAACCTGGTCTGGAGTCAGAGCTTTACGTCTTCTTCTACAGAGAAAACCGCCTGTATGAAAACTTCATGCATCCGTCTTATCGTGGTCGAGTGGAGCTGAAAGATCCAGAGATGAAGGACGGAGACATTTCTGTGGTTCTGAAGAACGTCACCTTCAATGATGCTGGGAAATACGAGTGTTACGTTGGGGATACAAGAAGTAACCTTAAGTTCATCAAAGCCTTCAACCTGACTGTCACAGACTCAGGTGAGTCCTGGTGCAGCTGCTTCCTGGTTGTTGATGAACCATCACAGATCAGATGTTTGTGTTTATTGTTGATGATGTTGATTTAGTAGAAAACAGCTGGTCTGAGTCATGTGATCAAAGTGCAGTAGATAATGTCTGACACCTACCTGACAGCTGATACCTCACTCTGCTTCTCTCTGCAGGAGACACAGAGGAGAGAGGAGACAAGGAGAGAAGAGTCAAGGAGGGAGGAGACAAGGGTCTATACATTGGACTGCCAGTGGCTCTGTTTGTTGTTGTTGCTGTTGTTGGTGGTTTTATCTTCTATAGAAGATGTAGAAAAGTCACAGAGCAGAGTTCACCTGAAGTTTGTTATACAGCAGCTGAGACTGGTCCATCAGCTGATGATGCTGGTGGATCCTGATCCTGAATCAGACCCAGGATCAGAGGGTCTGGAGGAACCGGGACCACAGACCCAGGATCAGAGGGTCTGGAGGAACCGGGACCACAGACCCAGGATCAGCTGTGACCCTGTTGACCTGAACCAGACTCCATCCAGACAGGAGCAGGTTTCACTGAGGACTGATCCTGAGACGTCCTGAGATGTTTCTGATGCTCCTCAGCTCCACATGATCTTCTTGAAGCTCAGTCTCAGCTGGACAGAGACACAGTGATGCCTTCAGGGACCACCTCATAACGGGAGATGAAGACTCTATTGGTGCATGAGGCCGAGTTTGTTCTGACTGGTTCCAGCTGGTTTAACTTGAAGAGTGATGTCATTGTTTACCTGTGGGTGTGTGTTTCATTGGAAGCGAGGCTGGATGTGTGAATATACACTCAGTACGTTTACATGACACTTGAAAAAAACGAATTATTGCCTTAATCCAATTATAACTGGACAACTGAAGTGCATGTAAACACCTTAGTCCGACTGAAATCGGAGTTGGAGAACTCCGATTAAGACACCAAGATAATGCGATTGGAATTGGATTTTCTCCGTCATGTATACACCTTAGTCGGACTGAAGCTGGACAATGCATGTACGCATGCTCCAAAACAGTAGGGACGGCACAAAGTGGAGTAGAGAAGCCGCCCGAACCCGGCAAAGTAAAGAAAAAAACCCAATGTCAGTGCCGATTCAATGCATTTCACACAGCGCGACCAGCAAGAGTGTTTTATTAAAAGAAGAATAGTTGAGTTTACATCATCTCTGTGAATCTGGACCGACCTCAGCACAGCTCCGCCTCCAGAACACCCGGGCTAAACTTGAAAATAGCAATAAATTATTAATATTATTGTCTTTGTTGTCAATATTATCACTACTGTGTTTACTGTTGTTTTTTTTGTTGTTATTGATGTTGACAATGAAGACATGAGTGCAGGTCATTGTTATGTGTGAATATAAACTGTGTGGCAGCTTTCAGACAGACACCAGCAGCATCACACCAGTTTTGTGGAACCAAAATGGAAGTACGGTATGTTACTCTAAATTCTGTTGAACATGTTGATGCTGTAGTCTGAGACAGATCTATCCTGATGTTTAGAGGCGGAGTCTTGTGTTTATCAGAAACGACTGTCAGCTCCCAGACAGTGAAAGTAAAAGTGTTGAGAGAGAGAGACGTTCAGACAAAGGTTTAACAACAGGATGTGGTTGTTTGGTGTGACGGTATCGAGTGTCAGTGACACCACAGAGAGTCTGACTGGATCTCTGATGATCAATCACTGATAATCAATGAGTTCAGCTTGATCTCTGACGTCTGATCAAGTCTGGATGATTCTGTGAAGCTGTTTGTGGACTCACTGACTTCATGTTTGTGTCTGACTGTTACTGTTTGTTTACATTTAGTGAAATCACATGGTGACCTCATCTGAACAATCTCTGATGTCACTTCCTGTTTCTGTGAATCACACTGACTCAATGAATTAAAGCTGCAACACGAAGAAATAAATGAATGTAAACTACTACAACTTCATGTTTTCATATATTTGTGTATTTATTGATTTCAGTATTTATTGATTGATTGATCCTAAGTCAGATGTTCAGTTCTTCCATAAACTGATCTGAGAGCAGCTCTACAGAGTCCCAGTGTTGAGTGTGGTGCTGCCCCCTGCTGGCTGCAGGTAACACCTCACATCAGCTGAGTGGCTCATAAAGTGTACAGTATAAACAGTATGAATTTGATGATTTCTTTACAAAAATAAATGGTGGAGCAGTGCAGTGGTAGGGGAGAGTGGGGTAATGTGCGACAGAGACACCCCCTGTATCTAGAAAACGGAACACATTTATGGTCATGTGACCATTATGTTTTCAAGCCCCTTCCATTTCCCCATGGCTATGAAGGAGAGGACCTCATGATGCTGTGGAAAGCAGGTTTTTTTTCACAAAAATGTTATTTTTGCATGTAAAAGTACATTTTCATGGTGTCAACTTAATCAACTGTTGTGCCAAAGCAAATTGATTAAAGTAGAAAAACTTATATGATACATGATGATGAACTACCAACATATAAAACCATGTGATGATGCTGGCTGAAAATTAGCCTGAATTTCTAAGAGAGGTTGTTTTTTCTAAAATGGGGGTGTTGGGGTAAAGTGAGACAAATGCTGCGGGGTAAAGTGAGACCATGGATGTATTATAATAAATCCAAGAGTGAGACACTGTGAGCACCACACAAAGATTTACACTAGAATCTCGTCCCCCAAGCCAGAAATCTTGCGTGATCAAACATGATCTGTAGCCACACTGCTTTGTTAGTCAGCTCACTTCTTTGGTTGATGGTTAATTAACTGTCTACCATCAAATAGGACCACAACGAAAATAAGCCTTTGGGCTTTGTTGTGTTTTTAATCCTTTTGAACACTTGTCTAATGTTGTTCAATAAAGTCTTCAATCAATCAATCAATCAATCAATCAATCAATCAATCAATCAATCAATCAATCAATCAATCAATCAATCAATCAATCAATCAATCAACTCAATTTTAGTCAAATTCCACTTTGTCGGCTCCTCCCACAAACAAGAGGACTTTTGATCAAAATACCATACCAAACCATACCAACTTTATTTATAAATCACTTTAAAAACCCAGTGGACCAAAGTGCTGTACAAAATCACACATAAAATGGTCACGATTGTCGGGGCCTACAATCTGACCTCCAGACTATCTAACTGGTTCTATCTGTCATTTGAATATAATTAAAACATTCTGTGTTGTATTTGATTTTGTTCTTGAGTCACTTTGTGTTGAGAAAAAAAAGTGACGTCTTAATCTTAATTGACCAATCCCCATGATTCTGCTACTAGTCCGACATTAGTTCTGGTAAGTGTGGTTGTAACGCTAGCTGTCAGGATTCTAACTGTTACAACATGTGTTGTTATGGTAGTTCCAGAGTGGAAAAAGTAAGTGGATCAGTTTACCCCCTTGATTTCTCTGGTTTGTCTCAGTTTACCCCTGAGCTGGGGTAAAGTGAGGCATGAGACCACTTTTTTTTAAAACAATCATATTTTCACTGCCCTTCGTTCTAAATACATTCTGATAATTTCCATTGCTAGGAAACATCCTGAATTAATGGGAAATGTAATGTAATGATAAATCATTTTAGCTCGCTTAGAGGGGAGCAAATGTAAAAAATGTCTCACTTTACCCCACTCTCCCTAATTGAGATCATTATCAGATGAATTCTTCCTCTGGTGCACCAGGGGAGCATACGTCAGTCCAACCGCCCAAAAGTCTGACGGCTCATTTCTCCGACTACCCATTCTACAGTGTTAAGGTTAGGTTTAGGGTAAGGTTAAGGGTTAGGGCTACTTAAGTCGGAGAAGTGGGAGGTCGGACTAATGGACGCAAAAATAAAGAAATGTATGGTCGGAGAAATGGATAGTCGGACAGACGTCATGCACCTGTTCTGGTTCTGGAGTCTCAGAACCTCGGTGCTTTCCGTTGAATCAGCAGCATCAAAAGTTTTTTTTTTTTTGGCGTTTTTGCCTTTATTTGATAGCACAGTGAGATAGACAGGAAAGGAGGAGGCAGAGAGGGGGGGAATGACATGCAGGAAAGGTCTGCCCGATGCGGGATTCGAACCGGGGACGCCTGCGTTGAGGACTGTAGCCTCTACATGGGGCGGCCACCTTAACCACTACGCCACACACCGCCCCGAACCAGTAGCATCAAAATGGAGGTATGTTTTTCTGCTTTATTCAAACTTTTGCTTTTTTTGCTGCCTCTCTGACTGATGTTGGAGTGAACTCAGCCTCCACCTCTTCAGAGATCAGAATGACTTTATTTTAATAAGCCCCAAAGATAAATTCATACAACTTGTTCTTTCTTGCTCTGCTTTCTAGCTTTTCACTGTGAAGGTCGTCTACTTTGTTGAACATGTTGATGATGTAGTGAGGTGGAGCCTTGCGCAGACGTTATGCGCTTGCGCCACAGCTCGATGAAGATGTGTCCCTCCTCAGTGTTGTCGGTCTCCCTGTGTCTCCTGCTGTGTCTCCCTCCATGTCTGTCCTCTGACGGTAAGATCTGAACTCTCTGTCTCTGTAGTTACTGTAGTTATGTTTTTACCTAGTCTAGTTACAGTAGTTTTACCGTGGAGTGAGGAGTTATCGCTGTTGAGTCGCTGTCTCAACATGGCGGATCTCTTCCTGTTTTCCGCTCCGTATCAAACCAACAGAGTTTGAGAGCGTTAGTTGAGTTGAGTTGAGTTGAGATTACTTTATTTATCCCATAGGGCAATTCTGTTTCTACAGCTGACCACCACACCAAAATCACATACACAAGCATACATACAATTGAGGAAGAAAGTGCAAGGACAGTGCAAATTTGATTAGGTCAGGAGACCAAGACCAGCTGGACCTGGTCTGGTACCAGAACCAGCCCAGGACCTGGCAATGCGGCACCTTTCCATCGGATTGTGCATGTGTGTTTACTGTGAAATGATCCGCTGAAACTTAGTTTGGACGTCTTCTGTTAATTTCCATGCACCGGGAGATCAGGATGTTTACGGCGCTAATAATCATGGGAAATGGAGTCTTCCTTCAGGCAAAACACTTCCGCTTTGGGCCACTCAACCAAAATTTAAAGTTCTTACTGCTTTAATAAATAGGAAATAAATGTTCAACGTTGTCTAGAGATGAACAGAATAAAAGTCTTTCTTTCATACATGTGACACATGTCTCTGTTTTCAGTCCATGAAAACAGAAAAGTTTATACAAAAAAATAATTACTCAGTGGTTTTCAAGTTTTCAAAGTGGGGGCACCAGGGGGTGTTGGGGTCCTCAGCAATTTAAGGGGGAAGATGAGACAAAATGCAAATAACAAAATAATATTGAATTTATTCATATGTTATACTATATATCGAAACCTATTTTGCCATGCTCATCTTTCTTATTGCCTGCCAGTCAAATTATGATTCATGACATCATAAACTCTTAAGGGCCTTTCACACCGAACGCGGTATGCGCTGCGCCCACCGCGAGGTACAGCGCAGACAGGCGCAGAGCAGGGCGGCAGCGCGTACACATATGGCGCGAGTTGCTGAGCAACCGAACAAACAAGACAGGATTTGGGGGGGTATATGCAAAGATATGTTCGCCAGGAGCTACAAAACGACCACTTCCAGGTGAACTTTAGCGTCAGGCTGAGCAGGGAGCAGTTTAACAGCCTGTTAGAGAGAGTTGGTCTGATCCTCAGGAGGATGACAACTCACTTCATGCATCCCGTCACTTTAACTGAACGTCTGGTCGTTTGTTTTCTCTCTGCAAGCGGCTGATTTTTTTTTCAGACTCCACTACATCCTCTCCTATTGGACGCGCCGAGATGTCGTCACAGCGCGCTGCGCCCAGATTAAACATTTTTTAATTCGGGCGCAGCGCGCCGCCGCGGCATGCGCCCACCTCGCGTGCCGCTCAGCTCGGCGCAGAGCCGTTCGCCGGTGCGCCGCGGTAGCACGTACACAATGAATGGGTTTGCTGCCGCCTTCCGCCGTCTGCCGCGTTCGGTGTGAAAGGCCCTTTAGTGGTGACCTGGTGGTTTGTGCCTGACCCAAAAAACAGTTGGAAAAAAATCCAACCAAAATCTAGTTGAGTGTTTAGTTGAACTTTGACCTGACTGATCCATTTAATATCATCAAAATCTGTTAGTTCATAAAGTTTGTCTGGTGAACTGAGTCGGGTGAGAAGTGAATAACAACTGTTTGTCTTTGTCTTTTGTTATAAACAGTGACAGTGAAACCTGGAGAAGACGCCACTCTGAAGTGTCACAGTCCCAGAGACGATGACATCACAGTGATAAAGTGGATCAAACCTGACCTGGGGTCAGAGCTTTACGTCTTCTACTACAGAGAAAACCGTCTGTATCCACACTACCAGCTTCAGTCTTATCATGGTCGAGTGGAGCTGAAAGATCCAGAGCTGAAGGACGGCAACGTTTCTGTGGTTATGAAGAATGTCAACACCAATGATGCCGGAAGATACGAGTGTTACGTTGGAGGCGCAGGAAGTGAACCTAAGTTCATCACAAGCTTCAACCTGACGGTCACAGACTCAGGTGAGTCCTGGTGCAGCTACTTCCTGGTTGTTGATGAACCATCACAGATCACATGTTTGTGTTTTGTCCAGATGTTGTTGATGATGTTGATTTAGTAGGAAACAGCTGATCTGAGTCATGTGATCAAAGTGCAGTAGATAATGTCTGACACCAACCTGACAGCTGATACCTCACTCTGCTTCTCTCTGCAGGAGACAAGGAGGGAGGAGGCAAGGATCTATGGATTGGACTGGGAGTGGCTCTGTTTGTTGTTGCTGTTGGTGGTTTTATCTTCTATACAAAAGTAAAAAAAAACACAGAGCAGATATTGCACGGATGTAACTGTAAACTGTTTTCTTGTCTGTAACAACGTCTATGTCCCGTCTGTCCGTCCTGGGTGAGGGATCCCTCCTCTGTTGCTCACCCTGAGGTTTCTCCAATTTTTCCCTGTTAAAAGGGTTTTCCATGGAGTTTTTCCTCAGTCGATGTGAGGGTCTAAGGACAGAGGATGTTGTTGTGATGCCATGTAAAGCCCTTTGAGACAAACTGTTTGTAAAAACGGGCTATACAAATAAAATTGCCTTGCCTTGCCTTGCCTTGTATATATATTTTTTGCCCTCAGGGGGTTTAGTGATTATCATTGTTTGTCCTTGCAGGCCACCGTGTTTTAAGGTATTTGCCCCGCTAGCACCATTTTTGCTCTAAGGCCCCACTATGTAGGATTGGTGGAACTGGTACTGTGGTTGAAAAGAGCAACTTTCTGCTGCTGTGTCTTTCCCAGAGAAGCACAGTAGCCCAGGTCCCTGTTGCCGGTACCGGTGCTGAGCAAAGCTCCAGAGCTCGAGGGAGGCTGGTTGGCTGTGCAGGCCAGCTCAGGCTGCAGCCGCGGCACCATTCATCCTATTAACCATTTTTCTACCACTTCAATTAGTTTAGAAACATTATTTTAAGGTCAGAAAAATACATAGTGGTAATATTGTTGTTTTCTTATTGCTCATAAGGTAAATGCTATAAATGGTTCTGGTATAGTAAAAATATTCTGACTGTGTGTGTGTGTGTGTGTGTGTGTGTGTGTGTGCTCACATACACATACATTCATATACAGTACATACCCCCATTACAAAACACAAAACAAAATCAACAACACTTGTGCTTAAGTGGGAAAATACATTTAATCTAAACAAAAAAAGCGGGAATGGATTTTAAAATGGGAGGAAGTTTATTCCAATGAGATAGAGCTTTGAATGTTTAAACACTCACATCCTGATTGGTCCACAGAGATCACATCAAGTGAGTGTCTCCAGGCTGAAACATGATGCTTCATGGGAGGAGCCTTGTGTTTATCAGATACTTCTCTCAGCTCTCAGGAAGTTAAAATGTTGTGAGATGTTCAAGGGGATTCTTTTCAAGTTGTTTTATTGTTTAAATGCATTTTATTGTGTTTTAACATTTTAACTAATAAAAAGCTTTTTTTTTGACAGTCAAGTGACTGTCTGACTGGATCAATGACAATCAATAATCAATGAGTTCATGTTGATCTTTGACATCTGGTCAAGTCTCAATGATTCTTCAGTAAAATCACATGTTGACCAGACCTGAACTCTCTCTGATGTCACTTCCTGTTTCTATGGATCACAATGCTGGAACACAAACAAAGAATAAATGAATGTAAAAACACAGAAAAGACTTTCCAAATCCCTTTTTTTCATATATTTGTTATTGATTGCTTGATTGATTGATTGATCCTAAGCCAGATGTTCAGTTCTTCGATAACCTGATCTGAGAGCAGCTCTACAGAGTCAAAGTGTGTTGATGTTCAGGGTGAAGTGTGGTGCTGCCACCTGCTGGCTGCTGCTGCAGGTAACACCTTACATCAAAACTGGTTTAAACTGGACTTTAAATAATCATGGATGTCGAGCAGATCAGACTCTGTGAACATAATGATTGATACATTTTATTTGTTGGGCACCTTGCACAACATCCAAAGTCACTGTACAGATAAAAACAATAGCAACAATAGATATAAAATACAACAGCACAAGAAATACATGTAGAAATACAAAGAAAACACAATGTGGCTAAATGAATAGACAAGGATGATAAAACAGTTGGGGGACAAGGTGTTATAGGAAGTACAAGATTTGAAAACGGTGTGTTTTGAGGTGGGACTTGAAGGTCTCAATAGAGTCCAGAGTCCAGATGTGACTTCCAGAGTCTCGGTGCTGAACAGCTAAAAGTCCGAGCACTCATTTAACTGAGTCTAAGGATTCATTCAGACAGTTTGTTCACTTTGTTCCGATTTAGTGGCTAAAACAATATAATTGTTGCGTTTTTCTTTTGGGTCATTTGTGTTCACATAGTAGCAGCTCAAAATTGTTAACAAATGCCATGTGTGAACCAGCTGTTCTCTCATTGGTCAGAAATATTGCCCTGAATATGACACAGAGGTCTCAACAGGCAGGAAAATGAATTAAATCAACCTGGTACAAACCGCAATCGAAGTCCGGACATGACCCGATATGAAACATTTGTACAGTTTGTAGTTTGCAGATCAGGTTGTAAGGTTACTAGAGGGTGATGTCATGTCCGGTTTGGTGGTGATGTAGATTTGAGTGTCATCAGCATAACTATGAAAGTGGAAATACCAAAATAACAGAAAATATTGCCAAGAGAGA
The DNA here is from genome assembly GCF_045865225.1 of Trachurus japonicus. NCBI lineage: Eukaryota > Metazoa > Chordata > Actinopteri > Carangiformes > Carangidae > Trachurus > Trachurus japonicus. The sequence goes on from NC_140924.1 coordinate 3,494,675, forward strand.
GGACATAGATGATAAAGAGTAGAGGACCCAGGATAGAACCTTGTGGAACACCGCGAGCGTTCACTTTGGTTCAGCAGTTTGACTGGAGTCTGGTTCCAGCTGACGATGATGATGAAGATGATGAAGATGTTGGTTCTGGTCAGAAGTGGTGCTCAGTGGTGACCGCCATGATGTCATCAAAGTCCTCAGCCAATGTCTGCCGAGCAGGGGTGGGTGTGGCTGTTGCCGTGGAGACAGGTGGGCGACATCCTGTCAGAGGAGTTGATAAGATTTAGATTCAGTTTACAAACAGAAAGAGACTGATAATATATAATCAATAACAATCAACAACACATGATGGAGACAGTGACTGAGGAATAAAATACTATAATACTTTATTATGATTGATTAATTGATAGATAGATAGATAGATAGATAGATAGATAGATAGATAGATAGATAGATAGATAGATAGATAGATAGATAGATAGATAGATAGATAGATAGATAGATAGATAGATAGATTGATTGATTGATACCTTTGGCTCTCTGTCGATACAGAGACACCATGAGGACAGTGGAGACGACGTACGGACAGATGACCACCAGGTGACGGAGCACAGTGAGGACAAGATGGAGGGAGGAGGAGATGGTGGGCGGGGCTGAGGAAGGGGGTGGAGCTGTAGCAGGTCTTTCTGTAGAGAGATTCACCTGGTCAGGTTAATATGTGGATGAATAAGTGGTGAAATCAATGATGAACCTCCTGACCTGTGACAGCGACCCAGCTGGGTGGAGACCCTCCATGGCCTGTGATGTTACAGCTGTAGAGGCCTTCATCAGACTTGGTAACATGGTGGATGGTCATGTGACGTGTAGGCTCAGTCCTGATGAGGGAGCCATCTTTATAGAAAGCAGCTGGGGGGTTGGAGGGAGGGGTCTCCTTTGATTGACAGCTCAGAGTGACATCATGTCCCTCCATCACAGGGAGGACAGGACTCTGCAGGATCACTGGTCCACCTCAACACAGAGACAAAGTACAGCAGTTGATCCATTTCCACACAGCTTCATCAACACTGACTCCACAGTCTGATCTTACCAGTCACAGTGATGTTGATGCTGCTGCTGCTTGTTGCTCCCTCTCCAGACTCACACCAGTAAACTCCACTGTCCAGTGGGTCGATGGAGCTGATGTTACAGGATGAACCGGTTGGTTTTCCCCAGTGGACTCCGCACTCAGCTCTGCTTTCAATGGTTGTGTTCCTCATCACCTTCCATCCAGCAGAGCTGTCGTCCTCCTCACAGCTCAGAGACACAGAGTGTCCAATGAACAGCTGAGAGCTGTTGGGACTCACAATCAGACGAGCTGAGAGAGGATTCATGATAAATCTGACTTTAGTCTTCAGTGATGTGAATCCAGAAAAGTGACATTGATGAGAATAAAGCAGGAAGTAGTGGGCGCATGACGTCTGTCCGACTACCCATTTCTCCGACCATACCTTTCATTATTTTTGCGTCCATTAGTCCGACCTCCCACTTCTCCGACTTAAGTAGCCCTAACCCTTAACCTTACCCTAAACCTAACCTTAACACTGTAGAATGGGTAGTCGGAGAAATTAGCCGTCAGACTTTTGGGCAGTCGGACTGATGTATGCTCCCCAGAAGTAGTCCTGAGTAAACAGGGAGTAGAAAAAGGAGCGTGAATCAGAGATGCTGTGAAGCCTCCACAGCAGGTGACTGCAGGGCTGCGTTCCAAAAACAGGTTGAGTTTCCCTCGCTCACTTGCCCTCAGCCCTTGCTATGACGTCACACGGAGGCCACTTGGAGAGTGGAGGGAAAGTGGGCGGGGGAGGAGTAGAAGAGGTAAACGGAACGCACCTGCCCTCGTTCACTAACAGCTGGGACAATCACTGGTCGACCACATGTCGTAGGTGTAGCGCTGTACTGCCTCTTAAGGGGGGGGGCTGGCCGTTTTTTTTAATTCAATACTCTATAATATCAATATACTACTCTTTCTCTCTGTCTGTCACTGATGATGAGCTCTGCTTCATCAGACCAATCCTGATTAACATGCCTTATTAAACTTCACATCAACACAGGCACAGCAACTATGTGAATATGAAACGTCAGATTAAAAAGGCTCTTTAGACACGTTTTTTTTGTGACAAATGAGTTTGCCTATTATATATCTCTACTAGCCGACCACTTGTAAATAGTTTGTTCTGACATGTCACTGCTAAACTAGTTTATTGAATTGAATATTTACTGACCCCTTTCATTTATTTTCTTCTTTGGTGGTAAACACACAACTGGTGCTTGAGGTTCATTATCGCCACCGCATGGACGTATTTTTCGTGCACCACTGCAATGCATTGTGGGTGATATACAGCTCTGGAGTGACCATCGATGTTGACTTGATCACTCAGCCCTCAAGGGTCGATCTCACCAAGTTCACTTCAGCTGTTTAGAGAAATGGAACAGCCCTTATGATGGCGGCGGGGATTCCCCCGAGGGCAAGTGCTGAGGGCAAGTGAACGAGGGCGACTCAACACGCTTTTGGAACGCAGCACATGTGTTTGCTGTACCAACCTGGTGTGTGTCTGCAGCAGCACAGGGTTGTGGTCAGGCCTGAGGGGAAACGACACGAGCGTGAAGTTTCACATGCAGCAAAGGTGTGAACTTCAGTCGATAGTCTATAAGTCAGTGGCTTCATGTCAACATATAACTCTCAACTACAACAACAACACTACTTTAGTTTGACCTTGGAGATAAAGACAAGACAAGTCAAATTTTATTTCTAGAGCACATTTAAAATGACCGAAGTCGTCAAAGTGCTGTACAGATAGAAAGTTAAAACAATACACAAAGCAATACAGCACACACATACAATTAATTGTACAAACATGCATGCATACATTGGGACAAAGCAAAAGCAAAAGCAAAAGGCAAGAAGGGCTCTGCCTCAAACTGAGTTGAATGCCATGTCGAATGAATGGTTCTTCAGAGGACACTTAAACACCTCTAGGGTCAGGGCCGATCTTAAGTGGAAGGGCAGGCTATTCCAGAATCACACGAAAGTCTTGGTCGCCTTTGGTCCTGAGCCTGTCCAATCCATGAACGGCTTTAAAAACTAACAATACAATTTATAAATTAATTCTAAGATGCACCGGAAGCCAGTGGAGTGAGGCCAGGACTGGAGTGATGTAGTTGCACTTACGTGTAGCCACCAGTGAGGAGGCGGGCAGCTGAGTTTTGAACAAGTTTTGATAAAGACAAATCCAGAACACAGATTAACTCCTACGTCCATAGAGAAACTTTGTTAATGTTACACCTGAGCTGAGGAGAAATTGGTCACATGATCACATCAACGATCTGAAACACATCACACCACCCGTCTGAGTTTCATCCATCTGACATCCAACTTCTAATAATCAGGTGGTGTTGCGGATGAGAGAAGTAGTCAAAGTTGTTTATTTTCGTAGGATAAGCCCCTCGAGTTAGAAGTGAGAAGTGGATCGTGAACATTTACTTACAGAGCAGCAGCTGAAGAGACGTGCACATCGTTCTGATGTTAAGGGATGTTTGATGAACAGATCCTTCCTGTTCACAGATGTCAGTGGTTTCTGCAGCCAGGGGTGTGGGGGTGGTTGGTGGAGAGACATGAACACATGTGGGGGGGGGCAAGTCAGTCGGCAATGAGGACAACAGTTAGCTTTTTCAAAAAAGGGGTTTTTATTTACCCAAAGTATAAAGCAATCAACATTTCTCAAATGAAAATAATACAAGACTGGGCCCATAATAGAGGTCAAATAACTCTACAAAAGCCAACTGAACAAACCAACAGAAGACAAACAGAACGAAACAGACCTAAACTACTGAACACAAGAGGGATTAACATAAACACTGAACACAAAAGACAACAGCTAATTTACAAACAAAGCAAATCAGGAAAATTAACTCATTAGAACAAACACAATCTATTCCTAACCAAACCAAATGAAATTACTAATTGTCTAAGGAAAATAATAAACGTAATTAAAGCACAAAATCGTCACCCTCATGGTGTACCGGCCATTTGGGTTGGCCAATTAGCATTCCCTGCTATAAATGGCCCCGACATTGTGGAGCAGCCTACCTCTGCATATTAGGACTGCACAAACACTCGAGCACTTTAAATCTCTTTTAAAAACTCATCTCTTTTCCTTGGCATTTTAGTTTTATATGTCTCCACTCTTGTTTTATTGTTGTATTGCATGCTTTTATTGTAACTACATTACCCGTTCCATCTAGTTGTATTGCCACTAGTTTGCTTGTGTGTTTATTGTACAGCTCTTTGGTCAACCTGGGTTGTATTTTTAAATGTGCTATATAAATAAATATGTATTGTATTGTAGGCTATTGTAAATGGCTGAGCTTTTGGGGGCGGATCCTTTTGCCTGGTTCCAGGATCCCAGCAGCAGCACCAACAGCAGCACCGGTAACTCAAAGAAAACAAACATTAGAAAACTGAAACAAAGACTGTAAAAAAGCATCGAGTGACCATGATCCAGAGGATCTTCTAGGACCCTTGAGTTGGATGTAGCACCATCTAGTGGTGAGGTTGTTCACTACAAACAGCTGAAGACCCCTCCCTTCTGTTCAGCCTCTTCTGTACAGTGATGGATGAACCCACTCAGACCTGCCGACATTCAGCTGCTGTTCATTGACGTCATCATCATCATCGGTTGTCAGTTTTCTGTCTCTATTTCTGACTCATTTGGAGACTGGTTTGTCTTCAGCAGGTTGAGCCATGACGCTTCAGTCGCCGTTGAACTTGAGTCGTGCAACACCAAGAAGAAGAAGAAGAAGAAGAAGGTACGGCAGAAGGTAGAAGTGAGAAGTGCTGCCACCTGCTGGTTAACACATGTACTAATGGACAGAGCAGGTGTCAGAGCAGGGGGAGGGGCATATATATGTTTTCTAAAGCAGATGTTGGCATCAGTGTTTGACTTGTGTGAACATCTAAAATGTTTTATATTATATATATATTTTTTGTATTTCAATGAGCTGGTCTCAATGACAATAAAGAATCTTGAGTCTAGCATGTTGAGTTCCTGCTTCATCAGTGACTTTAGTCTTTAGTGTGAGGAGTGTGAATATTAACAGAGATCACACCTCACAGAGATGGAAACAGGATGTCTCACACTGTCAGAGAAAATCAAACCACAAGGCGTTTTAAACCTTCCACGTGACTAAAGTGTGAAAACACAGAAATCAGGAAGTATTGCTACTTTACTTTATTTAACATGTTCAGAGTCACAGAAACAGCAGGAACGGTTCAAACATAAAGGAGTTATGTGACATCCTGACTCCTCAGCAGGTCACATGGTTAAATATCAAAGATTAGGAGTTCACACACTGTTGTTACATGAAGCTACAAAATATGATCCACACACAAACAACAGGGGGAGTTTCTGCCTCTTACTGATGGAACTGAACTCTGATCAGAAGTCATGCTCAGTGGTGACCGCCGTGACATCATCACTGACTTCAGCCAGTGTCGGCTCTGCTGGGATGGGTGGTACTGTTGCCATGGAGACAGGTGGGTCACTTCCTGTCAGAGGAGTTACATAATGATGATAGATAGATAGATAGATAGATAGATAGATAGATAGATAGATACCTTTGGCTCTGTGTGGATACAGAGACACCATGACGACGGTGGAGACGACGTAGGGACAGATGACCACCAGGTGACGGAGCACAGTGAGGACAAGATGGAGGGAGGAGGAGGCAGGGGGAGGAGAAGAGGTGGTAGCAGGTCTTTCTGTAGAGAGATTCACCTGGTCAGGTAAATATGTGGATGAATAAGTGGTGAAATGGTGAAACCTCCTGACCTGTGACAGTGATCCAGCTGGGTGGAGACCCTCCATGGCCTGTGATGTCACAGCTGTAGAGACCTTCATCAGACTTGGTAACATGGTGGATGGTCATGTGACGTGTAGGCTCAGTCCTGATGAGGGAGCCATCTTTATAGAAAGCAGCTGGGGGGTTGGAGGGAGGGGTCTCCTTTGATTGACAGCTCAGAGTGACATCATGTCCCTCCATCACAGGGAGGACAGGACTCTGCAGGATCACTGGTCCACCTCAACACAGAGACAAAGTACAGCAGTTGATCCATTTCCACACAGCTTCATCAACACTGACTCCACAGTCTGATCTTACCAGTCACAGTGATGTTGATGCTGCTGCTGCTTGTTGCTCCCTCTCTCAGCTCACACCAGTAAACTCCACTGTCCCATGGGAAGATGTAGCCGATTCTACAGGAGGAACCAGTTGGTTTTCCCCAGTCGACTCCACACTCAGCTCTGGTGTCTCTGGTGGTGTTCCTCATCACCTTCCATCCAGCAGAGCTGTCGTCCTCCTCACAGCTCAGAGACACGGAGCGTCCATCAAACAGCTGAGAGCTGCTGGGACTCACAGTCAGACGAGCTGAGAGAGGGAAGAGTTGAGCTTTAATGTTAATTAATGATTCACTAACAAAGTTGTTGAGGCTTGGATTTGAACCTACGATCTTCGGGTCATCAGCCCAGTGGTCTAACCACTACAGTTGCATTCAATGAGAGAAGGGTAACAAAAAAAAACCTGTATAAGAGGCTCACTGACTAATGCTTGAAAAAAGGAACTCATAATGAGCCACACCAAGTAAGTAGAGGACTTTTTTGTGAAGTGTGACTATTTTTTGGTGAATTCAAACAAAGTATAATGCCCATTCCAGTGAATTACAAAGTTGAGCTCCTTCTACTCTGCTGTTCAAAAAATTGTACTTGGGTGAATGGCAGAGAGGGAGCACCCAGGCTGCATTTAAAACATATTTTAAATTATTCTCTAAGTATCTTTGTGTTCTTGACCATATTTTAGCAAGAAGACAAGTGTGGCTGCAAACTGTGGCCAATTCTTGTGTGTCAATGAGTGTCATTTGTAGCTTTGGTGGCAGTTTCAAAAGAAAAGTTCCAGTCGCTTTTTTGGCTGTCCTCCAATCTGATGATGATCAAACACCATACACACTCATTGAAAAGTGTGAAATTTGTCAGTAAAAAACGGTACAAGATATGGAAAAGTTGTACACAGGTTGAATACATTCAAGTTTGTCTACAGATCAGAATTTGAAAGAAGTCTGTAGGTAAAAGTATGTGGAAGCAAATTAGGTTCAAAATAGGACCAGTAGTTTCAGAGTGTGAAGACTGTTCCAATGTATTTCTAATGGGACAAAAATAAAATCAGAAATATTTGAATATTTTAAAAAGTATCAATAGTTGAAAATAGAAAAGTAATTCCGATAATGTCCAGAAAAAGCTGCACAATGTGATATTTTAATCGTTGAAATAGCACAAAGCATGAAGGACTAGAAGCGTTCCAAAAAACGGCGGAAAGTAGTAGCTTTCAGCATTCACACTAATAATAAGTATAAAGAAAATGGTGGAGAGGAACAACAATAGTGTACACTAATGAAACCAATTCAAACTGAACTTATGCCCAGCTGCTCCACCTCTGAACTAAGCTCCACCCACTTCCTGTGGAGACGTCAGCTGTGGCCAGCAGGAGTTCACTGTCACTGACCTGTGTGTGTTGTGGAGCAGAGCAGAGACATCAGACCTGCAGAGACACAACAGTCAGGTTGAAAGAGGAAACACTGCAGCCTACATTTCCCACAATGCAACATGACAGAGTGTGGTGTGTAACAGCCGGACTCTGCTGCCTGAGGAAGTGAAGTGTGACGGTGCACTTTAACCTTTAACCACTTTACCTAAACTGCTGCTGCTTTTTTAAAAATTATTATTACTACTAATAATATTTATTTATTATCTTTTTAATAAACATAGGATTATATTTTGTATGCTTTTGAATGTTCAGATTTTTTGCACTGCTTTTAATCTAGGAGCACACAATTTCATCTCGTGTACACCGTACAAGAAATGACAAATAAAAAACCTTTGACCTTTAAACTGACTCTGAGGAGAAAGATGCTCAACCGTCCCTTTAACAAACTACAGTGGTTTTACAGTCGCCTCAAAGCATCATGGGAACTTTAGTAAAGACAAAATAGCAGAAATGCACGCACATCCATAGACAACACTGTGTGCAGGTGCAGAGCCAAACTTTAGTGAAGACACCATCAGCTCCATGATCAATAATAATATGTATATAATATATAATTTCATTCTTACATTCACTGCAAGGTGTATATTTTCTGAATGACAAATAAAATTGATATCTATCTATATCTATCTATGAGCAGAGGTCCGGTCCTGATGTTGGACTGGATCCACACAGAGACGTGACAGTGCTGTAGAAACCAAAGCAGATGAAAGAGAAACTCACAGAGCAGCTTCAGCAGAGAGGATTCCTCCATCCTGACTCTCCAACCAAGTCACAGCTGCTCTCTGATCAGCTCTAGTCACTGCACATTAAACCCTCCTCCTTCCTCTGTGGTTTCTGCTGCACTCTCACCTACTACATAGAACATCTTTAATTACCATGATGCATTCACTGACCCTCACACTGACACTGCTGTGTTTCTGATCAGAGAGTTTTTGCACTCTGACATGACTCAGTTTGTTTAATGAAGATGATTGATGATCTTAATTATTGATCTTATAAGCATATTGCACATTGAGACCATGCTGCTTGTTCATTTACAGTTTTTTGGTGTCTGATATCTACAATGTAAATGTGTGTCCAGGCCTGAGGTTTAAAGCCACTGTGTAGTTGCATGTCTCCACCACCAGATGCCACTAGAGTCAACTGTCAAATGTCCATGTGATGACACCAGAGGGTTCAATATCCATTATTTTGTAAATCTTGACCATAGGAGATGAATGAACGGAACGATATTGCCGGAAAATCTATTCATGGCGGACGTAATTTATTTGAAACTGTGGGAAACAGTGGCCGGAGCAACAGGTGGGGACCCTGGCATCAGCCCGCTGACAGCAGGGAGATTCAGAAGAAGAGGAGAGGCAGTGAGTGGAGAGTTGTGTGGGACATCCAGCGACAGGTCAGGGATGGGATGCACAAGTGCAGCAGCTCAGTTCAAGGTGAAGCAGACTTATTACCCCTGGCTTCTTATGGAAAATGCAGGTTTTGCTGCACAACTGAGCTGATCTACTGTCTATTAACAGGCCGCCGTGCCAATCTTTGAATAATAGGAAGATTTGTGTGATTTTTTATAAGCTCTTTTTTTTTTTTTTTTTACAAGTTAGACTTGTTGAGACAATTCCTGACTGTAAAGCACCGATGTGGGCATGTGCCTGCGCCTAAAATAATTTCAAGTAAAAGTCATATAACATGGATAGCCTATTATTAGGGCCACGGGCAATCGCACCGGGCACTGGTCCCAACAGCTATGAAATAGCTGCAGGGACCAGTGCCCGGGCACTACTGTTATTGTGTGGATTTTTTCCCAGTTATTTTTTTTTTTCATCTTCCGGACGATTTTCGATTCACTACTAGTCCTGCAACTCTAGTAGTGAATCGAAAATCGAATCAAATTATATATCAAAACGTGCGGTTTGATCGGGATCGGTATGCTATTACTTTTCTCAACAGTCTACGAATTTTTCGCGACGTAAGTCGCGAAAAACTGTGCAAAATTTTGCATTGAAGTCAATGGGACGGGCGAAAAAAAAAAGAGCGAAAAAGACCAATCATTGGAGTTTAACAAACGTCTACTGCTCAGGCATACTTTCACCTAGAGACTCCATTTAAACTTTAAACAGTAGACACAAGTCTTGTGTATTGTCGTATTACTCCACGTTTTGATAGGTCATATAGTTTTTGATCAATCCCTGATCAATGACCATGATCATTTTTGGAGAAATTATGAGATTATAATGGGTGTGTATTGGACGGAATGTTCGTGTCAGAGTGCGTGACATCATCGGTTAGAGTGGGAGAGATGCCAGAAAAACTCCAGATTTTTTCTCTTTCCAAACTCGGCCCGGCCACAATTTACACTCTACACACATAATTTTTTCAGAATTTGTAAGACAAACTTGTCCTGTCACTCATCATCTGCTCAAAATATCAGAGAGACTTACAGAATTTAAACTTGGAGCCTCTGAGTGCGGCCACGTCTGTCTCTGCTCCTCATTGACTCCAATACAAATATTTTCTGAGAGAAGCAGAACGGCCTGATGTTTTAAAACTGCCAGCGTCGCCAAAATATTTACTGTAGAAACACCAAATCGTACCAAAATTTTCAGTAAGTCCTTAGAGCAACGTTGATCTGTGTTTTGTTCTGATAGGAGTTACCGTTTTGTCATGCTAAGCCTAAGGCCCAATCCCATTTCACCCCTTGGCCCTACCACTTACCCCTACCCCTCCGTTTTGCGCGTTCACGTGTAGGGGTAGGGGTGTCCCAATCCCCGTTAGGACAGAGGGGTAGGGGGAAGTGGTAGGGCCATACCCCTCCAAACGGAGATTTTTCAGAGGCACACTCCAAACGGAGGGGTATGAAAAGTTTCCCATAATGCATCTTGCGGCAGCCGGCAGCAGTGGCTGTAAAACGAAAAGCTGTTTTATTTCTTGCTGTAGCGCTGTTATTACGTCACTTTCTTAAGTTTTAATATTTTTTCTTGCGAGAAAGTAACTGTTTAGGTCCCAAATGTGCGGTTAGTTTACCAAATGACGGCTGGTTAGAAGTTTGCTCCGACGATTTTTCGGAGAAGTGAAGCTCCAGGAGGAGCGGCTCCTCACAGAGGCAGCAGCCGGCCTGCAGAGCTGCTCCGCCGGCCAAATTACGTCCTCGTCCCGGTCCCGCCGGGAGAGAAGGCGGTCGTTAATTAACTTATCCGCGGGTTTTTAGAGGTTTACCACCAGCATGTTGGTAAACAATTCTTTTTAGCATTTAAATGTTGGTCTAATTGATGAAATCTGACAATTGTGGTTGTGGCAGTAGCATTAGTTATTTGGATGAAAAGTGAAGCTTCATGTATCAGACAGAGGAGCAGGCAGCTGCCTCTGGGCTCTGCACGTACAGAAATCACCACATTTACATCAGTAAATAAATGTTTTACAATGAACCGATCAGTCTGCATTAAGTTTTATCTTATTTTATTAAGTTATATGGTACACGGCTATTTGATTTCTGGCAAAAGCTCGCCGCATCAGCTTACGTAAAAAAGCCAGTGACACTACGTGATGACGTATGTGACTGTTGAAGGGGCGTCCCAATTCGGAGGGGTTGACTTTCTACCCCTACCCCTTGTAGCTCCGTTTCAAGGGGCGAGGGGCAAGGGGTAGGGGAAGGGGTAGGGGTAAAAAAGAGAAATGGGATTGGGCCTAAATGTGAGACCGGTGCAGAGGCAGAAAATGGCTCTTTTTCTCCACGTTTCTGTCTGTCTCAGCCTGCGGGGGCCCCTATCGCCGTGGTAACCTCTTTGATCCTCAGGCCAGAGCTCGTTAACTTCATAAACAATCCACCTGGCGCTCGTTTAAATGTTTATAAACACAGACACAGCTAAATCAGACTGACACAGGATGCAGCTACTAACTAACTATGTGTCAAGTCAGTCACACACACACACACAGACTCTAGAGCCAGCTTCATGTGATTACAGTCACACACACACACACACACACACACACACACACACGCACACACACACACACACACACAGACTCTAGAGCCAGCTTCATGTGATTACAGTTACACACACACACAAACACACACACACCTTCATGTGATTAAAACACAGTTAACGTACAACAGAATTTAAACTTAAACCATGATTTAATCTGGTTTTAAAGTTAAACCTTGTTGGTGTCAAATGCCTCTTGTGGGAGCAGCTGATAGAGTCCCCCCCAGCTGAAAGCAGCCCACCCCACCAGCCAGAGGGTCCAGGACCATAGGGACTGCAGTGGAGGAAGGCTGCCTTAACACCCTGCACAATGGCACCCAGTACACAGAAGTTAGACAGGACCAGTCAGCCCATCACCTGGTCCGTTCAACAAATCAGTTTATGCTACTGTGATTTATGTAGCCTAGTTAAATACTACAGTAATCATCATAGTGTATTGGCAGGAAAGACCATTTAAATCTGTATCAAATATCGATTAATGAATTAATCGATAATTTGCATGTTGGTCTTGGTTAAGTACCACCTTGAAAAAAAAAACTATGTTTTGTTGCTTAAAGCAGAAGTAGCCTAAGTGATATATTTGTGTTAATCTAAGTCTTAAATAGTTATATCTTCCGACAGCAATCACTTACATAGAGTGTTTGGACTGAAACACGGGTCTGTCAGTCACTCTGCTCTGCTCTGAGCCCAGGAGAAAACATTTATCGTATCCTACAGTTTTTATCCAATGAGGAGAGAGAACGGCATGCAGGGCTGTGTGTGCAGCCAAGGAACGCCGTGAATGTGGTGACGTAGGGACGAGGACTGTTATGGTGCGTTCAAGGCAACTCGTAACTCGTATTTTTCCGACCGTGAAGTTGTACCAGTTCGATCTGGTACGAGTTCACGGGTCAGAAGTTACGAGTGGCCGTTATAGTGACTTTCACAGGTAAAACAGGTCGGAAAAACAGGAGTGGGTTGCCTGAAACGCTACAAAGTCGTAAGTTGTGACTTGAAGCTGTAATTTACGATTGCAAAAGCCTGCCTGGAACGCAGCATTAGCCAAAACGACCGGACCACTTACTTCTGCTTTAAGCTATTCAGTCATTCAATGGTATACTAAAATCCATGTGAAAAAAATGCTTCTCACTGTTCTCAGGTCAAATATTTATATCCGATTAAAATGCAATTAATTGCGATTAATTAATTACAAAGCCTCTAATTAATTAGATTAATTGTTTTAATTGAGTCCTGGCCCTATTACACAAGATACACACACACACACACACACACACACACACACACACACACACACACACACACACACACACACACACACACACACACACACACACACACAGTTAACCTAATGTGGTTACAGCTCCTCCATATCAGTGCTTATAGAAAGATGATCATGTGTCTGTCTGATCAGCTCTGTCTTGACCTTAAGATCGTGGGTTTGATTCCCATGTTGACAGAGATGGCACAACCGGCAGTAGCTCCCGTGGCCCATTCAAAATTTCCCGAGAGGAAATTTTCTAGTTTGAAATTGTTATTTATATTTATTTGAAATTGAGGCTTGTGTCCCCCCCCCCACCCACCCACCCCCCGTGCGCCGCATACGTTCCGGGACCTGTGCCCGTCTCGTCATCCCTGAGCTGTCATGTGTACTTTGCGTTCCGTGCACCTTATGATTTAGAAATGTAAGCACTGGATATAGCCTACTTGAGATGTTTATCACTGTCTCGGCGCTCGGGTCTGGGGCTGGGGCTGGTTCCGTGGCCGCAGCTCGTAGTCTCGGGAGCGTCTTATTCCTCCGCCTCCCCCGCCTCGTTTTTCTCCTCTTTTTCTCACTGTCGTTGGGTCCATGCCGTTGTCTAAAAAAGAACCGTGGGAAGTAGTTTGGCTTGACACATTCTCGTCCTCATCTTCACTCGTGTTCGCGCTGCTGAGCGTGCTGAAAGACACTGTGCCAGTGCGTTTGTTCCTGTGGGTTTGGCGAGATGGCCAGGCATAACCTGTTTCATCCTTATAGTCCTGCTCGTCACGTTTGAATTTCTCAATTTTGGTTTGAGCCAAGGCTTTGTGGAGTCTGTCGATATCCTCCTGGATCTTTGGCAAAGTTAGCTCCGCTTGGGTTGAAAGTGTTGCACTTGAGGTTGCGTCGGTGATGACGTCAACCTGGTGACGTAGTTCCTCTCTTTGTGTTTTCGCCTCACAGATGAGCTAACCCTAACCACTTGGTTAAATAGCCGCCTGTGTATCTTGTGCTTCAAACCGCTGATGAAGACAGCGTCGAAACGCGTTGGGTCCTTTTTTATTTATTAAAAAATCAGAGAAATCAAGAGTGCCTCGGGAGCTCTTTTTTGACTGCACCACCATCCTTCCACAGACAGTCAGTTTTTTCCAATTTATTTGGATTATTTTTCCCTTGAAGAGCACCTTGAGCCACTCTACATTTTCATACTCTTTTTTTTTTTTCCCTGTGGCCTCTGCAGCACTCTACCTCCCCTCTATTTTTTCTACATTGACTTAAAGGTAAAATCTGAGATCTAAAATTACATCATCATCATAATCTAAAATGATACCATCATCATACATGCGTGCATGCAATTAAAAGTCCGGGAGCGACCAGGCCGGAGACTGGGCTCAGACACGCTAGAAAATCACAGGAGAATACTCTCTGATTGTTTATTTTAATTGGATTAAAATACAGCAGCCACTAATCTTCCTGGGGTCCACCCATATAATCACATCAACAATCTAAATCATCAACATCTGTGAGTATGTATGTGTATATATTATATGTGTACGCCTATGCACTCTTCGTGTGTCTCTAACATGTGCCCTTTCTACCTCTGGGCTGTTAGGTGACATTTCAATAGCCTCTTAAAGCCTAGTTTTGTTTTTTCTTTGGTAATGTGTTCTGGCAGTGCATTCCATGATGGCATTGCTCGATACAACACTGTACTTTGCATAGCCTCTTTTTTAGCTTTCGGTAGTTGATAATAACCTCTTGTGGCATGTCTGGTTTGATAAGCATGTGTGTCAGAGCTTAATGTTAGTTGATTACAGATGGGGTATTTTGACAATCTAATTTTCCTTAAAGCAGTAGTAAGCGATCCGGTGGTTTTGTCTAACTTCCTGTCAGCCGATGGAGTTAGCAGTCCCCGCCCTTACGATACCACACTAGTGTCGTCTGCCACTCCGCCTCGGTCACTTCGGCGCAGTGTTCAAGGGACCCGACAGTTAGTCCGCCGTTACTGTTGTTGTTACGTTACGTCTAGCGGTGTGGCTCAGGTTACAGGTTGGAGAGGTGGGACTGTGACAATATCATTTCACAAAAGAATTGGGTGTTCATACGAAAAACTCTCTAGGGCGACGTTTTGAGATTTACCCAAAGGACTGCATTTTTTAAATTTTATTTGGAGGAATACAATTATTTATTTAAATTTGATACACATTTACTAATGATCCAAATATTTTATATGCTAGTCAAAAATAGAAGACTGTGTCCAGACATTTCAAAACAACATGTTTTAGAGCTGTGATTGCAGTGCTGCAAACCATGATATTTTGCTTCAAGGTTATAGCTACAACTTTTACATCAAAACAATTCATTTTTCAAAAATAACACATCCATAGAATGTCTAGAGGGTAAAAGTATTAATTTTACAGAATTGTTTTTTATAGTATATCAATAATTGGCGAGTGTGAGTGCGACACCTACTGGCCGGGAGGAATTACACTTGTCGCTATAGGTTATGATACTGTCAGAAAGAATCGTATACTCTACTTAAAGCAGAACTGAGCGTCCGACTTCTCAAAACTTCCCAGCTGTTGTGACAGAATACATACATAACTTATTGTATAGAAGTGTGGGGACACACATTCAAGTCAATCACCAAACCAATTTCTCTACTTGCGACTTATAAACGCCTATTAATTATTTTTCTCATGTGAATAGGGTAAAATTTTTAACCTTTAGATATCACCATGAAAATTACTGAGTTGATTACTGACATTAAGACAAACAAAAAATGTATTACAAGTGTTTTGATTCTTTGTTAACATGAGCAGATTTGCACAGATTCCACCGTTTTGACGGCACCTGTATATATGAAGTTGCTGTGGTGGCACCGGCATGAAAACTGGAATGAGTTGACTCCATCGGTCAACCGACAAGAAACCACTTTAATAATATTTGAAGAGACTCGGTCGGACCTAATTGCTCTGATTCCTCACACCTGTAGTGCGCTGCAGCTCACCGACAGGCCCCTATTGCACCTGTTATGTTGAGGCAACGTAGTATCAAACAATAAAATTAGGGTTTACTTTTATTCTAGACCCGATGAGGAGACTGCTGATATTCACCAGGTTGTGAACTGCCAAAAACCCAAAAGAAGAAGAAGAAGAAGAAGAAGAAGAAACACCTCCTACAAAGCGGTGGTTGTGTTTGTGAAGCAGCAGGACTGATGATGTCGTCTGTATCGTCTCTGAGTCTCTGTTGGACTCTGTCCCTCTGTCTCCTGGTGTCTGTCTCTGCAGGTGAGTTCTGAGTTCTGGTCCGTTCACAGTGCAGCAGATTCTTTGGAGGCTGTTTTACTGACGATGGTTCAGACTTTAACATTGTCAACTTGTTGTTATCTACTATTAGTAACAGTCTTTTGAACAATGTTGTTGTTAATTATTTGTTTTGTCATTGTAACTGTGGCTCCGTCTCTTTTTACTTTTTAAACACACACTAAAATTATGGAGCGCAAGCATGTAGTTGACGCGTGTCTTCTGCCACAAAAACTCCACAGTTCTTCTTTCTCACGAGGGTTTATTGAAACCTTTCTTCAAGTTACAACAAATAATAAAAAACTGTGTAGCAATCCAAAATCAGGCAATAATCATTAGCACAATTAGCATGACAGCACGGTCAAAAACTAGTGTGCTCTCCTCGCCTCCATAATCATAACTGAACCAAATTACGCATACATCACGTTATGCACGTCTCAGCCAATAAGAAGAGAGCAGCTGTTATTAACTAATAGGCACTCTTATGACCTCAAATACGGTATATAAAGGATAAATCCAACACATGTAAATTATTTATCACCTTATGTGTAATTCACAAAATGGCTCTAACAGTCATGGTTGACAAATTGAAACTGAAATTCAGATCAAATTAAATTAGTTACTGTCTGAGCTGTTGGTTTTTTAATTAGGTTTTAATTCTGCAGTGTTGGCTCACATAGTTTAATTACAAATACTTTATCTGGAAAACGTATAGTATGTGTGTGTAACTATCTTTGTGAGGACTAAACGGGACCCGGATTTCAAGAATATATGGTGTGTGTGTGTGTGTGTGTGTGTGGTCCAGTTGACCAGAAACCAGTGACTCTTCTCTCTCTCTCTGATTGGCTGATGTTTGAGTGTGGAGCTGCTCTCTGACCTTTGACCTCTCTGCTCTGTTTCAGTCCCAGTGAACATCACAGTTAAACCTGGACAGTCTGTAACTCTGCCATGTCGAGCCCCCAGCAACACTGATGTCTTAGAGTGGACCAGACCTGGACTGGAACCAGGATATGTGTTGATGATTCGGGACGGGAAACCTGATCCATACAACCAGCTTCCATCTTTTAAAGGTCGGGTGGAGCTGAAGGACAGAGAGATGAAGGACGGAGACGTGTCCATCATCCTGAAGAACGTGACCAGTAACGACACAGGAACATACGAGTGTCGAGTCGACCAGGGGGAAACAATCACTGAACAAGGATATATACCCACTGAACCAATCAGCATCGTCCACCTGCAGGTCCAGTCAGGTGAGTCCCAGAGTCCAGACTCTGTTGTGTTCTTCACTCATCACCGACCTGACAGCTGATACTCTGCTTCTCTCTGCAGGAGGAACAGGGGGGACAGGAAACAAGGGTCTACAGATTGGACTGGGAGTTGGTCTGCCTCTGTTTGTTGTTATTGTTGGTGGTATATAAAACGTAGAGGAACCACAGGTCAGGGTTTCGTAAACAGCTCCTCCTGCTGAACAGTCAACAGTAACGTGGAGGATGATGAGCTTCTTGTGTCTGTGCCACAGACTTTATTAAAGGGTTAGTTCGGGTCTTTTGATATGAATCTATATAGCATCCCCATCAGCAGTTACGTGCTGTGACAGTGACTTTCCCCGGACTGCGTCCCGTGAGCGGAGTTCTGGCCTGGTTTCGGTGCTGACGAATATAGTCCGGCTAGTTGGCTGGGGTCACGAAAATAAAGCGTTTTTCTTCTCAAAACAATATGCGTTCAAAAGAGTGATACATTTGCATCACAAAACCGTTGTCCACGAAAAAGTCTGACCTCGCAATCGCTTGGCGCTATTTTCTCTCCCTCCGTATCACTGCGCGCTGCCGCCTGTAGACAGCTGTGTGTTTCCATCAGCTGTTTCACTTGTTTCCTCACATATTCCACATAATAAACAAGGTAAAAGTTCCCCCAGGACCCAAAGGCCTTCATCAGTGGCAGACACACATTTACTATACAGATACTACAAGTTATCTAATGTTACCTTTATGTCTTTTCTCCTGGTTACCTGTGGTGTAGTTGTACAAAATGTGGAAGGATACTAGCAAATAAATAGCAAATTAAAGAGACTGACTTTTTTTTTTTGAAAAATGTATGCATATACTGATTGTTGCTTTTGTGCCTGTAGGAAATAAAGAATGAAATGTGAATTGTGGACACAGACTTACTAACTTCATGTGTATGTGTTTTACATTCAGAAAATTCACATGTTGACCTGATCCTGGTTCTAGGAATTCACTCTGGCGCTGTCCCATTTCTCCACTTGGCTGAGTGCGCTTGGCTGGTGGAACGTACTACATATAGTGTGCAAGCATGCATTAAGTGGCCAAGCACACGGGGATATTTAAAAGCAATCGGGACAAACTTGATCACTGCAGCCTGTCATCTGAGTGCCATTGTGCACACTAGCACAACTCGGACACACACAGCAACAGTTTTAATAAACAGTGCTGCTGGATCACAGTCTTATCTACTCCACAAGTGTCTCTATGTGCAAGATTCAAACCATAATGTAAGCCCAACTCCGTATTGAAAAAAAAGTAAAAGGAAAAAACAGGTCAAAATTGATCAGATGTAAAAGTAAACGAAGCCTTAAGACAAAACTGAAATTGAAAAACATTAAAGAAAAGAATATAAAATATATGAGATTAAAAAGCCATACTTATGAGATAGAAAGTCAAATTCATTTTATTGAAATGTATTCAGTGGCATTTCCTAAACGTGGCTTGTTGCTCCCAATGACGGCAGACTTCACTGATCTGGTACGACTTCACCGGTCAGAAGTTATAGTGGCCGTTATAGTGACTTTCACAGGTAAAACAGGTCGGAAAAACACGAGTGGGTTGCCTGGAACGCTACAAAGTCGTAAGTTGTGACTTGAAGCTGTAATTTACGGTTTCAAAAGCCTGCCTGGAACGCAGCATTAGCGAAAACGACCAGACCACTTACTTCTGCTTTAATTATTTGTTTTGTCATGGTTGACAAATTGAAACTGAAATTCAGATCAAATTAAATTAGTTACTGTCTGAGCTGTTGGTTTTTTAATTAGGTTTTAATTCTGCAGTGTTGGCTCCCATAGTTTAATTACAAATACTTTATCTGGAAAACGTATAGTATGTGTGTGTAACTATCTTTGTGAGGACTAAACGGGACCCGGATTTCAAGAATATATGGTGTGTGTGTGTGTGTGTGTGTGTGTGGTCCAGTTGACCAGAAACCAGTGACTCTTCTCTCTCTCTCTGATTGGCTGATGTTTGAGTGTGGAGCTGCTCTCTGACCTTTGACCTCTCTGCTCTGTTTCAGTCCCAGTGAACATCACAGTTAAACCTGGACAGTCTGTAACTCTGCCGTGTCGAGCCCCCAGCAACACTGATGTCTTAGAGTGGACCAGACCTGGACTGGAACCAGGATATGTGTTGATGATTCGGGACGGGAGACTTGATCCATACAACCAGCTTCCATCTTTTAAAGGTCGGGTGGAGCTGAAGGACGGAGAGATGAAGAACGGAGACGTGTCCATCATCCTGAAGAACGTGACCAGTAACGACACAGGAACATACGAGTGTCGAGTCGACCAGGGGGAAACAATCACTGAACAAGGATATATATCCACTGAACAAGGATATATACCCACTGAACCAATCAGCATCGTCCACCTGGAGGTCCAGTCAGGTGAGTCCCAGAGTCCAGACTCTGTTGTGTTCTTCACTCATCACCGACCTGACAGCTGATACTCTGCTTCTCTCTGCAGGAGGAACAGGGGGGACAGGAAACAAGGGTCTACAGATTGGACTGGGAGTTGGTCTGCCTCTGTTTGTTGTTATTGTTGGTGGTATATAAAACGTAGAGGAACCACAGGTCAGGGTTTCGTAAACAGCTCCTCCTGCTGAACAGTCAACAGTAACGTGGAGGATGAGCTTCTTGTGTTCTGTGCCACAGACTTTATTAAAGGGTTAGTTCGGGTCTTTTGATGTGACTCTATATGGCATCCCCATCACCAGTTACGTGCTGTGACAGTGACTTTCCCCGGACTGCGTCCCGTGAGCGGAGTTCCGGTCTGGTTTCGGTGCTGACGAATGTAGTCCGGCTAGTTGGCTGGGGTCACGGAAATAAAGCGTTTTTCTTCTCAAAACAATATGCGTTCAAAAGAGTGATACATTTGCATCACAAAACCGTTGTCCACGAAAAAGTCTGACCTCGCAATCGCTTGGCGCTATTTTCTCTCCCTCCGTATCACTGCGCGCTGCCGCCTGCAGACGGCTGTGTGTTTCCATCAGCTGTTTCACTGAGTTTACTGCTCGGATAGTTCACATAAACATATCTGATTATGACACAAGTGATGAAGCCATCCCTTGTTTTAGCACAGAGCCAAAGGGAGAGCTTTATGAACCTGATGTGATGCTGAACCTGTCACAGCACGTAACTGTCTCAGCACGTAACTGGTGATGGGGATGCCATATAGATTCATATCAAAAGACCCGAACTAACCCTTTAAAGGGGACCTATTATGCTTTTCCAGCTTTTCAGACTTTTATATATGTTTAAAATGTTGGATAATGGTTCTCGAGGCCGTGGAAGTGTCATATCCTGAGGTTAATGCATTTGGAGGTAAACCCTGCTAGATAATTGGGATTTCTCTGCACACCTGTTACACTCGGTTGCGCTGAGTTTTTTTTTACATGAGCTCGCGTCTACGTCATGGCGTGCCGGACTCCCCTACATGGTCATGCCGAGGTCTCTGCTCCAGCCGGCCCCGCCTCCTCCCATGCTGCTCTGTTGTGCCTGGTGTCACAGCGGAGAGCGGAGCGGAGCGGTCTACTTCCTGCTTCTTCCCTGCCTGTTGTAGCGCTGTAGCGTCACTTTACTGAGTTTTATTTAGAAGTTTACGCCGACGTTTCATGTAAGTGAAGCTGTACCTGTGTGAGAAGCGACGTACCGCCGGGGCGACGTAACGCTGGACCGACGGAGCTCCGGAGCTGCAGCGGCTCCTCACACAGGCAGAGCCCGTCTGCAGGCCTCCTTGGCCGGGCGGACGTCCGTCTGCAGGCCTCCTCGGCCGGGCAGACGTCCGGGGTATTTTGACCGAAGCACGTCACAGACATGTCTTTAAGACACCCAGGAACTATTTTAGTTGGTGCAAAAAGGAGCATAATAGGTCCCCTTTAATGATAAACGCTGGTTGATAGGCGTTTCGTTTTTACTGAGGAGGAACTATGAAGAAGTGCAGTAACATCATTATGAAGGTGTGTAGGAGCTTTTATTTTGCCGTGGCGGTGCCACAATTAATTAATTAATTGTTGTGTGACAGCGGAAACCCTGATGTTGTCTTGTGAGTGAACTGCAAACACGGGAGTAGACGGGGTGAAAGTGGCTACGTCACACTTGATTCGCATACAGCTGTTTCCATCCCATTCGAATCAACCAAAACCCGGCCCTAGCGAGCGTATTTCAGTTTGTGCGAATCAGGGGATTTAAATGCGAATCACGGCGTTTCCATCATCATTTTCCGATGCGATACATCTCGATGCATCTAAACAGCTGATGGAAACGCACCTTCTGTCTCTGCAGTAGACAGACCAATGTCTCCTGACAAACTGGCCTGTCTCAAATGGTGCTTTTCCACTGGCACGGCGCGGCACGCTTTTTTCTGCTTTTCCACCAGCCCTAGTACCTAGTACCAGGAACTATTTTAGTTCCTCCTCGGCCCTGGACCCAAGCAGCCGAAGCGATACTATAACGTGACGTCAGCCGACTGCCTTCCACTGATTGGACAGAGCGGCGTCACTGGAAGAGTCGCGAGCGCTACGTCCGACATGAGAATCAAACCTGGAAATTTCAAAAGCAGAGCGGCAACAGAGCCAGCTGACCTGCATCAGACTGTTGTTGTTCCTTCACCTGAGTTAAATGTTGCTGTGTGTAAAACCACTCTGGTCTGTTAAAGAGGTGCAGACCAGTGAGTTTGGAGCTGACGAGAGGAGAGAAACAAGAGAGACAGACAATGTGGCCCCGCGATAGCCTCCTTGATCACCCCTGTGCCGACCCCGCCCCTGCTGAGGAGGAACTAGAGAACTCAGCTGTAGTGGAAGCACCTTTACTGAGCCGTGCCGTGCCATTCCGTGCTGTGAAAGTGTAGTGGAAAAGCGCCAAAAGTGTCTCAGTCCAGATCTAAAGTTCAGCTCCAGAACAAACTGAGAGACTCCAGAGCAGAAACATTGATGAGGAAACCAGACACTCTGATTGGCTGTGATGCTGAGGTTACAGTTACAGGTGAGGGGTCTTCACCGATGAACATCTTTGATGGTGATGAGCTGTTACCTTCATCCACTCCGTGGTGATGCTTTTATCAATCACAAACTATCACTCTATTAATGTTTAGATATTTAATGGTGCTGCCCTCTCCCTGTTGAATGTGGTAATGTTAGTATACTTCCTCTTCTCTGGCATCTTCTGTGTCTCCATGTTGTGAAGTGGGCAGTGGACGAGGCCTCTAAATCAGGAATATCTGTGACATTTAAATCAACACCACACCAGCTTTATATTGAAAGAGGGCAACGCACACACTAGTAAAACTCTTAGAGCCTGATCTACTAGGTGGGACACTCAGGCCGCACTCGGATCCTCTGACCAGAGGGATCAAAGACGGGGTGAAGGCAGAGGTGACGTCTCTCAGTCCCGGCCCCGGTCCTTGAGCTGAGCAGCCAGGTAGCTACAGGAGAGGAGAGGAGCGCACAGGAGGAGAGA
The DNA here is from genome assembly GCF_045865225.1 of Trachurus japonicus. Classification (NCBI taxonomy): domain Eukaryota; kingdom Metazoa; phylum Chordata; class Actinopteri; order Carangiformes; family Carangidae; genus Trachurus; species Trachurus japonicus. The sequence goes on from NC_140924.1 coordinate 3,517,555, forward strand.
CGTGCGTTGTGCGTAACGGATGCGAGGAAATGCGAGTGTGCGAGATATAAGAGCTTTTTCCCTCGAAGGTAATAAATCAATAAAAGAAAAAAAGCTGTGCCAGTTCAGACTTGCCTTTCAAACATACTAAATAAAGACGCAAAGACTTCCACCGCAATCTGTTTCAGGTTTGGTAAATCACGTTGCGTGTGCTAAATAAATCTATTTCCATCTACTCCTCCCAATATTTTGCACATTCTGGTCGAAACATTCATATTTCCATATTCATCAAGGCAAACGCGCTAAATGCAACGTGGATGCAATTCTGGTTAGTTTTGTTTGTGTGTTTGTTTTTGTTTTTTAACTACAGTATATTTCATAGTTGAATTCCCTGGTTTGTCATTAACTTATCTGTTAAGCCATACAAAGATGTAATGAACAACATGTACTTCGAACAAAAGTTAAAAAACTAAACAAACAAACTTTGATTTGATTGATCCTCACATATTCCACATAATAAACAAGGTAAAAGTTCCCCCAGGACCCAAAGGCCTTCATCAGTGGCAGACACACATTTACTATACAGATACTACAAGTTATCTAATGTTACCTTTATGTCTTTTCTCCTGGTTACCTGTGGTGTAGTTGTACAAAATGTGGAAGGATACTAGCAAATAAATAGCAAATTAAAGAGACTGACTTTTTTTTTTTGAAAAATGTATGCATATACTGATTGTTGCTTTTGTATCTGTAGGAAATAAAGAATGAAATGTGAATTGTGGACACAGACTTACTAACTTCATGTGTATGTGTTTTACATTCAGAAAATTCACATGTTGACCTGATCCTGGTTCTGGGAATTCACTCTGGCGCTGTCCCATTTCTCCACTTGGCTGAGTGCGCTTGGCTGGTGGAACGTACTACATGTAGTGTGCAAGCATGCATTAAGTGGCCAAGCACACGGGGATATTTACAGTAAAAGCAATCGGGACAAACTTGATCACTGCAGCCTGTCATCTGAGTGCCATTGTGCACACTAGCACAACTCGGACACACACAGCAACAGTTTTTTTTAAAGTATATTTTTCGGCTTTTTGCCTTTATTTGATAGTGATGACAGTAGAGATAGACAGGAAATGGGGAGGCAGACAGAGGGGGAATGACACGCAGGAAAGGTCTGCCCGACGCAGGATTCGAACCGGGGACGCCTGCGGCGAGGACTGTAGCCTCTACATGGGGCGGCCGCTCTACCCACTGCGCCACGCACCGCCCCTGCACACAGCAACAGTTTTAATAAACAGTGCTGCTGGATCACAGTCTTATCTACTCCACAAGTGTCTCTATGTGCAAGATTCAAACCATAATGTAAGCCCAACTCCGTATTGAAAAAAAAGTAAAAGTAAAAAACAGGTCAAAATTGATCAGATGTAAAAGTAAACGAAGCCTTAAGACAAAACTGAAATTGAAAAACATTAGAGAAAAGAATATAAAATATATGAGATTAAAAAGTCATACTTATGAGATAGAAAGTCAAATTCATTTTATTGAAATGTATTTAGTGGCATTTCCTAAACGTGGCTTGTTTCTCCCAATGACGGCAGACTTCACCAGCTGGTGCATTGTGGGATTTATACTTACACTCCCATGCGGTCTGACTGTGTGGGTTTAGTGCAAATCAAGCGCACTTTTGGTCGTTGGAGAAATGGGACACACTTATGCATTTACACTAAGCCCATGAACGCGCCTGCCAAGTACCCAAGTGTGTAAGTGTGATCGAGTGTTGGGACAGGCCCACAGTCTCATTGAAAGCTGCAACAGAGTCAAAGTGTGTTGATGTTCAGGTGAAGTGTGGTGCTGCCCCCTGCTGGCTGCTGCTGCAGGTAACACCTCACATCAGCTGAGTGGCTCCAGGACAATCTGAGGCTGAAACTGGTTTAAACTGGACTTGAACTGATCAGTGATGGTGAACTGATCAGACTCTGTGAACATCCACAGATTCATCTCTCACTTCATTCAGAAACACGTTCACTTTGGTTCAGCAGTTTGACTGGAGTCTGGTTCTAGCTGACGATGAGGAAGATGATGAAGATGTTGGTTCTGGTCAGAAGTGATGCTCAGTGGTGACCGCCATGACGTCATCATAGTCCTCGGCCAATGGCTGCTGAGAAGAGGTGGGTGGAGCTGTTGGGTGACTTCCTGTCAGAGGAGTTGATAAGATTTAGATTCAGTTTATAAACAGAAAGAGATGGATAATTAATCTATAATCAATAATAGGGCTGTTTTCGACTAAGGATTTTCATAGTCGAATCTGATTCGTCAGATTTTGCCATAGTCGACTGATCGTCGAACCTTTTTTTTTTTTTTTTTTTTTTTAGATAGCAGCAAATTTGCGACTTTTTCCGTTTCAAACAAAAGAGCTAAAACACCCCAAAAATATGGTAGGTGTAAAACAAATACCTTTATTTATTTTCCACACTTTGGATGATTTTTAGTAGCCATTGTGAGCCAGGGTATGCGTTTATGTTACGTTGCCCTGGACAACGCTCCTTTTGCTCGGACTGTGAGTCATCCCTCATCCCTCAACGTGGTGAAGGATAGCGGTGGTCGTGGACACAGAGAAACCGGGTAAAACATGTAGTATCAAAACAAACGGAGGTCAGAAGGACTCGACAATCCGTACATTACGTTAATCAATCCTGTAACACACAGTGTGACCGCGGCACCGGCAGAGAGACAGACAGGCTGCAGAGGGACGAGATTACAGCTGTGACTCCCGACACTTGTGGTGCGTTCAATACAACTCGGAAGTCGGAAAAAAAACAAGTTCCTCTTCTGAAAAACTCTGACATGTCAAACTTTAGGATGTGTTAGGGAATAATTCATCTGTCTAACCATCAGAACTATTAACACTTGAAACGGTAAACACAGCTGATCCATCGAAAAAAAAAAAATCACCGCTGGAGTTAATTTATTTTCCGTGACTGAAAGCAGGTTCTTGAATCTCGGTCAAAGTCAGATGTAACCTCACAATGTTTTGCTGTTCTGTCAGGTCATGCATGATAAATGTTGAAGTTAGACTGTCAGACTTCCTTGATTTAAACTTTGGCGGCTCTGCCCCTCGTCTTTTTGCCACTCCGTGAGTGTTCTGCAGTGACTTTGACGGTCCTACTGCTCACCTCCGCTCATTTGAAAAAAAAAAAACCTCCGCTCATTTAATTGTGCAACTGCAGTGGGTGATTTCTACGTAAGACTACCGTTTAAACGCACACATAATTTTGAACTCTTTATTAACAGAAAGTAGGCAGATTTTGTATCAAAATAGTCTTTTTATAACGAAAAAAGACATTCTATGTAACAATTTATGCTCAGCAGCCGTGGGCACCCCCATATAGTCAGAATGGTAGGGGTTAGATTCGACTACGAGGTTCATAGTCGAATCAGACCCCTCCGAATCGAATCGTCGAATCGTCGACTTTTGGAGGTCAGCCCTAATCAATAATAATCAACAGTACAGAACTGTAAATGATGGAAACAGTGACTGAAGAATAAAATAGTAAAATACTATGATTGATTGTTACCTGTGGCTCTCTGTCGATACAGAGACACCATGATGACAGTGGAGACAACGTACGGACAGATGACCACCAGGTGACGGAGCACAGTGAGGACAAGATAGAGGGAGGAGGAGGCAGGGGGAGGAGAAGAGGGAGCAGTTCTTTCTGTAGAGAGATTCATATGTGGATGAATAGGTGGTGAAATCAAAGTGACCCTCCTGACCTGTTGTGGTCTAGTCATGTGTATGCTATTACATCTTTCTACCAGTAAGTGGACTATAACATCATATATGCTGAGTATGACATGTGATTTGGGACTTGACTACAGAGCCTCCAGTAAAGGCTACGTTTTGAGTCATGGATCCGTATGTTTGACAATTAAGTGCTAGCTTTAGCTGACAAAATGGAGGACAATGGGAAATGATGTTGATTCACACTGTTGGCGCAGAATCCCAGTGCATTTTTTACACTCTTATCTGGATGTCCTGTTTGTTTTAAAGACATTTTTTATACCAAAGTTGACCATTGTGGCAGAGAGAAAGAAGTTCCACCAGAAGGCACAACCCGTCGGTGAGTCGACTGCTCAGTATGCTGCTGCCTTGCATGAGCTCGTTATTACTTGTAAGTTTGGCGCAATGGCTGAACATATGATCCGAGATCAAATCGTCAAAAAGACCAACAACACAAGGATCAGAGAGAGCTTGCTAATGGAGGATACGTTGGCACTACAGAGGTTACATGCTGTCATTCCGACATCCCACCATTCCGACATACCGCTATTCAGACATGCGATCGTCCGACCATTCCAACAAGGCTTTCGATATAAGTAAATGTGTGTTTCTCAACAGGTTCTTTAAGACATGCTGATAGAGGAATACCCACATGGATGTGCGTAATTACACAGCAGAGCGCAGACAGGGACTAGTCTGCCTGTCTAGACTCTACCTGGTCTTTTTACTAAACTTAACCAACTCCTTTATTCACTGCCTATGCCCAATCAGTGCAAAATATTTTTGGGAAAAAAATACGCTATTGAAGGAACTGTTGGAAAGGCAGGATGTTTAAAATAAGAAAAAAATACCGTCATTCCGCCCATAGGAGGCAAGAATTGTCAGAATGATGGGACATTTGATAGAAAATTAAGTGTTGCCATTTAGACAATTAGAGGCCTATGTCGGACTGGTGGGATGTCGGAATGGCGGTTGCCCCCCCCCCCCCCCCACTACAGAAAGCCCTTGCAATGTCAACTCAGATTGAAAGTGTGCTTGCGGAAGCTAAAGCTATGGTTACCCCGGCAACTGAGGATGTTGTCGCCATGGATAACTCCAACAACCGGACTACAGGCTGGGTTACACATTACAAAGAACATATCACCTTATACGCTAAGTAAGATGTATGTGACTTTGTACTTGACTACAGAGCCTCCGGTAAACTCTACATGTTCTTTTGTACTCAGTCGGAGTACTTGTCTATTCCTTCTACACAACACAACTCCTGTGACCTCCTGACCTGTGAGAGCGACCCAGCTGGGTGGAGACCCTCCATGGCCTGTGATGTTACAGCTGTAGAGGCCTTCATCAGACAAACTGATTAATCCAGGTGTGTCTGAGTAGTCACAATGGTCAGACACACCTGGATTAATCAGTTTGTCCAATAATGTAAGACAGGAAATGAAGGACCTGCCTTAAATTCAGGAAGTGGTGGAGCTGTGTATAGAGCCCATTACAGTAAGCTGGCCTGCTCTCCCTGCCTCTCCTCCCACCGGAAGCTGCCTCCATCAGCTCTCCTTAACGTTTCCATGTTTCCCACATTCTGTCATAAACTATAAACTGTTGTCTTGTCTGCAGGGGTGGAAAGAGTACCAAAAAAATCTACTCAAGTAAAAGTACAGTTACCTTGATGAAATTTTACTCAAGTAAAAGTAAAAGTACTGGTGTAAAAATCTACTCAAGTAAAAGTAAAAAGTAGTTCATTTAAAATTTACTCAGAGTACAAGTTACTTAGTTACTTTTTTTTTTTGGGGGGGGGGCTATAATGGCCAGAGATTGGCTTAACATTCTCCGTGCATGTCTCTGTGTTTCAAACTTGTCCCTTCTCCATCGATACACTGGTCTCCATCATCTTTTAGCTCCTGTGGCACCAACTTGATTCTGACCTTCTGACACTACAGTTGTCCAGAGCCAATCAGATGGACAGTTACAGTTACTGGCACTAAGGTCGTCACGATCATGATCATGATACTAACATTTTCAACCCAATATAGATATTAAGGAAAATATTCGATACTCAATACCATTTTCAATACGGATAAAAAAAAGAAAAGAAAAATCTCTCTCTCCCTCTTTCACTCACACACACCTGTTTTTTTTACTGTCTTTCCTGTCTGCTCTCAAGGAGGGGGGGGGGGGGGGGGGGGGGGGGTTTACTGTAGGTTCTCTCTCTCTTGCCTCTTTACTGTAGACAAGCAGTGGGCTGCTTGTCTGTTCCTCTGAGCATGGCCATGGATCTGACTGGGCTCCTACATTTAACTCAACGGACCGCCGGTCCGGCCTTCAGCCCCGGTGTGTCTGGCACGGTCACCATAAACGTAGCCGAATAGATGGACATGCCTGATAACGTTGTCTTTAATCATTAACGTCAGCTTTTAACCGCTAGCTGCAGCTAATGGCTAATAACAACATAGCGACGAGCCCTGTTATGCACTAACTCACGTAGCGGTGAGGGGAAAGAGGTGTGTACCTGCTGCTGCTGTGTGCGTCTGTGAAGGGAGAGAGAGAGAGAGAGAGGCGGCAGCAGCGTAGCTAGTTTTGACAACCCACACAGAGTTATATATTTTTTACTTTGTAACTTAAGCTATTTAAAATGTAACTAAGTAAATTTCTTCCAACAATATGTACTCAAGTAAAAGTAAAAGTACTGATTTTAAAAATTACTCAAAAAAGTACAAGTACACAAAAAAGCTACTTAATTACAGTAACTTGAGTAAATGTAACTCGTTACTTTCCACCCCTGCTTGTCTGTAACAACATCTATTGCACGTCTGTCCGTCCTGGGTGAGGGATCTCTCCTCTGTTGCTCACCCTGAGGTTTCTCCAATTTTTCCCTGTTAAAAGGGTTTTCTATGGAGTTTTTCCTCAGTGGATGTGAGGGTCTAAGGGCAGAGGATGTTGTTATGATGCCATGTAAAGCCCTTAAACTGTTTGTAAAAACGGCCTATACAAATAAAATGACCTTGCCTACAACAGCTGAAGACCCCTCCCTTCTGTTACACAGCAGGTTCAGCCTCTTCTGTACAGTGATGGATGAACCCACTCAGGGCTGCTACTGCTGCTGCAGAAGAAGGAAGAGTGAGCTGCAGCCTCGCAGTCAGTTTCAACAACACTCAACCACAGACTGAAGAGAGATGACGACCAGGACAAACTGGACGGCAGTGGAAACGGCTTCATCGTCGTCATCATCGTCATCATCGTCATCATCTCAAGTCAACTCAGGTCCACAGACAGAAGGGACAGACTCATGTCCAGACCAGTGTCTAATGAAGACACTGATCCTGATCAGTTCAAGTCTCAAACTGATCTGAGAGCAGTTTTGCAGAAGCCTGTTGATGTTGGTGTTCAGTCGGAGAGAAGTGCTGCCACCTGCTGGTTAACACATGTAGTGATGGACAGAGCAGGTGTCAGAGCAGGGGGCGGGGCATATATATATTTTCTAAAGCAGATGTTGGCATCAGTGTTTGACTTTGAGTGTGTCCTGTCTGGGTGAGAATGTGTTAACGGCTAAAATGTTTTATATTATATATATTTATGTGTATACATATTAATGAGCTGGTCTCAATGAAAATAAAGAATCTTGAGTCTTGAATGTTGAGTTCCTGCTTCATCAGTGACTTTAGTCTTTAGGGTGTGAAGAGATGGAAACAGGATGTCTCACTCTGTCCGAGAAAATCAAACCACAATGAGTTTTAAACCTTCCACGTGACTAAAGTGTGAAAACGCAGATAAACAAAGAAATCAGGAGGAAGTACTGCTACTTCAAATGTACAACACTTTATTCAACATGTTCAGAGTCACAGAAACAGAAGGAACGGTTCAAACATACAAAAACGTATTCAACATGTTAATAGGCAGCAGGTCACATGGTCAAATACCAAAGATCAGGAATTCACGCACTGACTGCGTTTACATGGAATTCAATATCAGGGTTTTTAAGTATACTGTTTTTGATTTGAGCATGTAAACACCATATCCCGATTTCAGAAATCGGGATAAGCCCATATCCCGATTTTGCTGCCTGAAGAACGAAAGAAACCAGCATGTAAACCTGATATATGAAAGCCACTCATCATCGGAAAATTTGCTAGAAGAGAGAAGTGAAGCAGCAACCGCAACATCACAGAGGCAGCAGCCGGTCTGCAGAGCTGCTCGGCCGGCCAACCTACGTCGTCAACCCGGGGGAGAAAACGATTGCCAATTAACTTACTTTTAGAGGTTTACCACCGGCTGGTTAAATTATTTTTAGGAGATAAATGTTGGTCTCATTGATGAAATCTAACAATTGTGGCAGTCGCATTAGTTTGTTTGAATGAAAAGTGAAGCTTCATGTGTGTATTGGACAGAGGAGCAGCGCTGCCTCGGGGCTCTGGAGCCTACGTACAGAAATCACCACATTTACATCAATAAATAAATGTTTTACAATGAACCGATCAGTCTGCATTACATTTTATCTTCATTTATTAAGTTATATATCATGGCAGTGTTGTTAATTTGTACTTCTTCTTATTTGTAGAGATTTTCAATTTGTTGCTTCCTGTTGTAAAACAATAAACATGAAACACGCATACGCACATAAGACGCAGTAATCAGAAACTGGGATACTGGTGTTTATTATGGATACAAGGAAACTTAACAGGTTTCTCTAAGTTCATGTAAACAGCATATCCCAAATTTGATCAAAATCGGGGTAACCATCAAAACCGGGTACTGAAGTCCATGTAAACACAGTCACTGTTGTTACATGAAGCTACAAAATATGATCCACACACAAACTACAGGGGGAGTTTCTGCCTCTTCTTGATGGAACTGAACTCTGATCAGAAGTCATGCTCAGTGGTGACCGCTGTGACATCATTACTGACTTCAGCCAATGTCGGCTCTGCTGGGATGGGTGGTACTGTTGCCATGGGGACAGGTGGGTCACTTCCTGTCAAAGGAGTTACTAATGATGAGATTGAAAGAAATAGTTAGATGGATGGATGGATGGATGGATGGATGGATGGATAGATAGACAGACAGACAGACAGACAGACAGATAGATAGATAGATAGATACCTTTGGCTCTGTGTGGATACAGAGACACCATGAGGACAGTGGAGACGATGTACGGACAAATCATCACCAGGTGACGGAGCACAGTGAGGACAAGATGGAGGGAGGAGGAGACGGGGGGCGGGGCTAAGGGAGGAGGAGGAGAAGAGGTGGAAGGGCCTGGAGTGGTAGGAGGTCTTTCTGTAGAGAGATTCACCTGGTCAGGTAAATATGTGGATGAATAAGTGGTGAAATGGTGAAACCTCCTGACCTGTGACAGTGATCCAGCTGGATGGAGACCCTCCATGGCCTGTGATGTTACAGCTGTAGAGGCCTTCATCAGACTTGTTGACATGGTGGATGGTCATGTGACGTGTAGGCTCAGTCCTGATGAGGGAGCCATCTTTATAGAAAGCAGCTGGGGGGTTGGAGGGAGGGGTCTCCTTTGATTGACAGCTCAGAGTGACATCATGTCCCTCCATCACAGGGAGGACAGGACTCTGCAGGATCACTGGTCCACCTCAACACAGAGACAAAGTACAGCAGTTGATCCATTTCCACACAGCTTCATCAACACTGACTCCACAGTCTGATCTTACCAGTCACAGTGATGTTGATGCTGCTGCTGCTTGTTGCTCCCTCTCCAGACTCACACCAGTAAACTCCACTGTCCCATGGGAAGATGTAGCCGATTCTACAGGAGGAACCAGTTGGTTTTCCCCAGTCGACTCCACACTGAGCTCTGGTGTCTCTGGTTGTGTTCCTCATCACCTTCCATCCAGCAGAGCTGTCGTCCTCCTCACAGCTCAGAGACACGGAGTGTCCATCAAACAGCTGAGAGCTGCTGGGACTCACAGTCAGACGAGCTGAGAGAGGGAAGAGTTGAGCTTTAATGTTAATTAATGATTCACTAACAAAGTTGTTGAGGCTTGGATTTGAACCTACGATCTTCGGGTCATCAGCCCAGTGGTCTAACCACTACAGTTGCATTCAATGAGAGAAGGGTAACAAAAAAAAACCTGTATAAGAGGCTCACTGACTAATGCTTAAAAAAAGGAACTCATAATGAGCCACACCAAGTAAGTAGAGGACTTTTTTGTGAAGTGTGACTATTTTTTGGTGAATTCAAACAAAGTATAATGCCCATTCCAGTGAATTACAAAGTTGAGCTCCTTCTACTCTGCTGTTCAAAAAATTGTACTTTGTACCAATTGTACCAATTCTTGTGTGTCAATGAGTGTCATTTGTAGCTTTGGTGGCAGTTTCAAAAGAAAAGTTCCAGTCGCTTTTTTGGCTGTCCTCCAATCTGATGATGATGTCACCCACTCTGATCAAACGCCATACACACTCATTGAAAAGTGTGAAATTTGTCAGTAAAAAACGGTACAAGATATGGAAAAGTTGTACACAGGTTGAATACATTCAAGTTTGTCAACAGATCAGAATTTGAAAGAAGTCTGTAGGTAAAAGTATGTGGAAGCAAATTAGGTTCAAAATAGGACCAGTAGTTTCAGAGTGTGAAGACTGTTCCAATGTATTTCTAATGGGACAAAAATAAAATCAGAAATATTTGAATATTTTAAAAAGTATCAATAGTTGAAAATAGAAAAGTAATTCCGATAATGTCCAGAAAAAGCTGCACAATGTGATATTTTAATCGTTGAAATAGCACTAAGCATGAAGGACTAGAAGCGGTCCAAAAAACGGCGGAAAGTAGTAGCTTTCAGCATTCACACTAATAATAAGTTTAAAGAAAATGGTGGAGAGGAACAACAAGAGTGTACACTAATGAAACCAATTCAAACTGAACTTATGCCCAGCTGCTCCACCTCTGAACTAAGCTCCACCCACTTCCTGTGGAGACGTCAGCTGTGGCCAGCAGGAGTTCACTGTCACTGACCTGTGTGTGTTGTGGAGCAGAGCAGAGACATCAGACCTGCAGAGACACAACAGTCAGGTTGAAAGAGGAAACACTGCAGCCTACATTTCCCACAATGCATCGTGACAGAGTGTGGTGTGTAACAGCCGGACTCTGCTGCCTGAGGAAGTGAAGTGTGACGGTGCACTTTAACCTTTAACCACTTTACCTAAACTGCTGCTGCTTTTTTAAAAATTATTATTACTACTAATAATATTTATTTATTATCTTTTTAATAAACATAGGATTATATTTTGTATGCTTTTGAATGTTCAGATTTTTTGCACTGCTTTTAATCTAGGAGCACACAATTTCATCTCGTGTACACCGTACAAGAAATGACAAATAAAAAACCTTTGACCTTTAAACTGACTCTGAGGAGAAAGATGCTCAACCGTCCCTTTAACAAACTACAGTGGTTTTACAGTCGCCTCAAAGCATCATGGGAACTTTAGTAAAGACAAAATAGCAGAAATGCACGCACATCCATAGACAACACTGTGTGCAGGTGCAGAGCCAAACTTTAGTGAAGACACCATCAGCTCCATGATCAATAATAATATGTATATAATATATAATTTCATTCTTACATTCAGTGCAAGGTGTATATTTTCTGAATGACAAATAAAATTGATATCTATCTATATCTATCTATGAGCAGAGGTCCGGTCCTGATGTTGGACTGGATCCACACAGAGACGTGACAGTGATGTAGAAACCAAAGCAGATGAAAGAGAAACTCACAGAGCAGCTTGAGCAGAGAGGATTCCTCCATCCTGACTCTCCAACCAAGTCCCAGCTGCTCTCTGATCAGCTCTAGTCACTGCACATTAAACCCTCCTCCTTCCTCTGTGGTTTCTGCTGCACTCTCACCTACTACATAGAACATCTTTAATTACCATGATGCATTCACTGACCCTCACACTGACACTGCTGTGTTTCTGATCAGAGAGTTTTTGCACTCTGACATGACTCAGTTTGTTTAATGAAGATGATTGATTATCTTAATTATTGATCTTATAAGCATATTGCACATTGAGACCATGCTGCTTGTTCAGTTACAGTTTTTTGGTGTCTGATATCTACAATGTAAATGTGTGTCCAGGCCTGAGGTTTAGAGCCACTGTGTAGTAGCATGTCTCCACCACCAGATGCCACTAGAGTCAACTGTCAAATGTCCATGTGATGACACCAGAGGGTTCAATATCCATTATTTTGTAAATCTTGACCATAGGAGATGAATGAACGGAACAATATTGCCGGAAAATCTATTCATGGCGGACGTAATTTATTTGAAACTGTGGGAAACAGTGGCCGGAGCAACAGGTGGGGACCCTGGCATCAGCCCGCTGACAGCAGGGAGATTCAGAAGAAGAGGAGAGGCAGTGAGTGGAGAGTTGTGTGGGACATCCAGCGACAGGTCAGGGATGGGATGCACAAGTGCAGCAGCTCAGTTCAAGGTGAAGCAGACTTATTACCCCTGGCTTCTTATGGAAAATGCAGGTTTTGCTGCACAACTGAGCTGACCTACTGTCTATTAACAGGCCGCCGTGCCAATCTTTGAATAATAGGAAGATTTGTGTGATTTTTTATTTTTTGGGCTTTTATTGCCTTTTTTTTAATTGATAGTGCAGACTGACACAGGATGCAGCTACTAACTAACTATGTGTCAAGTCAGTCACACACACACACACAGACTCTAGAGCCAGCTTCATGTGATTACAGTCACACACACACACAAACACACACACACCTTCATGTGATTAAAACACAGTTAACGTGCAACAGAATTTAAACTTAAACCATGATTTAATCTGGTTTTAAAGTTAAACCTTGTTGGTGTCAAATGCGTCAAATGCCTCTCGTGGGAGCAGCTGATAGAGTCCCCCCCAGCTGAAAGCAGCCCACCCCACCAGCCAGAGGGTCCAGGACCATAGGGACTGCAGTGGAGGAAGGCTGCCTTAACACCCTGCACAATGGCACCCAGTACACAGAAGTTAGACAGGACCAGTCAGCCCATCACCTGGTCCGTTCAACAAATCAGTTTATGCTACTGTGATTTATGTAGCCTAGTTAAATACTACAGTAATCATCATAGTGTATTGGCAGGAAAGACCATTTAAATCTGTATCAAATATCGATTAATGAATTAATCGATAATTTGCATGTTGGTCTTGGTTAAGTACCACCTTGAAAAAAAAAACTATGTTTTGTTGCTTAAAGCAGAAGTAGCCTAAGTGATATATTTGTGTTAATATAAGTCTTAAATAGTTATATCTTCCGACAGCAATCACTTCTATAGAGTGTTTGGTCTGAAACACGGGTCTGTCAGTCACTCTGCTCTGCTCTGAGCCGAGGAGAAAACATTTATCGTATCCTACAGTTTTTATCCAATGAGGAGAGAGAACGGCATGCAGGGCTGTGTGTGCAGCCAAGGAACGCCGTGAATGTGGCGACGTAGGGACGAGGACTGTTATGGTGCGTTCAAGGAAACTCGTATTTTTCCGACCGTGAAGTGGTACCAGTTCGATCTGGTACGAGTTCACGGGTCAGAAGTTACGAGTGGCCGTTATAGTGACTTTCACCGGTAAAACAGGTCGGAGAAACACGAGTGGGTTGCCTGAAACGCTACAAAGTCGTAAGTTGTGACTTGAAGCTGTAATTTACGATTTCAAAAGCCTACCTGGAACGCAGCATTAGCGAAAACGACCGGACCACTTACTTCTGCTTTAATCTATTCAGTCATTCAATGGTATACTAAAATCCATGTGAAAAAAATGCTTCTCACTGTTCTCAGGTCAAATATTTATATCCGATTAAAATGCAATTAATTGCGATTCATTAATTACAAAGCCTCTAATTAATTAGATTAATTGTTTTAATTGAGTCCTGGCCCTATTACACAAGATAAACACACACACACACACACACACACACACACACACACACACACACACACACACACACACACAGTTAACCTAATGTGGTTACAGCTCCTCCATATCAGTGCTTATAGAAAGATGATCATGTGTCTGTCTGATCAGCTCTGTCTTGACCTTAAGATCGTGGGTTTGATTCCCATGTTGACAGAGATGGCACAACCGGCAGTAGCTCCCGTGGCCCATTCAAAATTTCCCGAGAGGAAATTTTCTAGTTTGAAATTGTTATTTATATTTATTTGAAATTGAGGCTTGTGTCCCCCCACCCACCCACCCCCCGTGCGCCGCATACGTTCCGGGACCTGTGCCCGTCTCGTCATCCCTGAGCTGTCATGTGTACTTTGCGTTCCGTGCACCTTATGATTTAGAAATGTAAGCACTGGATATAGCCTACTTGAGATGTTTATCACTGTCTCGGCGCTCGGGTCTGGGGCTGGGGCTGGTTCCGTGGCCGCAGCTCGTAGTCTCGGGAGCGTCTTATTCCTCCGCCTCCCCCGCCTCGTTTTCCTCCTCTTTTTCTCACTGTCGTTGGATCCATGCCTTTGTCTAAAAAAGAACCGTGGGAAGTAGTTTGGCTTGACACATTCTCGTCCTCATCTTCACTCGTGTTCGCGCTGCTGAGCATGCTGCTGAAAGACACTGTGCCAGTGCGTTTGTTCCTGTGGGTTTGGCGAGATGGCCAGGCATAACCTGTTTCATCCTTATAGTCCTGACCTGCTCGTCACGTTTGAATTTCTCAATTTTGGTTTGAGCCAAGGCTTTGTGGAGTCTGTCAATACCCTCCTGGATCTTTGGCAGAGTTAGCTCCGCTTGGGTTGAAAGTGTTGCACTTGAGGTTGCGTCGGTGATGACGTCAACCTGGTGACGTAGTTCCTCTCTTTGTGTTTTCGCCTCACAGATGAGCTAACCCTAACCACTTGGTTAAATAGCCGCCTGTGTATCTTGTGCTTCAAACCCCTGATGAAGACAGCGTCGAAACGCGTTGGGTCCTTTTTTATTTAGCTATTAAAAAATCTGAGCAATCAAGAGTGCCTCGGGAGCTCTTTTTTGACTGCACCACCATCCTTCCACAGACAGTCAGTTTTTTCCAATTTATTTGGATTATTTTTCCCTTGAAGAGCACCTTGAGCCACTCTACATTTTCATACTCTTTTTTTTTTTTCCCTGTGGCCTCTGCAGCACTCTACCTCCCCTCTATTTTTTCTACATTGACTTAAAGGTAAAATCTGAGATCTAAAATTACATCATCATCATAATCTAAAATGATACCATCATCATACATGCGTGCATGCAATTAAAAGTCCGGGAGCGACCAGGCCGGAGACTGGGCTCAGACACGAAAATCACAGGAGAATACTCTCTGATTGTTTATTTTAATTGGATTAAAATACAGCAGCCACTAATCTTCCTGGGGTCCACCCATATCTAAATCATCAACATCTGTGAGTATGTATGTGTAGCCTATGTATTTATATGTGTACGCCTATGCACTCTTCGTGTGTCTCTAACATGTGCCCTTTCTACCTCTGGGCTGTTAGGTGACATTTCAATAGCCTCTTAAAGCCTAGTTTTGTTTTTTCTTTAGTGATGTGTTCTGGCAGTGCATTCCATGATGGCATTGCTCGATACAACACTGTACTTTGCATAGCCTCTTTTTTAGCTTTCGGTAGTTGATAATAACCTCTTGTGGCATGTCTGGTTTGATAAGCATGTGTGTCAGAGCTTAATGTTAGTTGATTACAGATGGGGTATTTTGACAATCTAATTTTCCTTAAAGCAGTAGTAAGCGATCCGGTGGTTTTGTCTAACTTCCTGTCAGCCGATGGAGTTAGCAGTCCCCGCCCTTACGATACCACACTAGTGTCGTCTGCCACTCCGCCTCGGTCACTTCGGCGCAGTGTTCAAGGGACCCGACAGTTAGTCCGCCGTTACTGTTGTTGTTACGTTACGTCTAGCGGTGTGGCTCAGGTTACAGGTTGGAGAGGTGGGACTGTGACAATATCATTTCACAAAAGAATTGGGTGTTCATACGAAAAACTCTCTAGGGCGACGTTTTGAGATTTACCCAAAGGACTGCATTTTTTAAATTTTATTTGGAGGAATACAATTATTTATTTAAATTTGATACACATTTACTAATGATCCAAATATTTTATATGCTAGTCAAAAATAGAAGACTGTGTCCAGACATTTCAAAACAACATGTTTTAGAGCTGTGATTGCAGTGCTGCAAACCATGATATTTTGCTTCAAGGTTATAGCTACAACTTTTACATCAAAACAATTCATTTTTCAAAAATAACACATCCATAGAATGTCTAGAGGGTAAAAGTATTAATTTTACAGAATTGTTTTTTATAGTGTATCAATAATTGGCGAGTGTGAGTGCGACACCTACTGGCCGGGAGGAATTACACTTGTCGCTATAGGTTATGATACTGTCAGAAAGAATCGTATACTCTACTTAAAGCAGAACTGAGCGTCCGACTTCTCAAAACTTCCCAGCTGTTGTGACAGAATACATACATAACTTATTGTATAGAAGTGTGGGGACACACATTCAAGTCAATCACCAAACCAATTTCTCTACTTGCGACTTATAAACGCCTATTAATTATTTTTCTCATGTGAATAGGGTAAAATTTTTAACCTTTAGATATCACCATGAAAATTACTGAGTTGATTACTGACATTAAGACAAACAAAAAATGTATTACAAGTGTTTTGATTCTTTGTTAACATGAGCAGATTTGCACAGATTCCACCGTTTTGACGGCACCTGTATATATGAAGTTGCTGTGGTGGCACCGGCATGAAAACTGGAATGAGTTGACTCCATCGGTCAACCGACAAGAAACCACTTTAATAATATTTGAAGAGACTCGGTCGGACCTAATTGCTCTGATTCCTCACACCTGTAGTGCGCTGCAGCTCACCGACAGGCCCCTATTGCACCTGTTATGTTGAGGCAGCGTAGTATCAAACAATAAAATTAGGGTTTACTTTTATTCTAGACCCGATGAGGAGACTGCTGATATTCACCAGGTTGTGAACTGCCAAAAACCCAAAAGAAGAAGAAGAAGAAGAAGAAGAAACACCTCCTACAAAGCGGTGGTTGTGTTTGTGAAGCAGCAGGACTGATGATGTCGTCTGTATCGTCTCTGAGTCTGTGTTGGACTCTGTCCCTCTGTCTCCTGGTGTCTGTCTCTGCAGGTGAGTTCTGAGTTCTGATCTGTTCACAGTGCAGCAGATTCTTTGGAGGCTGTTTTACTGACGATGCTTCAGACTTTAACATTGTCAACTTGTTGTTATCTACTATTAGTAGTAACAGTCTTTTGAACAATGTTGTTGTTAATTATTTGTTTTGTCATTGTAACTGTGGCTCCGTCTCTTTTTACTTTTTAAACACACACTAAAATTATGGAGCGCAAGCATGTAGTTGACGCGTGTCTTCTGCCACAAAAACTCCACAGTTCTTCTTTCTCACGAGGGTTTATTGAAACCTTTCTTCAAGTTACAACAAATAATAAAAAACTGTGTAGCAATCCAAAATCAGGCAATAATCATTAGCACAATTAGCATGACAGCACGGTCAAAAACTAGTGTGCTCTCCTCGCCTCCATAATCATAACTGAACCAAATTACGCATACATCACGTTATGCACGTCTCAGCCAATAAGAAGAGAGCAGCTGTTATTAACTAATAGGCACTCTTATGACCTCAAATACGGTATATAAAGGATAAATCCAACACATGTAAATTATTTATCACCTTATGTGTAATTCACAAAATGGCTCTAACAGTCATGGTTGACAAATTGAAACTGAAATTCAGATCAAATTAAATTAGTTACTGTCTGAGCTGTTGGTTTTTTAATTAGGTTTTAATTCTGCAGTGTTGGCTCACATAGTTTAATTACAAATACTTTATCTGGAAAACGTATAGTATGTGTGTGTAACTATCTTTGTGAGGACTAAACGGGACCCGGATTTCAAGAATATATGGTGTGTGTGTGTGTGTGTGTGTGTGGTCCAGTTGACCAGAGACCAGTGACTCTTCTCTCTCTCTCTGATTGGCTGATGTTTGAGTGTGGAGCTGCTCTCTGACCTTTGACCTCTCTGCTCTGTTTCAGTCCCAGTGAACATCACAGTTAAACCTGGACAGTCTGTAACTCTGCCATGTCGAGCCCCCAGCAACACTGATGTCTTAGAGTGGACCAGACCTGGACTGGAACCAGGATATGTGTTGATGATTCGGGACGGGAAACCTGATCCATACAACCAGCTTCCATCTTTTAAAGGTCGGGTGGAGCTGAAGGACAGAGAGATGAAGGACGGAGACGTGTCCATCATCCTGAAGAACGTGACCAGTAACGACACAGGAACATACGAGTGTCGAGTCGACCAGGGGGAAACAATCACTGAACAAGGATATATACCCACTGAACCAATCAGCATCGTCCACCTGCAGGTCCAGTCAGGTGAGTCCCAGAGTCCAGACTCTGTTGTGTTCTTCACTCATCACCGACCTGACAGCTGATACTCTGCTTCTCTCTGCAGGAGGAACAGGGGGGACAGGAAACAAGGGTCTACAGATTGGACTGGGAGTTGGTCTGCCTCTGTTTGTTGTTATTGTTGGTGGTATATAAAACGTAGAGGAACCACAGGTCAGGGTTTCGTAAACAGCTCCTCCTGCTGAACAGTCAACAGTAACGTGGAGGATGATGAGCTTCTTGTGTCTGTGCCACAGACTTTATTAAAGGGTTAGTTCGGGTCTTTTGATATGAATCTATATAGCATCCCCATCAGCAGTTACGTGCTGTGACAGTGACTTTCCCCGGACTGCGTCCCGTGAGCGGAGTTTCTGGCCTGGTTTCGGTGCTGACGAATATAGTCCGGCTAGTTGGCTGGGGTCACGAAAATAAAGCGTTTTTCTTCTCAAAACAATATGCGTTCAAAAGAGTGATACATTTGCATCACAAAACCGTTGTCCACGAAAAAGTCTGACCTCGCAATCGCTTGGCGCTATTTTCTCTCCCTCCGTATCACTGCGCGCTGCCGCCTGTAGACAGCTGTGTGTTTCCATCAGCTGTTTCACTTGTTTCCTCACATATTCCACATAATAAACAAGGTAAAAGTTCCCCCAGGACCCAAAGGCCTTCATCAGTGGCAGACACACATTTACTATACAGATACTACAAGTTATCTAATGTTACCTTTATGTCTTTTCTCCTGGTTACCTGTGGTGTAGTTGTACAAAATGTGGAAGGATACTAGCAAATAAATAGCAAATTAAAGAGACTGACTTTTTTTTTTGAAAAATGTATGCATATACTGATTGTTGCTTTTGTGCCTGTAGGAAATAAAGAATGAAATGTGAATTGTGGACACAGACTTACTAACTTCATGTGTATGTGTTTTACATTCAGAAAATTCACATGTTGACCTGATCCTGGTTCTAGGAATTCACTCTGGCGCTGTCCCATTTCTCCACTTGGCTGAGTGCGCTTGGCTGGTGGAACGTACTACATATAGTGTGCAAGCATGCATTAAGTGGCCAAGCACACGGGGATATTTAAAAGCAATCGGGACAAACTTGATCACTGCAGCCTGTCATCTGAGTGCCATTGTGCACACTAGCACAACTCGGACACACACAGCAACAGTTTTAATAAACAGTGCTGCTGGATCACAGTCTTATCTACTCCACAAGTGTCTCTATGTGCAAGATTCAAACCATAATGTAAGCCCAACTCCGTATTGAAAAAAAAGTAAAAGGAAAAAACAGGTCAAAATTGATCAGATGTAAAAGTAAACGAAGCCTTAAGACAAAACTGAAATTGAAAAACATTAAAGAAAAGAATATAAAATATATGAGATTAAAAAGCCATACTTATGAGATAGAAAGTCAAATTCATTTTATTGAAATGTATTCAGTGGCATTTCCTAAACGTGGCTTGTTGCTCCCAATGACGGCAGACTTCACTGATCTGGTACGACTTCACCGGTCAGAAGTTATAGTGGCCGTTATAGTGACTTTCACAGGTAAAACAGGTCGGAAAAACACGAGTGGGTTGCCTGGAACGCTACAAAGTCGTAAGTTGTGACTTGAAGCTGTAATTTACGGTTTCAAAAGCCTGCCTGGAACGCAGCATTAGCGAAAACGACCAGACCACTTACTTCTGCTTTAATTATTTGTTTTGTCATGGTTGACAAATTGAAACTGAAATTCAGATCAAATTAAATTAGTTACTGTCTGAGCTGTTGGTTTTTTAATTAGGTTTTAATTCTGCAGTGTTGGCTCCCATAGTTTAATTACAAATACTTTATCTGGAAAACGTATAGTATGTGTGTGTAACTATCTTTGTGAGGACTAAACGGGACCCGGTTTTCAAGAATATATTGTGTGTGTGTGTGTGTGTGTGTGTGTGGTCCAGTTGACCAGAAACCAGTGACTCTTCTCTCTCTCTCTGATTGGCTGATGTTTGAGTGTGGAGCTGCTCTCTGACCTTTGACCTCTCTGCTCTGTTTCAGTCCCAGTGAACATCACAGTTAAACCTGGACAGTCTGTAACTCTGCCGTGTCGAGCCCCCAGCAACACTGATGTCTTAGAGTGGACCAGACCTGGACTGGAACCAGGATATGTGTTGATGATTCGGGACGGGAGACTTGATCCATACAACCAGCTTCCATCTTTTAAAGGTCGGGTGGAGCTGAAGGACGGAGAGATGAAGAACGGAGACGTGTCCATCATCCTGAAGAACGTGACCAGTAACGACACAGGAACATACGAGTGTCGAGTCGACCAGGGGGAAACAATCACTGAACAAGGATATATACCCACTGAACCAATCAGCATCGTCCACCTGGAGGTCCAGTCAGGTGAGTCCCAGAGTCCAGACTCTGTTGTGTTCTTCACTCATCACCGACCTGACAGCTGATACCTCACTCTGCTTCTCTCTGCAGGAGGAACAGGGGGGACAGGAGACAAGGGTCTACAGATTGGACTGGGAGTTGGTCTGCCTCTGTTTGTTGTTATTGTTGGTGGTATATAAAACGTAGAGGAACCACAGGTCAGGGTTTCGTAAACAGCTCCTCCTGCTGAACAGTCAACAGTAACGTGGAGGATGAGCTTCTTGTGTTCTGTGCCACAGACTTTATTAAAGGGTTAGTTCGGGTCTTTTGATGTGACTCTATATGGCATCCCCATCAGCAGTTACGTGCTGTGACAGTGACTTTCCCCGGACTGCGTCCCGTGAGCGGAGTTCCGGTCTGGTTTCGGTGCTGACGAATGTAGTCCGGCTAGTTGGCTGGGGTCACGGAAATAAAGCGTTTTTCTTCTCAAAACAATATGCGTTCAAAAGAGTGATACATTTGCATCACAAAACCGTTGTCCACGAAAAAGTCTGACCTCGCAATCGCTTGGCGCTATTTTCTCTCCCTGCGTATCACTGCGCGCTGCCGCCTGCAGACGGCTGTGTGTTTCCATCAGCTGTTTCACTGAGTTTACTGCTCGGATAGTTCACATAAACATATCTGATTATGACACAAGTGATGAAGCCATCCCTTGTTTTAGCACAGAGCCAAAGGGAGAGCTTTATGAACCTGATGTGATGCTGAACCTGTCACAGCACGTAACTGTCTCAGCACGTAACTGGTGATGGGGATGCCATATAGATTCATATCAAAAGACCCGAACTAACCCTTTAAAGGGGACCTATTATGCTTTTCCAGCTTTTCAGACTTTTATATATGTTTAAAATGTTGGATAATGGTTCTCGAGGCCGTGGAAGTGTCATATCCTGAGGTTAATGCATTTGGAGGTAAACCCTGCTAGATAATTGGGATTTCTCTGCACACCTGTTACACTCGGTTGCGCTGAGTTTTTTTTTACATGAGCTCGCGTCTACGTCATGGCGTGCCGGACTCCCCTACATGGTCATGCCGAGGTCTCTGCTCCAGCCGGCCCCGCCTCCTCCCATGCTGCTCTGTTGTGCCTGGTGTCACAGCGGAGAGCGGAGCGGAGCGGTCTACTTCCTGCTTCTTCCCTGCCTGTTGTAGCGCTGTAGCGTCACTTTACTGAGTTTTATTTAGAAGTTTACGCCGACGTTTCATGTAAGTGAAGCTGTACCTGTGTGAGAAGCGACGTACCGCCGGGGCGACGTAACGCTGGACCGACGGAGCTCCGGAGCTGCAGCGGCTCCTCACACAGGCAGAGCCCGTCTGCAGGCCTCCTTGGCCGGGCGGACGTCCGTCTGCAGGCCTCCTCGGCCGGGCAGACGTCCGGGGTATTTTGACCGAAGCACGTCACAGACATGTCTTTAAGACACCCAGGAACTATTTTAGTTGGTGCAAAAAGGAGCATAATAGGTCCCCTTTAATGATAAACGCTGGTTGATAGGCGTTTCGTTTTTACTGAGGAGGAACTATGAAGAAGTGCAGTAACATCATTATGAAGGTGTGTAGGAGCTTTTATTTTGCCGTGGCGGTGCCACAATTAATTAATTAATTGTTGTGTGACAGCGGAAACCCTGATGTTGTCTTGTGAGTGAACTGCAAACACGGGAGTAGACGGGGTGAAAGTGGCTACGTCACACTTGATTCGCATACAGCTGTTTCCATCCCATTCGAATCAACCAAAACCCGGCCCTAGCGAGCGTATTTCAGTTTGTGCGAATCAGGGGATTTAAATGCGAATCACGGCGTTTCCATCATCATTTTCCGATGCGATACATCTCGATGCATCTAAACAGCTGATGGAAACGCACCTTCTGTCTCTGCAGTAGACAGACCAATGTCTCCTGACAAACTGGCCTGTCTCAAATGGTGCTTTTCCACTGGCACGGCGCGGCACGCTTTTTTCTGCTTTTCCACCAGCCCTAGTACCTAGTACCAGGAACTATTTTAGTTCCTCCTCGGCCCTGGACCCAAGCAGCCGAAGCGATACTATAACGTGACGTCAGCCGACTGCCTTCCACTGATTGGACAGAGCGGCGTCACTGGAAGAGTCGCGAGCGCTACGTCCGACATGAGAATCAAACCTGGAAATTTCAAAAGCAGAGCGGCAACAGAGCCAGCTGACCTGCATCAGACTGTTGTTGTTCCTTCACCTGAGTTAAATGTTGCTGTGTGTAAAACCACTCTGGTCTGTTAAAGAGGTGCAGACCAGTGAGTTTGGAGCTGACGAGAGGAGAGAAACAAGAGAGACAGACAATGTGGCCCCGCGATAGCCTCCTTGATCACCCCTGTGCCGACCCCGCCCCTGCTGAGGAGGAACTAGAGAACTCAGCTGTAGTGGAAGCACCTTTACTGAGCCGTGCCGTGCCATTCCGTGCTGTGAAAGTGTAGTGGAAAAGCGCCAAAAGTGTCTCAGTCCAGATCTAAAGTTCAGCTCCAGAACAAACTGAGAGACTCCAGAGCAGAAACATTGATGAGGAAACCAGACACTCTGATTGGCTGTGATGCTGAGGTTACAGTTACAGGTGAGGGGTCTTCACCGATGAACATCTTTGATGGTGATGAGCTGTTACCTTCATCCACTCCGTGGTGATGCTTTTATCAATCACAAACTATCACTCTATTAATGTTTAGATATTTAATGGTGCTGCCCTCTCCCTGTTGAATGTGGTAATGTTAGTATACTTCCTCTTCTCTGGCATCTTCTGTGTCTCCATGTTGTGAAGTGGGCAGTGGACGAGGCCTCTAAATCAGGAATATCTGTGACATTTAAATCAACACCACACCAGCTTTATATTGAAAGAGGGCAACGCACACACTAGTAAAACTCTTAGAGCCTGATCTACTAGGTGGGACACTCAGGCCGCACTCGGATCCTCTGACCAGAGGGATCAAAGACGGGGTGAAGGCAGAGGTGACGTCTCTCAGTCCCGGCCCCGGTCCTTGAGCTGAGCAGCCAGGTAGCTACAGGAGAGGAGAGGAGCGCACAGGAGGAGAGACGTGCGTTGTGCGTAACGGATGCGAGGAAATGCGAGTGTGCGAGATATAAGAGCTTTTTCCCTCGAAGGTAATAAATCAATAAAAGAAAAAAAGCTGTGCCAGTTCAGACTTGCCTTTCAAACATACTAAATAAAGACGCAAAGACTTCCACCGCAATCTGTTTCAGGTTTGGTAAATCACGTTGCGTGTGCTAAATAAATCTATTTGCATCTACTCCTCCCAATATTTTGCACATTCTGGTCGAAACATTCATATTTGCATATTCATCAAGGCAAACGCGCTAAATGCAACGTGGATGCAATTCTGGTTAGTTTTGTTTGTGTGTTTGTTTTTGTTTTTTAACTACAGTATATTTCATAGTTGAATTCCCTGGTTTGTCATTAACTCTTCTGTTAAGCCATACAAAGATGTAATGAACAACATGTACTTCGAACAAAAAAAAGTTAAAAAACAAAACAAACAAACTTTGATTTGATTGATCCTCACATATTCCACATAATAAACAAGGTAAAAGTTCCCCCAGGACCCAAAGGCCTTCATCAGTGGCAGACACACATTTACTATACAGATACTACAAGTTATCTAATGTTACCTTTATGTCTTTTCTCCTGGTTACCTGTGGTGTAGTTGTACAAAATGTGGAAGGATACTAGCAAATAAATAGCAAATTAAAGAGACTGACTTTTTTTTTTTGAAAAATGTATGCATATACTGATTGTTGCTTTTGTATCTGTAGGAAATAAAGAATGAAATGTGAATTGTGGACACAGACTTACTAACTTCATGTGTATGTGTTTTACATTCAGAAAATTCACATGTTGACCTGATCCTGGTTCTGGGAATTCACTCTGGCGCTGTCCCATTTCTCCACTTGGCTGAGTGCGCTTGGCTGGTGGAACGTACTACATATAGTGTGCAAGCATGCATTAAGTGGCCAAGCACACGGGGATATTTAAAAGCAATCGGGACAAACTTGATCACTGCAGCCTGTCATCTGAGTGCCATTGTGCACACTAGCACAACTCGGACACACACAGCAACAGTTTTAATAAACAGTGCTGCTGGATCACAGTCTTATCTACTCCACAAGTGTCTCTATGTGCAAGATTCAAACCATAATGTAAGCCCAACTCCGTATTGAAAAAAAAGTAAAAGGAAAAAACAGGTCAAAATTGATCAGATGTAAAAGTAAACGAAGCCTAAAGACAAAACTGAAATTGAAAAACATTAGAGAAAAGAATATAAAATATATGAGATTAAAAAGTCATACTTATGAGATAGAAAGTCAAATTCATTTTATTGAAATGTATTTAGTGGCATTTCCTAAACGTGGCTTGTTGCTCCCAATGACGGCAGACTTCACCAGCTGGTGCATTGTGGGATTTATACTTACACTCCCATGCGGTCTGACTGTGTGGGTTAAGTGCAAATCAAGCGCACTTTTGGTCGTTGGAGAAATGAACAGATTCATCTCTCACTTCATTCAGAAACACGTTCACTTTGGTTCAGCAGTTTGACTGGAGTCTGGTTCCAGCTGAGGATGAGGAAGAAGATGAAGATGAGGTGGGTGGAGCTGTTGGGTGACTTCCTGTCAGAGGAGTTGATAAGATTTAGATTCAGTTTATAAACAGAAAGAGATGGATAATTAATCTATAATCAATAATAATCAACAGTACAGAACTGTAAATGATGGAAACAGTGACTGAGGAATAAAATAGTAAAATACTATGATTGATTGTTACCTGAGGCTCTCTGTCGATACAGAGACACCATGATGACAGTGGAGACGACGTACGGACAGATGACCACCAGGTGACGGAGCACAGTGAGGACAAGATGGAGGGAGGAGGAGGAGGCAGGGGGAGGAGAAGAGGGAGGAGGTCTTTCTGTAGAGAGATTCACCTGCTCAGGTAAATATGTGGATGAATAGGTGGTGAAATCAAAGTGACCCTCCTGACCTTGTGGTCTAGTCATGTGTATGCTATTACATCTTTCTACCAGTAAGTGGACTATAACATCATATATGCTGAGTATGACATGTGATTTGGGACTTGACTACAGAGCCTCCAGTAAAGGCTACGTTTTGAGTCATGGATCCGTATGTTTGACAATTAAGTGCTAGCTTTAGCTGACAAAATGGAGGACAATGGGAAATGATGTTGATTCACACTGTTGGCGCAGAATCCCAGTGCATTTTTTACACTCTTATCTGGATGTCCTGTTTGTTTTAAAGACATTTTTTATACCAAAGTTGAACATTGTAGCAGAGAGAAAGAAGTTCCACCAGAAGGCACAACCCGTCGGTGAGTCGACTGCTCAGTATGCTGCTGCCTTGCATGAGCTCGTTATTACTTGTAAGTTTGGCGCAATGGCTGAACATATGATCCGAGATCAAACTGTCAAAAAGACCAACAACACAAGGATCAGAGAGCGCTTGCTAATGGAGGATACGTTGGCACTACAGAGGTTACATGCTGTCATTCCGACATCCCACCATTCCGACATACCGCTATTCAGACATGCGATCGTCCGACCATTCCAACAAGGCTTTCGATATAAGTAAATGTGTGTTTCTCAACAGGTTCTTTAAGACATGCTGATAGAGGAATACCCACATGGATGTGCGTAATTACACAGCAGAGCGCAGACAGGGACTAGTCTGCCTGTCTAGACTCTACCTGCTCTTTTTACTAAACTTAAGCAACTCCTTTATTCACTGCCTATGCCCAATCAGTGCAAAATATTTTTGGGAAAAAAATACGCTATTGAAGGAACTGTTGGAAAGGCAGGATGTTTAAAATAAGAAAAAAATACCGTCATTCCGCCCATAGGAGGCAAGAATTGTCAGAATGATGGGACATTTGATAGAAAATTAAGTGTTGCCATTTAGACAATTAGAGGCCTATGTCGGACTGGTGGGATGTCGGAATGGCGGTTGCCCCCCCCACTACAGAAAGCCCTTGCAATGCTAGCCCAGATTGAAAGTGTGCTTGCCGAAGCTAAAGCTATGGTTACCCCGGCAACTGATGTTGTCGCCATGGATAACTCCAACAACCGGACTACAGGCTGGGTTACACATTACAAAGAACATATCACCTTATACGCTAAGTAAGATGTATGTGACTTTGTACTTGACTACAGAGCCTCCGGTAAACTCTACATGTTCTTTTGTACTCAGTCGGAGTACTTGTCTATTCCTTCTACACAACACAACTCCTGTGACCTCCTGACCTGTGACAGCGACCCAGCTGGGTGGAGACCCTCCATGGCCTGTGATGTCACAGCTGTAGAGGCCTTCATCAGACTTGGTAACATGGTGGATGGTCATGTGACGTGTAGGCTCAGTCCTGATGAGGGAGCCATCTTTATAGAAAGCAGCTGGGGGGTTGGAGGGAGGGGTCTCCTTTGATTGACAGCTCAGAGTGACATCATGTCCCTCCATCACAGGGAGGACAGGACTCTGCAGGATCACTGGTCCACCAAACAAATTTATTAATCCAGGTGTGTCTGAGTAGTCACAATGGTCAGACACACCTGGATTAATCAGTTTGTCCAATAATGTAAGACAGGAAATGAAGGACCTGCCTTAAATTCAGGAAGTGGTGGAGCTGTGCATAGAGCCCATTACAGTAAGCTGGCCTGCTCTCCCTGCCTCTCCTCCCACCGGAAGCTGCCTCCATCAGCTCCTTAACGTTTCCATGTTTCCCACATTCTGTCATAAACTATAAACTGTTGTCTTGTCTGTAACAACATCTATTGCACGTCTGTCCGTCCTGGGTGAGGGATCCCTCCTCTGTTGCTCACCCTGAGGTTTCTCCAATTTTTCCCTGTTAAAAGGGTTTTCTATGGAGTTTTTCCTCAGTGGATGTGAGGGTCTAAGGGCAGAGGATGTTGTTATGATGCCATGTAAAGCCCTTAAACTGTTTGTAAAAACGGCCTATACAAATAAAATGACCTTGTCTACAACAGCTGAAGACCCCTCCCTTCTGTTACACAGCAGGTTCAGCCTCTTCTGTACAGTGATGGATGAACCCACTCAGGGCTGCTACTGCTGCTGCAGAAGAAGGAAGAGTGAGCTGCAGCCTCACAGTCAGTTTCAACAACACTCAACCACAGACTGAAGAGAGATGACGACCAGGACAAACTGGACGGCAGTGGAAACGGCTTCATCGTCGACATCATCGTCATCATCTCAAGTCAACTCAGGTCCACAGACAGAAGGACAGACTCATGTCCAGACCAGTGTCTAATGAAGACACTGATCCTGATGAGTTCAAGGTCTCAAACTGATCTGAGAGCAGTTTTACAGAAGCCTGTTGCTGTTCAGTCGGAGAAAAGTGCTGCCACCTGCTGGTTAACACATGTACTGATGGACAGAGCAGGTGTCAGAGCAGGGGGCGGGGCATAAAGCAGATGTTGGCATCAGTGTTTGACTCAGTTTGTCCTGTCTGGCTGAAAATGTGTTAACGGCTAAAATGTTTTATATTATTTATATTTATGTGTATATACATAGATATGAGATGGTCTCAATGAAAATAAAGAATCTTGAATCTTGAATGTTGAGTTCCTGCTTCATCAGTGACTTTAGTCTTTAGGGTGTGAAGAGATGCAAACAGGATGTCTCACTCTGTCCGAGAAAATCAAACCACAATGAGTTTTAAACCTTCCACATGACTAAAGTGTGAAAACGCAGATAAACAAAGAAATCAGGAGGAAGTACCGCTACTTCAAATGTACAACACTTTATTCAACATGTTCAGAGTCACAGAAACAGAAGGAACGGTTCAAACATACAAAAACGTATTCAACATGTTAAAGGGATAGTTCAACATTTTGGCAAATTGGCCCATTGCCATAATTGCTATAGTCATAGCAGTAGGTTCGTTACCTTTAATTGTAGGTGTAAGCTATTTTTAGTACAGCGGAGCGCAGCAGCAGGCTGCTCAGAGCTACGCTATGGAGGCTAAGGGAATTTCTTGGTTTCCCTCATTAAACTCATCAAATACAAAATCCCAAAACTCCACAGCGCTTTTGTAGACAAGTTGTGAGCTGCACAACCACCACGCTATGAGATAATGACGGAACGATACGAAACGGAGCCGTTTTCGAGGTAAATTCATACAAAACCGCTGATGCGCGTTGCGTTCAGGGACAGTTTTTCAGCAAGCAGTCTCCGTATTTACCCTGTATTTACCTCGAAAACGGCTCCGTTTCGCATCGTTCCGTCATTACCTCATAGCGTGGTGGTTGTGCAGGTCACAACTTGTCTACAAAAGCGCTGTGGAGTTTTGGGATGTTGAATTTGATGAGTTTAATGAGGGAAACCAAGAAATTCCCTTAGCCTCCATAGCGTAGCTCTGAGCAGCCAGCTGCTGCGCTCCGCCGTACTGAAAATAGCTTACACCTACAATTAAAGGTAATGAACCTACTGCTATGACTATAGCGATTATGGCAATGGGCCAATTTGCCAAAATGTTGAACTATCCCTTTAATAGGCAGAAGGTAACATGGTCAAATACCAAAGATCAGGAATTCACGCACTGACTGCGTTTACATGGAATTCAATATCAGGGTTTTTAAGTATACTGTTTTTGATTTGAGCATGTAAACACCATATCCCGATTTTGCTGCCTGAAGAACGAAAGAAACCAGCATGTAAACCTGATATATGAAAGCCACTCATCATCGGAAAATTTGCTACAATGTTTTCCGGAGAAGTGAAGCAGCAACCGCAACATCACAGAGGCAGCAGCCGGTCTGCAGAGCTGCTCGGCCGGCCAACCTACGTCGTCAACCCGGGGGAGAAAACGATCGCCAATTAACTTACTTTTAGAGGTTTACCACCGGCTGGTTAAATTATTTTTAGGAGATAAATGTTGGTCTCATTGATGAAATCTAACAATTGTGGCAGTCGCATTAGTTTGTTTGAATGAAAAGTGAAGCTTCATGTGTGTATTGGACAGAGGAGCAGCGCTGCCTCGGGGCTCTGGAGCCTACGTACAGAAATCACCACATTTACATCAATAAATAAATGTTTTACAATGAACCGATCAGTCTGCATTACATTTTATCTTCATTCATTAAGTTATATATCATGGCAGTGTTGTTAATTTGTACTTTTTCTTATTTGTAGAGATTTTCAATTTGTTATGCTTCCTGTTGTAAAACAATAAACATGAAACACGCATACGCACATAAGACGCAGTAATCAGAAACTGGGATACTGGTGTTTATTATGGATACAAGGAAACTGAATAACAGGTTTCTCTAAGTTCATGTAAACAGCATATCCCAAATTTGATCAAAATCGGGGTAACCATCAAAACCGGGTACTGAAGTCCATGTAAACGCAGTCACTGTTGTTACATGAAGCTACAAAATATGATCCACACACAAACAACAGGGGAGTTTCTGCCTCTTACTGATGGAACTGAACTCTGATCAGAAGTCATGCTCAGTGGTGACCGCCGTGACATCATCACTGACTTCAGCCAATGTCGGCTCTGCTAGGATGGGTGGTACTGTTGCCATGGGGACAGGTGGGTCACTTCCTGTCAAAGGAGTTACTAATGATGAGATTGAAAGAAATAGTTAGATGGATGGATGGATGGATGGATGGATGGATGGATAGATAGATAGATAGATAGATAGATACCTTTGGCTCTGTGTGGATACAGAGACACCATGAGGACAGTGGAGACGACGTACGGACAAATCATCACCAGGTGACGGAGCACAGTGAGGACAAGATGGAGGGAGGAGGAGACGGGGGGCGGGGCTAAGGGAGGAGGAGGAGAAGAGGTGGAAGGGCCTGGAGTGGTAGGAGGTCTTTCTGTAGAGAGATTCACCTGGTCAGGTAAATATGTGGATGAATAAGTGGTGAAATGGTGAAACCTCCTGACCTGTGACAGTGATCCAGCTGGATGGAGACCTGTGACCTGTGATGTCACAGCTGTAGAGGCCTTCATCAGACTTGGTAACATGGTGGATGGTCATGTGACGTGTAGGCTCAGTCCTGATGAGGGAGCCATCTTTATAGAAAGCAGCTGGGGGGTTGGAGGGAGGGGTCTCCTTTGATTGACAGCTCAGAGTGACATCATGTCCCTCCATCACAGGGAGGACAGGACTCTGCAGGATCACTGGTCCACCTCAACACAGAGACAAAGTACAGCAGTTGATCCATTTCCACACAGCTTCATCAACACTGACTCCACAGTCTGATCTTACCAGTCACAGTGATGTTGATGCTGCTGCTGCTTGTTGCTCCCTCTGCAGACTCACACCAGTAAACTCCACTGTCAAATGTTTTGAGGAAGCCGATTCTACAGGAGGAACCAGTTGAATTTCCCCAGTCGACTCCACACTGAGTTCTGGTCTTTCTGGTTGTGTTCCTCATCACCTTCCATCCAGCAGAGCTGTCGTCCTCCTCACAGCTCAGAGACACTGAGTCATGTTTAAACAGCTGAGAGCTGCTGGGACTCACAGTCAGACGAGCTTAGAAGATGACAACATCCATACATTGTCACAAATGTAATACATTTTTACTGTTTCTAATGCGACACGGCTTATGTTAAAAGTTATCCACCAGTTAGTCCAACCATCTCAGGTGGTTGGACTAATTTTATTGGTAGGACAAATTTTGGCCCCTGCTCCATACACAGATGACCAAATTTCAAATGTCAACTCACTTATGTCATCGATTACTGTCAAATACTTACCAGATATACTCAGATTTTTAGAATTTTAAAGGTACCTTTAATGTTGTTGTAAGTGTCTATTTATTTATTTATTTAAAAGGATCCCCATTAGCTGATGCCAATGGCACAAGCTAGTCTTCCTGGGGTCCGAAGTACCATACATCGAAAAGAGATGTAAAAAACATTTTCAATATCATATCAGTCAAATAGACATCTTAATACATCGTGTTTGCAGTAATACTTACAACAGCACATTGGTGCTGTGAAATCTTCCATTTTACGCCTTACATTTGATTGCATTTAAACAAGTTTGTAGTCGTCATAATATCAGTCATTCATTTAACAGGAACAAAACAGACGGGACGAAACAGAGATAAGATATTATACGTGCCAGACTGGATTATTGCTCAGCTGTTAAATAGTGCATTCTTGGATGCAGGGCCGGCCCCTGGCATAAACACTCTATGCGGTTGTTTAGGGCCTCAGCCGTCAGGTGGGGCCACATGATCAGAAGGTACTGGGGTTCAATTCAAGTCATTTAAAAACTGAGGTTGGCGCGCGCGTTTACGCGACGGTCTTGATATGTTTTTGTTTATATTTCGGTCATTTTACGCCGTAGAAACGCGGTTTAACTGCTCCCGTGACCGAGGGACGGCTCTCCTCTTTCAAATACACCCGCCCTCGAGGACCTACGTTATTCACAGCCAGGGTTTGAGAGCCAGTAACAGAGCATGGTGCACGCATCGTCCCCTCTCACTGTGCGTAATTGGTTGAATCCGTTGTCCGTCAACTTGAGCATACGTGATTGGTTGAATCGCCTGTCAGTCAACTTCGGCCAACCAATTGGCACTCTGGGATCACTAAGGTCCTTCCTATCACAGTTTTAGCTCCATGGTTTACCTACAGCGGCTGGCATGGAGAGAGACGGCAGAGGACACCGAACCTGTCAATTAAAACAACGGTGAAGCTTCAAACCCGCAGAATCGTTAGGAGAGAGAGAGAGAGAAGCGGTGATGACGGTGCTTCAGATGCTGAAAGTTTTGACTCATCTGATGAGCATGATTATTTAAAAAAAATATATGAGAAAGTTCAGACTTAAACTCAGCTCCAGCTCTGTATACAGACCTGAGCTCTTACACTTTTTTTTTTACCTTTCACACAGCACAGACACAGTGACAACACACATTATATGAACAATGTAAATTGTGTGTTTTCCGTTTATTTAGTAAATATTTTAGTTTGAAGAGGAAAAAAAGCTAATTTCTCATTTAAAAAATCTGATGAAGCTTTGAAGTCAATATTCGGCTTCTTTTATCTCACATTTAAGACATTTGGTGAACATAGAATGCCAGAATGACAACATTTATGCTCAAAAGGCGATTTTACAAAATTTCATTTTAGACTTGTTTTCTACACTTATCTATTACTGTATTCATATCCTATTTCAAGCACCAAAAGAGTTTGTTCTCATGACTGAAGGAGTGTTTTCACAAGGGATTTGAAATTTTTTCAGAAAATTTGGCCTAAATTATTTCTTTATACGGTGTTCTAGGACAAATTGGCCTCAGTGTACTTAGAGCGGAAGATTAGACATAAATTTTTTTTTTTTATTTAAACTTTATTTAACCAGGCAAGCAAATTAAGAACAAAATTCTTATTTTCAAGTGCAGCCTGAGGGGGAAGGGAGAGGGGAGTGCTAAAAATGAAACAAGGTTAATAAATTACACAGAAAAATTCTCTACAAAACAGTACATACAGTATGTCAATATAATCAATAAAATACAATATAATATAATGTAATTAAACAATGGGGCATGACGAGAAGCCTGTTAGCATGTGCAGGAGTCGACTGTGGTATGTAGTAAATTTTGTTTGAAGACAGAGAGAGACGTGAGGACAGAGAGTTTAAGGGTGTTTTGTAAGGTGTTCCAGTCAAAGGCTGCAGCGAACCGGAAGGCACTGCGTCCAAAGACGGTGCGGACTTTGGGGATGGAGAGGTTGATGAAAGCACTGGACCTTAGATTGCGGGCAGGGTGAGAGAGGTGCAGAAGGGAAGAGAGGTAGAGAGGTGTGATGCCGAGAATGGTTTTGTAGATGAGCAGAAACCAGTGATGGAGCCGTCTGGTGTGAAGGGAAGTCCAGTCTACCAGGTTATAGAGGTCGCAGTGGTGAGTGGTGAATGGAGCCCCAGTGGCAAAACGGATGGCGGAGTGGTGGAGTGGGTCCAGTTTGCTGAGAGTGGAGTGAGATGCCGTTCTGTAGATGGTGTCACCATAGTCGAATATGGGTAGGATGGTCATTTTGACAAGCTGCACGGGTGAAGGAGGCCTTGTTCCGGTAAAGGAAGCTCAGACGAGCTTTGACTTTGGACTGAAGGTGATTGATGTGGGTGGTGAAGGAGAGTGAAGAATCCAACCAGAGGCCAAGGTATTTGTACTTGGAGACGAACTCTAGTTCCGAGCCGTTAGCACAGAGGATTTTTGGTTCAGGGGTGGGAGTATGTTTCCGGTTAAAGATGATGCATTTGGTTTTTTTGGTGTTGAGGAGAAGATGAAGGCTATGGAAATGCTTGAGTATTGTTACATCTGTCTATCAAACATGTCTGTATTCAGTTTTAAGCAGTGTATGTGATTTGGTGTTTACGCTTAGAGTGGACCACAAACAAAAATCTTGTTTAGGGCCACCAATATGCTAGGGCCGGCCCTGCTTGGATGGTGTTTAAATGAGGACTTGCTGTTAGATTGTCATATATGGAGGGGGCAGCTGCTGTTGTTTAGCATATCAGTATCACATTCAAGTTGTACAGAAGTTCACTGACCTGTGGTGGAGCTGCAGCAGAGCAGAGACATCAGACCTGCAGAGACACAACAGGTTGAAAGAGGAAACACTGCAGCCTACATTTCCCACAATGCAACGTGACAGGGTGCGGTGTGTAACAGCCTGAGGAAATGAAGTGTGACGGTGCAGACTGAGACTGAACCTCCACCTGTAAACTGACTCTGAGGAGAAAGATGCTCAACTGTCCCTTTAACAAACTACACTGGTTTTACAGTCGCCTCAAAGCATCATGGGAACTTTGGTAAAGACAAAGTAGCAGAAACGCACGCACATTCATAGACAACACTGTGTGCAGGTGCAGAGCCAAACTTTAGTAAAGACACCATCAGCTCTCTAAAAATCTCTATTCTAATGTATTATTCTCTGTTTTTATCAGTGTCACAGCCACAGAAACGTCATTTCATTCTTACATTCACTGCAAGGTGTATATTTTCTGAATGACAAATAAAACTGATATCTATCTATATCTATCTATGAGCAGAGGTCCGGTCCTGATGTTGGACTGGATCCACACAGAGACGTGACAGTGATGTAGAAACCAAAGCAGATGAAAGAGAAACTCACAGAGCAGCTTGAGCAGAGAGGATTCCTCCATCCTGACTCTCCAACCAAGTCACAGCTGCTCTCTGATCAGCTCTAGTCACTGCACATTAAACCCTCCTCCTTCCTCTGTGGTTTCTGCTGCACTCACACTCACTACAGATAAGAGAAATGCCAGGTTATTTCTGTAACCCAATTTCTGGGTTAGCGGTGTTGGGTTAAATTATTTTTTGGGGTTATTTTTCAGCGTAACCAATTTTCTGGGTTATAGGGCTATGATTGTAATCCAGTTCCTGTGTTGTTCAAGTTATTGGGTTATTTTTCAGTGCGTAACCCGTTTGTTGGGTTAGGGTTGGGTAATACCGTGATGGTTGCGTCTCTACCCGCCACCACAGCTATCTATGAAAGTGGGTTAATTTGAACCCAACTATTGGGTTGCATATGAAGCGCTTGCTCAACCTAGTAGTTGAAAATAACCCAATGTTGTAATTAGTACAGGTACTTTTTGACCTAGAGACCTCGCTTCTCAAGCTGAAATCCTTTTTGAAACAATCTGATGAAACAAAGATGCTGAAAGCAGTTGGAAGTATTAGTATTCATTTTTTTGAACAGCACAGAAGACGAATCAAGGTATGCTGTCTGGGTATTTAGACTATACGTATATGTATACTAGTACATAGTCTTAATATCCAGACAGCAGGGGCTGAGCCTTAATTACTTTTAATCCCTCATCAGTGCGGCTACAGGCCATTCACTACATGTATGCACTTTAGGGGAATAAAGTCAAAGTTGGGATTTATTAGAATGTTATTTTTCATCATGCATATGTATATGAATATATCAGAGAGAGTTTATGAACTGTCCACCGTCTGCTATTTGTTGCCCTGGAAATCCACAGTATCATTACTTTCAGCTGAGTCTAAAACAATCTGACCCATAAAAAGAATAACCCAATTCCTTGGGTTGAAATAACCCAAAAAGTAGTTGGTCCTTATTCAACTCCACAGTTGGGTTAAAATTGGGTTATTTTATAACCCATGATGCCTTCACTGACCATCACACTGACACTGTTTCTGATCAGAGAGATTCTGCTCTTCGATTTTCCTCAGTCAGTTAGAAACAGGTGCAAATATTAAGAAAGATAGCAACCCTAACATAAACACTGCCACACATTTTGATAACTCAATGGTCATTGAAGCATTGATCATTTACTGTATAATATGGGATGAGAAGTATTGAAGGTTTCTAAGTTTCTGAATACTGTCCAGACCAGCAGACAACAGGACAGGACACTGCAGCACATCCTCTTACCAGCCACAGTGTGGTGATGAAAACCTCCCACTGTCTTACACAACTTCCTGTTGTTCTCACAAACTGATGCCAAGTCACGATAACACCTGTCACTACACAACTTCAATACACATGGGAAGCCAGTGAGGGATCTGGTCGTCCCTTTGTCACCTCTCTTTCAAAGAGCGATCATGATTTAGTAGAATCAGAGGAGAAGGAATCATGGATAGATCTTGGCAGCATCCATTGTCAAAGAGTTTCTAATGTGATGGAAATTGGCAACGTTGAATTTTAAGATTTTATCATGCTTTTTAAAGGTCAAAGTGGAATCTAGGGTGACCCTTAGATATTTGAACTCATCAATGTTTTTTTAAACTTGCCCACATACATAAATGTTGAAGTGTACATTCATGTTTTTTAGTTTAGTGAAGGCTACAGTATTCTCCATATTTAAGGTTATACAAGATTAAATTAGACATTGTGTCTGATAGTTTGGCTGCAACTCCTTCAGCATTTTTCCACTGTGTAAATATTAGTGTCGTCAGCATACATCAAGACCTCAACATCGTCACAGAGGATGTTTTGTCTCTTCCCCAAACACATTGGAGATGACTCACCAGGTATGACTGTGACCATTTCAACACATTTGCAGAAAGTTTAAAATTTGACATTTGAATTTGTGCACAATTATATGGACTTTTATGCATGATAACGCTATCACTAGCTCTTTTGTGTCAAGAGGTGGCTGGACACAATGAAAGTCCCGGTATAGCCGCGTCCCTCTCAGCCGAGTGCTTCTTCTTCGTATGGGCCTACCGGTGGGAATTCCAGCTGAACTGTGGTTATTACACGGTATGGATAAAACATACTCCCACCGGACCCCCCACCAGAGAAGAGGAAGGAGACAAGGCATGCGTTGGAGACTGAAAAACCTTGGCCTAGACAACTGCCATGTACAGTCTATACCTTTTACAGGTTTTTCTCTCCCAACCCGACCACATCTTGTCCTCAGACCTTATCTTAATGCCATCAGGCTGTCAAAAAGTCCGACGCTGTGTTGTACTGGATAAACGTCCAGCCCCCTCCTCCCTCCCTCAGGCTCAGGTCCCATGTTTTAGAGGAGGAGCTTCTGCTGGACACATGAACTCCACCGTCCTCCTCTGTCCTCCTGCTGCTCTCTCCATCGGACTGAGACAGGAGGCTGAAGAAGACGGTTTAGATTAAAGTTGGCTTCTCTTCTGTGACGACCAGTCAGGATTTATAACAACCAAAGAGACAACCAGGACCAGTGATGTCCTCTGTATCGTCTCTGAGTCTGTGTTGGACTCTGTCCCTCTGTCTCCTGGTGTCTGTCTCTGCAGGTGAGTTCTGAGTTCTGGTCCGTTCACAGTGCAGCAGATTCTTTGGAGGCTGTTTTACTGACGATGGTTCAGACTTCAGCCTCGTCCTTACAGGGCCCAGTTGTTCAAAAATTGTTCAATTTAAACAGGTCAAATAAACAATATTTATAATGTTGTATCTATTTGCACCTGATTTTTAAACGGTTATAGTGATAAAGTAAATAAAGTAAATTTGTGATTATTCCACAAATGAATAACTTTTCCCTAAGAAGTACTGGATAATTAAACACAAGGAAAAATGTTCAAAATATATTTGACTTATGTACTATATATTTGTTTTTGTTTGTTTAAGTGTTTACGTCTGAATGTTTAAAATACATGAGAAACAAAAAAACAGCACATAAAACAAAACAAGACATACATTGCATGTTTAAATAAACACACAGTAACATTTAAAACTCTCATTATCTGGATTTGGTAATCCTGAAATGTTTGCATCTGGATCAGACTGATCAAATTCAACTTTGGTTTGAAGAATTGGGATAGAAGTAAAGACAGATTACAAAAGGGATAGATAAAAGAAGGTAAAAAAAAGATTTAAAAAAGGGTTAGGGTTCCAAATCAGGACAATATTGATCCAGATGTTGGTTCAGCTTTGAACCTTGTCAACATGGAGCTGTTGACTTAATGTCTGTGTTGTCCAGTTTACCAGAGGACCAGTGACCCACACTCTCTCTGATTGGTTGATGTGTGAGTGTGGAGTAGAGCACTGTAAAAGAGAGTAACGACACCACCATTGGCTCCCGTGGTAAGGGTTTTGCGCCCCTAGTGGCAGGATATGGGTATTGCAAAAGTGCCCAGAAAACCCATTCACTCCAATGTATGTGTGTTGCCCACTTGCTTGTAAATTGGAAAAAAATGGTCGTGTTTTTGTTTTTAGGTGTCTTGGTCATATCAAATTATACTTATAATTTGTTTATTACAAAATGTAGATACAATGTAGAACATTAATGTAGACAACTGTTTTTTTTGTTTGTTTTCTTTTACTCGCCAATGTGTCAATGTTTATCTGTAAAGGATCCTCAATGATGCTATTAACGTGGGTGATCTATAAATGTCCTTAAATTATTGAAAATACCACACTGCTCATTCACCATCAATGCAGAGATGTCAGTTCTTGGGCGCTTTTGCAATACCCATATTCCTCCACCAGGAGGCGCTGCCATTGGACCAATGCTGTCCTCACTCTCTTTTCCAGTGCTCTAGTGTGGAGCTGCTCTCTGACCTTTGACCTCTCTGCTCTGTTTCAGTCCCAGTGACCATCACAGCTAAACCTGGAGAAGATGTCTCTCTGCCGTGTCGAGCCCCCAGCAACAAAGACATCATAGTTGTAGAGTGGACCAGACCTGAACTGGAACCATATGTCTTCTTTTACCGGCACGGGAGGCCTGAGAAAGAAAACCAGCATCTGTCTTTTGAAGGACGGGTGGAGCTGAAGGACAGAGAGATGAAGGACGGAGACGTGACTTTGATACTGAAGAGCGTGACCAGAGACGACACAGGAACATACGAGTGTCGGACAGGAGCCACCGGGCCCCTCAGCACCGTCCAACTGGAGGTTCAGTCCGGAGGCGAGTGGTCAACATTAACAACTGGGTTGGTTGTGGCTGGTGCTGTGCTTGGTGTTGTTCTCGTTGCTGGTGTTGCTGTTGGTGTTGGTGTTTATTATCTCTATGAACATTTCAAAGGAAACACAGATCAGAGTTCATACAAAGCTCTTCCTGATGACAGGTCTCAGTGAGTGATGAAGATGAGCTTCTTGTGTTTGACTCCTCCATGTCTCTGTCTCTTCAGGACACAGACCAGTGTCTCCTGACAACTGTCCTGTCTCAAAAGCCGTTTTCCCACTAAACCTAGCAGGTAGACGCAGGTTTTTTAAACCCGGGTTGACCCGCTAACAATCGGCATTTTGCTCCTTTCCCATTAACCAAAATGAGCCGAGAGCATAAACCAGTCGCCCCGCTCTCATCCACGGTGCGAGAAACACTGTGTCATACCACAGTCGCCCGCCGCGGCCATTTGACGGACGTCCGCGGCCCCAACACGTCAGTTAAACAGACTGTTGCTTCTTTTTTTCAATTGTTTTTGGTCAGTGTTGTTAGATCTTTGGATCCCAGTCTCGAATGAGAGCGGAGCTTTGTTTTGGTACGTGACATGAGACGCGACCGGTGCGATGACGTGGCGTCACGTAACGCTCCGTGTCATCACGTAAATTAGCGGGTTGACTCGGTGCGCCTTTCCCACTGCCACCATAAGCTGATTGTTAGCGAGTTTAAACTGTTTTTTTGGCCAGTGGGAAAGGGGTAAAAGTGTCTCAGCTCCAGAACAGAAATCAGATTTTACAGCGGGGAAAATAAGTATTGAACACGTCAACATTTTTCTCAGAAAATATATTTCTAATAGAGCTATTGACATGAAATTTTCACCAGATGTCGGCATCAACCCAAGTAATGCACACATACAAAGAAATCCGAACATTAATGTCCATAAATTAAGTTATGTGTAATAAAGTGAAATGACACGGGGAATAAGTATTGAACACATGAAGAAAAGGAGGGGCAAAAAGGTATGGAAAGACAAGAAAGCAGCTGGAGTTTGTCAGTATAATCCTGTCTCCTATCAGTGCAAAGTAATATCTGCTGGTTTAGTCCTGATTGATGCCTTTTAAAAAGGTTTCTCACCACCAAGGTGTCAGACAATAAGTATTGCATTATGGGCAATGGCAAAGAGCTGTCTAAGGGCTGTCTAAAGACCTACGCAACCAAAGATTTCAGACAGAAGAGTCAAAACAATAATCAGAAGGGTTCCCTAACAGTCCAGGACACTGGTGGAGAGCTTCAGACAGACCTGGGATCAGCAGGTACAGTTGTTTCATAGAAAACAATAAGTAATGCACTCAACCACCATGGCCTCCATGTCTTGCATGGTGTGGTGCATTTAGGCCATGGTGGTTGAGTGCATTACTTATTGTTTTCTATGAAACAACTGTACCTGCTGATTCCAGGTCTTTCTGAAGCTCTCCACCAGTGTCCTGGACTGTTAGGGAACCCTTCTGATTATTGTTTTGACTCTTCTGTCTGAAATCTTTGGTTGCGTAGGTCTTTAGACAGCCCTTAGACAGCTCTTTGCCATTGCCCATAATGCAATACTTATTGTCTGACACCTTGGTGGTGAGAAACCTTTTTAAAAGGCATCAATCAGGACTAAACCAGCAGATATTACTTTGCACTGATAGGAGACAGGATTACATTTTAAATACTGACAAACTCCAGCTGCTTTCTTGGCTTTCCATACCTTTTTGCCCCTCCTTTTCTTCATGTGTTCAATACTTATTCCCCGTGTCATTTCACTTTATTACACATAACTTAATTTATGGACATTAATGTTCGGATTTCTTTGTATGTGTGCATTAGTTGGGTTGATGCCGACATCTGGTGAAAATTTCATGTCAATAGCTCTATTAGAAATATATTTTCTGAGAAAAATGTTGACGTGTTCAATACTTATTTTCCCTGCTGTATATGTTTAGTTTTTATGTTGTTGAGTGAGAGTTTCAACTAAACTTTATTATCACTGTTCACAGAGATGTGACACTCAGATGTTACTGTGCTCCAGGGTCAGGATATTTTAACCATGTGATCCTATACGTATGATATGACATGGACATATTGTTGGTGGTGATGAGCTGTTGACTGTAGCCTTTACCTGTAGCTGTAGGGAAGCTCCAACAGATGTGTACGTTGTTATATTTCATGTTTTATAGTGTTAGAGCTTTGTAGTTAAACTTTGTTTCCCTTAGATCTCAGTATTATCATGTTTAGGTTTCAGACTATCAAAGGAAAATGAACTGATTCTCTGGAGAAGCCTCGCGATAATAAACTAGTCACAACGACTTGAACAGAGAGGAGTGATTGATGTTTTTCTTTTACATTTGAACACAGATTCTATTATAGATTCATTTCATTCTCTGGTTTTATAATTTGTATAAAAGATGACATGAAACTGTGAACGACTTCACTACTTTGTCTATTCTGCTGCTGTGGCTCATGAATAAAACAAT
This sequence comes from Trachurus japonicus, assembly GCF_045865225.1. Taxonomy (NCBI): domain Eukaryota; kingdom Metazoa; phylum Chordata; class Actinopteri; order Carangiformes; family Carangidae; genus Trachurus; species Trachurus japonicus. Next base: position 3,559,030 of record NC_140924.1, read on the forward strand.
TTATTAATGACACTTACATGTGTTTTTACTCTCATATATTCACCTATTTTACATTACTCTTGTGAGACTGAGGAGTTTTGTATTTATATTTGCACCAGAGTTTTAAACCATTATAGTGATAGTAAATAAAGTTGACTTTTGATTATTCCACAGATGAAAAACTTTTTTCCCAACAACTGGATAATTAAATGAAAATTTAAATTTGAAATTTGAAGTTCAAATTTGAAACACATGGAAAAATATTTACCATGTATTTGACTTATTTACTGTAAATTTGTTTTTATTTGTATGCTGGACAGATGTTTGAAAGACAAAACAGAAGAAACACAAAACAGTACAGAAAACAATACATGCACACCGTTACTATCAGCCTTCAGTGTGACACACGGTCACATTTAAAACATTCAATATCTGGATTATCTGAATTTGGTAATCCTGAAAAGTTTGTATCTGGATCAGACTGATCCAATACAACTTTGCTCTGAACAACTGGGATAAAATTAAGATGGATTACATACAAAAATAATAATAAAATGGATTTCAAAATCTGGACAATTTTGATCCAGATTGCACCTTTTGAACAACTGGACCCTGATGATGGTTCAGACTTTAATCTTGTCAACATGGAGCTGTTGACTTAATGTCTCTGTGTGTCTGTGTTGTCCAGTTGACCAGAAGCCAAAATAATTGGTTGATGTGTGAGTGTGGCGCTGCTCTCTGACCTTTGACCTCTCTGCTCTGTGTGTTTGTCTGTTTCAGTCCCATTAAACCAAACAGCTGAACCTGGACAGTCTGTCTCTCTGCCGTGTCGAGCCCCCAGCAACACTGACATCGTAGCTGTAGAGTGGACCAGACCCGAACTGGAACCAGAATATGTCTTCTTCTACCGGGACGGGAGGTCTGATCTGGAAAACCAGCATCCGTCTTTTGAAGGACGGGTGGAGCTGAAGGACGGAGAGATGACGGACGGAAACGTGACTTTGATCCTGAAGAACGTGACCAGAAACGACTCGGGAACATACGAGTGTCGAGTCTTCCAGAGAAAAACAAACATCAAGAAAAGATTCAATGACAATGAGTCCACCAGCACCGTCCACCTGGAGGTTCAGTCGGACGAGGAGGGAGGAGACGAGGAGGGAGGAGACGAGGAGGGAGGAGACGAGGAAGGAAATGCTGGGAAGTGGGCTCTGATTGGTAGTGTACTTGCTGGTCTTCTTGCTGTTGGTGTTGGTGTTGGTGCTGGTGTGGCCCACAATAATAAGAACAAAGGAAACACAGATTAGAGTTCAAATTCCTGATGAAGAGTCACAGTGAGTGATGAAGATGAGCTTCTTGTGTTCATCACCTCCTCCATGTCTCTGTCTCTTCAGGACACAGACCCGTGTCTCCTGACGAACTGTCCTGCCTCAAAGTGTCTCAGCTGCAGAACAGAAATCAGATTTTATATGTTTAGTTTTCATGTTGTTGAGGGACAGTTTCAACTAAACTTTATTATCACTGTTCACAGAGATGTGGAGGAAACAGTCAAAGTATCAGATGTGATGGTCAAAGCTGATGAGATGTGATAAAACACAAACACACAACACAAGAGTTGGGCTTCACTTGACACTCAGGTGTTACTGTGCTCCTTCATAAGGGTTAGTGTTAGGGTCAGGATATTTTAAACATGTGATCCTATTCTGCCCTACAAAGGCAAAGTACAGTATCTGCATTTTATGTTTTTTTGGACAATCAAAAGTGAGGCATATTCTCTTCAATCTGGTAGAATTTGATATTGGTACTGCTAAAATTTCCAGAGTTATTGGGCTTTTTAGTATTTTGCTGTCCATCCAAAAAAGTACAATGAAACCAAGGCAAAGTGCAGATGAATTTCCTTCGGGATTAATAACATATTTATCTATTTTATCTACCTATCTAGTATCTGCAAAGAGTACTGTACTCCCTACTTCTATAATTTACCCTATAACTCCATTGGAGTAAAACCAAGGCAAAGTGCAGTATCCGCACCAAAACCAAGGCAAAGTGCAGTATCTGCCATAAAACGGTCAAAATTGGTCAGAAAGACAAACTACAAAATAAATGTAATTCAGTCCACCTTTATCTAATCAATTATAGACTTGGTAGTTATTCATAATTTGATGCTTAGACCTGACAATGAAAAACACAAAAAGCTGTTTTTCTCAGTTTGGCATTTTTTACAGATACTGCACTTTGCCTTTGTGGGGCAGTATTGATATACGTATGATATGACATGGACATATTGTTGGCGGTGATGAGCTGTTGACTGTAGCCTTTACGTGTAGCTGTTGGGAAGCTCCAACACATGTGTACGTTGTTATATTTCATGTTTTATAGTGTTCGAGCTTTGTAGTTAAACTTTGTTTCCCTTAGATCTCAGTATTATCATGTTTAGGTTTCAGACTATCAAAGGAAAATGAACTGATTCTCTGGAGAAGCCTCGTGATAATAAACTAGTCACAACGACTTGAACAGAGAGGAGTGATTGATGTTTTTCTTTTACATATGAACACAGATTCTATTATTGATTCATTTCATTCTCTGGTTTTATAATTTGTATAAAAGATGATGTGAAACTGATGTTTGACGACTTCACTACTAAAACATGCGTTTTATTTTCATCAGATCATGCTCTGATGTATTCACCTATTCTGGTTACCTAGCAACATAATTATGACAGGTTTAAACCACTGATACTGCTGCTGGTCCATTTCTATCTACAGTGTTCAGAAGGAGCTGGTCTGAAGTAGAAGGTGTGTGTGGAGTGTGTGCAGTAGCGTAACTCCACCACCAGGTGTCATGAGAGTCACAGAGACAAACTGGAGCTCAGACTATATAGACTCTCTGAAGTTACATTTTGTTCCTCAAATCCCCTTTGAATCTACCTGACTGCTGGGATCAGAATAATCCTGATATTTTGGATCAAAGTTTTCCCAATCCCACTAAAAAGTTTTGAACAACACAACCTGAGGGTTTGATCCAGATTATTGGTTTACACGATCTAATCTGATCTCAGAATCGGTTTTTAGTTTTGAACAACCCATTTTCAAGATTTGATCTGATCCATCATCCAAAATCTGATTACTTTCGAACACCTGGGCCGTTAGAGGTCTGAAACCTCCAGCCGCTCCACAGACTGAGGACTGGACTCTGTTCTGTCAGTCAACCAGCAGGTGGCAGCACTGGAGCTTCAGTCTGTACTGCAGCTCACCATGCTTTGGTTTCTACTTTGAGCTCAGAGGATAAACACTGAGATAGAGTGAGCATAACAATATTCACCAAGCTGTTCCCAGGTAACTGCAGTAAACAAGTGAATGGACAAAAAGACAGAAGAGAAAGAGACGTGTGTGTTGTGTGTTTCCACAATAGAAGCTATTGGCATCTAAAGGTTCTGATGGACAGACATGATTGAATCAACATGAGACATACAAATGAATTATCAAGAAGTAGTAATGACATTGTTTAAAGGTAGTTTAAAGATAGTTTAACATTTAGACAAATTGGGCCATCACCATAATCCCTATAGTCATAGCAGGAAGTTTGTTACCTTTAATTGTCGGTGCAAGCTGTTTTTAGAACGGCGGAGCAGAGCCGTGAGCTGCTCAGAGCTACGCTACGGAGGCTCATGGGATTTCTTGGTTTCCCTCATTAAACTCATCAAATACACAATCCAACAACTCCACAACGCTCTGGTGGACAAGTTGTGAGCTGCACATTCACCACGCTATGAGATTATAACACAACGTTACCACACAGAGGGCCGGATCCCAGATAACGGGCACTAAATTGTTTGTACCCGCTAAAATATTGTGTGTTTGGTTAGTGCACGCAAAACAGGTGATCTACTAAGAGTAACCCGCTAAATTAAAACACGTGCAAACCACAATATGTAAATGAGGGTTTTGCGTGTGGTAATCGTTTCCGCCATGGAAAGAGTGGACAGAGAGCTGGACGGACGAAGGGACAGAATGACATTTGATCCGATGCATACAATGACAGCATGTGTGTTCATCTCTCTCACACTCTGTTTAGATAAATAAACACAAATCGCTACAGGGCCCAACTCGTCTTATAGTGACCAACAGGCAGCAGCTGCAGCAACAATCACACACCTGTAATATGTGTGTGTGCCGCCCATGATCCAGTGGATTAATAGAGAGCTCAGGTGGGACACACGGATCTAAACACTCTGACCACCGACCAGAGGGATCAAAGACGGGTGAAGGCAGCGGTGACGTACGTGTCTCAGTCCGGGACCGGGACTGAGAGACGGAGCTGAGCAGCCAGGTACTGGAGAGGAGAGGAGAGGAGAGGAGCGCACTGCAGGACAGACGTGCGCCGTGCATAATGGCACGTAAAAGACTTTTAACACGGCTGAAAAACTGTTAGAGGATTACCCAGACGTGAGGAAATGCAGAGATGTAAGATCACGGGGCTCTGACAGGTATCAAACCAATAAACGCATAAGTTTTGGCAAAGTTGTATCAGTTAGTACATGGTTTTCAGACGTGGTGAATAAAGACGCAAAAACCGCCACCGCAATCTCTTCCTGGTTTGGTAAAAAAAAATAAATAAATAAATAAAAAAAATAAAAAAAATTGAGAAATGTCATGTTAAAAAAAAATGTCAAATTGTTAAATTTTGAAAATACTGGAAGAATGTTATGTCAAAAATGTAACATGCAGAAAAAATGAATATGTGAGTATTGGGGGCGGGACTAGATAAGCTTTTGCTTCTCCCGCTTTCCCTTTCGGTCATGTGTATTGTATTAATTGGATTGAGATGATGTGTGATGATGATGACTAATTGACATGCCCGAAATGAACCAAATAAATAAATAAATAAATAAAATAAATCACATTGCACGCGCTAAATAAATCAATTTGCATCTACTCCGGTTAGTAGATCAGGTTCCACGTGTGTTTGCGCGTGCAATCACGTTTGCACACGTTTTAATACACGCAAGCCTTTAGTAAATCCGGCCCAGAGTTGTTTTAGAGGTAAATTCATGCAAAACCAAATTGATGTATTTTGTACATTTTTCTATTTTTCTAATATTTGTACATTTTTTGTTATTCTTCTCGATCTGCTCTAGCTGAGGTCTGAACTCACAACCTCAAACACCCAGAACCATCCTGTAAATGGACTCAGCCAGTCACCATGGTTACAGCAGTTGTCAAGGCAGATTAAAAAAATTGTCAAAATGTCAAACAGTCTGTTATCAAGACAAAAATCTATATATTACACCTTGACAGCATGGAGATGTTGGTGATTGATTTTTAACAGCAAGTGTCTTTGCTTCATAAGAGATCAAAAATTCAGTTTTTGAGATAAATTCTTATATCTGTCAAACTTCATAAACCATGAATCCCAGATTTTGTCAATTTTTTTCAGGAACATTGAATTGTGTTTAGCAAGAATTGGATGGTATGTTTACAATACTGTTTACAGTCAAACGTTTTCATGCACTGTAGGCTCAATTTTTTCAAATATCAAAAGGCCTGTCTGAAAATGAAATGCAGCAAATTTGGTGTTTTAGTTTCATGTATGGGAAGTAGGATTTGGAAGACGAAGATGAATGGCAATAACAATACTGTTACATTCACCAAACCATGGTCTCAAAACACTTCCACATGTGTTTAAAACCAGATCATAGCTCAAGTCAATCAAAATTACCAAGCAGTCATTGTTACACACTACACAACAAATAGAAAACACAAAGTTCTGGACGTGAACGATGCTGTAGGTGCTTAGCTTCTGAGTTTGCTACAGTATGACCTGTTTTCAATACTTTAAAACTGTTATCACACAACAACACAATACAAGGTTAACGTTAAAAGGAAAACCGGAAGCTATGTGACAGAAGACACAGTAGAAATGTTAACAAATCGTCCTGATGCTCCTCTCTCTGTTGGTCAGTGACTAATAACACCTGAGTGTGTTTCCTGGATGGAATCAGCTGATTGATCTGTTGACACCACTTCAATCAGTCAAGCTGCTGTCGACTCAATGATGACGATGTCAGAAGTGGTGCTCAGTGGTGACCATCGTGACATCATCATAGTCCACAGCCGATGTCTGCTCATCTGGGACGGGTGGAACCATTGCAGGTGGGTCACTTCCTGTCAGATAACATATAGGATAAGAATATAAAGAACAAACTATACATAATAAAATAGCAATAAAATAATATGTAATGTACAAAAGTATATACAACAAATTGGCAGTGTTGATTTTAGTGCAAAGTAAAAGATGTGCGATGTGTGTAACTGTGTGTAGGAAATGATAGATAGATAGATAGATAGATAGATAGATAGATAGATAGATAGATAGATAGATAGATAGATAGATAGATAGATAGATAGATACCTTTAGCTCTCTGTCGATACAGAGACACCATGAGGACAGTGGAGACGATGTACGGACAAATCATCACCAGGTGACGGAGCACAGTGAGGACAAGATGGAGGGAGGAGGCAGGGGGAGGAGAAGAGGTGGTAGGAGGTCTTTCTGTAGAGAGATTCACTTGGTCAGGTATGTGGATGAATTAGTGGTGAAATGGTGAAACCTCCTGACCTGTGACAGTGATCCAGCTGGGTGGAGACCCTCCATGGCCTGTGATGTCACAGCTGTAGAGGCCTTCATCAGACTTGGTAACATGGTGGATGGTCATGTGACGTGTAGGCTCAGTCCTGATGAGGGAGCCATCTTTATAGAAAGCAGCTGGGGGGTTGGAGGGAGGGGTCTCCTTTGATTGACAGCTCAGAGTGACATCATGTCCCTCCATCACAGGGAGGACAGGACTCTGCAGGATCACTGGTCCACCTCAACACAGAGACAAAGTACAGCAGTTGATCCATTTCCACACAGCTTCATCAACACTGACTCCACAGTCTGATCTTACCAGTCACAGTGATGTTGATGCTGCTGCTGCTTGTTGCTCCCTCTGCAGACTCACACCAGTAAACTCCACTGTCTGATTGGACGGCAAAGCTGATCTCACAGGAGGAACCAGTTGATCTTCCCCAGTCGACTCCACACTGAGTCCTCTGTCCTCTGGTTGTGTTCCTCATCACCTTCCATCCAGCAGAGCTGTCGTCCTCCTCACAGCTCAGAGACACTGAGTCTTCTTTCAACAGCTGAGAGCTGTTGGGACTCACAGTCAGACGAGCTGAGGAGACGACAACATCAACACATCACAAACACAAACTTAATGAATTTGTACAGTCTCTAATGCAAACAACTTTTAGAACAACAACTGGATGGTACACAATTTTCCACATTAACACCAATAAAAATGTTGTGAAACGGCTGATGTTAATGTTGTTGTATGTGTTGTTTAGGGGCGGCAGTGGCTCAGGTGGTAGAGCGGGTCGTCCAATGATCAGAGGGTCGGCGGTTTGACTCCCGCTCTGTCCCGGTTGCTGCTGTAGTGTCCTTGGGCAAGACACCTTACCCACCTTGCTCCTGATGGGTCATGGTTCGCGCCTTGCATGGCAGCGTCCGTCATCAGTGTGTGATTGTGTGTGTGAATGGGTGAATGTGATGTACTGTAAAGCGCTTTGGGTATCGTTCAAGTAGAAAAGCGTTATATAAATAGGCTACAGACATTTACCATTTTACCATTTAGTATATCAGTATCACATTCAAGCTGTACAGAAGTTCACTGACCTGTGTGTGTTGTGCAGCAGAGCAGAGACAACAAACCTGCAGAGACACGACAGTCAGGTTGAAAGAGGAAACACTGCAGCCTACATTTCCCACAATGCAACGTGACAGAGTGCGGTGTGTAACAGCCTGAGGAAGTGAAGTGTGACGGTGCAGACTGAGACTGAACCTCCACCTGTAAACTGACTCTGAGGAGAAAGATGCTCAACCGTCCCTTTAACAAACTACTGTGGTGTTACAGTCGCCTCAAAGCATCATGGGAACTTTAGTAAAGACAAAGTAGCAGAAACGCACACACATCCATAGACAACACTGTGTGCAGGTGCAGAGCCAAACTTTAGTAAAGACACCATCAGCTCTCTAAAAATCTCTATTGTAATGTATTATTCTCTGTTTTTATCAGTGTCATAGCCACAAAGATGTAATTTCATTCTTACATTCACTGCAAGGTGCATATTTTCTGAATGACAAATAAAATTGATATCTATCTATATCTATCTATGAGCAGAGGTCCGGTCCTGATGTTGGACTGGATCCACACAGAGACGTGACAGTGGTGTAGAAACCAAAGCAGATGAAAGAGAAACTCACAGAGCAGCTTCAGCAGAGATGATTCCTCCATCCTGACTCTCCAACCAAGTCCCAGCTGCTCTCTGATCAGCTCTAGTCACTGCACATTAAACCCTCCCCCTTCCTCTGTGGTTTCTGCTGAACTCACATTCACTACAGATAAGAAAAATGCCAGGTTATTTCTGTAACCCAATTTCTGGGTTAGCGGTGTTGGGTTAAATATTAGTAGTGTGAATGCTGAAGGCACACTATTGTTCTTCTGTTCGGCCATTTTCTTCCGCCTTTTTACGGTCTTCTTCTAGTCCTTCATGCTTTGTGCTATTTCAACAATTCCTATATCAAAATGTGCAGCTTTTTCTGGACTTTATCGGATGTATTCAAATTTTTCATACTTTTTCAAATATTTAACTTTTTCTGATTTTTTTTCAGCTTTATAATGGGTGTGTGTTGCGTCTAACGAGCAGAGCTAGAGTGGTGCCAGAGTGGAGAGAGGCAAAAAAAACATTCTAGAGTTTTTCTGGCTAAATTGTCAGCACGGCCACAAATTAATAAACTCTAGACAAATTATGTTTTCTCCAGTTTTGTAGCCACACTTGTCTTCTGGCTAAAATTCTGGTCAAAAATGCAAAGAGACTTAAATAATAATTTAAAATATTTTTTAATGCAGCCAGGGAGCTCTCTGCTCTCATTCAGCCCAATGCATTTTTTTCACAGCAGCAGGAGAAGGAGCTCAACTTTGTAACTTGCTGTTAAGTGCTTTTTCATTGATTTTAATTCACCAAAAAATAGTCACAGGTCACAAAAAAGTCCTTACTTGTTGTGGCTCATTTATACTAATTTCTTCTTTTTTTTAAGCATCATTGAAAAATCTCACATTCATCAAAGTCTCAACCTCTCTTCTCCACAACTCTGTCTGTAGTCCAGTTGGTAAGGTGGCTGCTTGCCAACCCGAAGGTCGCTAGTTTGAATCCAGGCTGAGCAATCTTGTTATGTGATGTTGAATTCTGCTCCCCTCCCCCACCCTCAATTGGTTACAGGTGTTCGTTAAGAGACACATTAATTGCTACTGCCACCGTTTGCAGCACATCATCAAATTACAATGGCAACATGCTTATGTCTGTGCTCTCTGTGGCGAAGCGGCAGAGTAAAGCTTTAGTGATCATGAGGTTTTGGGTTTGATTCCTGGTTCAAATCTTGCCTCAACAACAATTATAGTGAATTATTTTCCCAGTCGTCCTTTGTTGACTTCTGATAACTTGCTTCATGTTGAAACTGCTGCTCTCAGCCTGAAATTCACAGAAATTTTCATTGTAAGTCATTCAAGCTTGACTCTCAAGCCTTCTTGGTGTTGACACAGTGGTATTCCAACAGGTGCAGCTTTGGGCTCGTTAACTTCAGAGTGAGACAGAGTGCAGCTCATCAACAGACAACAGTCTCTGTAACTGTGTGTATACTGTGGCTTTGAGGCAGAGTGAAAGTCTACTGACCATGAGGTTGCGGGTTCGATTCCTACCTCAGTCAAGCATTTGTATGGTGATCACTATTTGCTAATTCTGCAACAGCGTTCAGCTGCTTTCAGCATTCACACCATTTCCATTCTTGGAAATGCTTTTTCTAGTTTTGGAGTTATTTTTCAGCGTAACCAATTTTCTGGGTTATAGGGCTATGATTGTAATCCAGTTCCTGTGTTGTTCAAGTTATTGAGTTATTTTTCAGTGAGTAACCCATTTGTTAAGTTAGGGTTGGGTAATACCGTGACGGTTGCGTCTCTACCCGCTACCAATTTGAACCCAACTATTGGGTTGCATATGAAGCGCTTGCTCAACCTAGTAGTTAAAAATAACCCAATGTTGTAATTAGTACAGGTACTTTTTGACCTAGAGACCTCGCTTCTCAAGCTGAAATCCTTTTTGAAACAATCTGATGAAACAAAGATGCAGAAAGCAGTTGGAAGTATTAGTATTCATTTTTTTGAATGGGTAATACCGTGACGGTTCATTTGAAAAATGCTGCTCGCACACTGGGCGTCTTTTCCCGCCACCACAGCGACCTGTGAAAGTGGGTTAATTTGAACCCAATTATTAACCCATTGTTGCAGTAAGCATAACAATATGTAAAAGAATAACCCAATTCCTTGGGTTGAAATAACCCAAAAAGTAGTCGGTCCTTATTCAACCTAGCATTTGGGTTATTTTTTAACCCATGATGCCATCACACTGACACTGTTTCTGATCAGAGAGATTCTGCTCTTCGATTTTCCTCAGTCAGTTAGAAACAGGTGCAAATATAAGAAAGATAGGAAAACAGAAGAAGGAATCAAAGAGTTCAGTCACAACCACTGCAGTTAAAACTAGATCAGTTACACATCAGTGAAGCCAAAGGAGACTGCACACTGATCCCCATCATTTTTTGTTGTTGTATGTAACTCAATGGTCATTGAAGCATGATCATTTACTGTATAATATAGGATGAGAAGTGTTGAAAGTTTCTGAATACTGTCCAGACCATCAGACAACAGGACAGGACACTGCAGCACATCCTCTTACCAGCCACAGTGTGGTGATGAAAACCTCCCACTGTCTTACACAACTTCCTGTTGTTCTCACAAACTGATGCCAAGTCATGATAACACCTGTCACTACCGCACTTTATTACACAACTTAAATAAACACACACACACAAACAAAAAAATGTATGAAATTTAAACTTTTTTTATACCAAATGTTTAGTTATGGTGGTGGCAGGTGACATGTCATCTTCATGATGGGCAGGTGTTGCTGTCTCACTGGAGGTGGACGTTGAACTAATTTGACAAAAAACAAAAACAAACAAATGGCATATTTCAATTAAATTAAAATATATTGAACTCACAGATATCAGTACGATCCCTCGTTAACATTTGTTGATGTGCCACTGTTGTGTATCTTTCTGCTTATGATGGAGTGGCCAGTATCCTACTGGAGGTGTATGTTGACAGAACTGTCAACAAACAAGCAAAAAAACCTTGTGATGTTTACGGGGCATGGCATACATTATCAAGTAAAGTGGAACATTGAACTTACAGTTTTCATTGGCAACATTTGGCGGGGACACTTTATCCTTCTAAAATAAAGTACGAGAATAACATAGAAATGCAATTCATCATTAATCTACTAGTAGTTAGTAGTTCTCCATGAACAGCTCAGCTGAGAGCTAAGTGGCAGCTTAATATCAGGCGGGACAATTTTCACTGTCACCAGTCGGTCCATAGCGTCATAGTGACCTCAAGCTAATGCTAAAATGATCAAAAATGTATATGTCAATCAATCAATCAATCAATCAATCAATCAATCAATCAATCAATCAATCAACTTTATTTATATAGCACATTTAAAAAACCACAGGGGAAGCCAAAGTGCTTTACATTAGGACACTCTACTCTCCCTGGAGGAAGTGTTGGCAGAACTGAGGAGACTGCGTCCTGGCAAGTCGGCTGGCCCCGATGGTGTTTCAGCTAGACTCCTTAAGGACTGTGCTGCCCAGCTGGATGTGCCTCTCCGTACCATGTTCAACCTGAGCCTGCAGTCATGTAGGATCCCTCTTCTCTGGAAGACCTCGTGCCTGGTGCCGGTTCCCAAAGTGGCGAGGCCAGCAGGAATCAGTGACTACAGACCAGTAGCCCTGACTTCTTGAAGACTCTGGAGAGACTACTACTTCGCCACCTTCGACCTCAATTACAGCATTCTGTGGACCCCCTGCAGTTTGCATACCGGGAGAACATTGGGGTGGACGATGCAATCATCTACATGTTGCATCGGATTTACTCCTTCCTGGATGAACCTGGGTGATATGTGAGACTGCTGTTTCTAGACTTTTCCAGTGCCTTTGACACAGTTCAACCTAGTATTCTGAGAGGAAAGCTGGAGAAGATGGGTGTAGATCCAACCATCATCTTGTGGGTCTATAACTATCTTACAGAGCGGCCACACATAGTGGTGAGCAGCATAGGAGTACCACAAGGTACTGTGCTCTCACCTTACCTCTTCACACTTTTCACTGCATATTTCACATCTACATCTGAATCTTGCCATGTTCAGACAATACGGCCATAGTGGCATGTGTGAAGAAGGGACAGGAAGACGAATACAGGGACCTGGTGGGGGCGTTCACAGACTGGTGCAACAAGAACAACATCAAAGACCAAAGAAATGATTATTGACTTTGGCAGGTCCAAGAGATCCTTACGGCCTGTGACTGTGGATGGGGTGGACATTGAGAGGGTTCAGTCATACAAGTACCTTGGAGTACACCTTACTCCACGCGTGAACACAATGATATTATGATATACACAGAGACCTGTACAACTCCAAAACCTGATCAAAAGGGCAGGAAAAATAATTGGCATGCTGCTTCGATCCATCATCTATTCAGGAGATATTTGAACAAACAGTTACGTAGCAAGGTCAAAAAATCACCTCAGACCCAAATCACATCCTCCACAGGGAGGATGTGATTATGTCACTATAACGGACACTCGTAACTTCCGACCCGTGAAGTCGTACCAGATCGAACTGGTACGACTTCACAGGTCAGAAAAACACGAGTTACGGGTTGCCTTGAACGCACCATAACGTCTTGTCAGCCGATGGAGTTAGCAGTCCCCGCCCTCGTCATGGATCTATTGGTCCTCGTCCCTACGTCATCACATTCACGCGCATCCCTTGGCTGCACACACAGCCCTTCATGCCGTTCTCTCTCCTCATTGGATAAAACTTGTAGGATACAAGAAATGTTTTCTCCTCGGCTCAGAGCAGAGCAGAGGGACTGAGAGACCCGTGTTTCGGTCCAAACACTCTATGTAAGTGATTGCTGTCGGAAGATGGGGGGACATGGGGGGGGTGAGAGACAATGAGCATGTTGTGGTATGTAAAGAGTAATGTGCAATAATGAGTGTGTTGCTGTAAGAGGAAAGAGTAATGTGCAATAATGAGTGTGCTGCTGTATGTATAGAGGTATGTGCAATAATGAGTGTGCTGCTGTATGTATAGAGGTATGTGCAATAATGAGTGTGCTGCTGTATGTATAGAGGTGTGTGCAATAATGAGTGTGTTGCTGTAAGAGGAAAGAGTAATGTGCAATAATGAGTGTGCTGCTGTATGTATAGAGGTGTGTGCAATAATGAGTGTGTTGCTGTATGCAAAGAGGAATGTGCAATAATGTTGCTGTAGCAAGGGGGTCAGATGGGCATCATGTTATGCATCATTTTATATGTATAGGTGATTTCAGGGCATAGGGGGGGGGGGGGGGGTGTGATGATGTGTTTGCTTGTGATCTTAGATGTATTGTTTTATATATATGTGTTCATGGCGCCTGGAGTCTCTGGTCTGTCCAGTACGAGACAATAAAGACAAACAAACTAAGTCTGGACTGGTCCGTACACACAAATGATGTGTACAAAAAGACATAAAGCAGGCTCTTCTTTTTACGAAGACTCAGGTCCTTTGACATCTGTAATGTAATGCTGCGTATGTTTTATCAGTCTGTCATTGCAAGTGTTACATTCTTTGCTATTGTCTGCTGGGGTAACAACATCAGGGACAGGAACAGACTAGACAGGCTCATCAAAAAATGTAGCTCTGTGATAGGGGGGGGGGGGGGGGAGCTGGTAGAGGCTGTGGTTAAGTGGAGGATGGGGTGTAAGTTGAAGACCATCCTGGGTGACCCCCAACACCCTCTACGCAAAACCCTCACAGGTCAGAGGAGCAGCCACAGTAAAAGGCTCATCTCCCTGACCTGCAGAACTGAGAGATTTAAGAGGTCATTTGTTCCTGCTGCAATCGTTTTATATAACACTTGTTAAAAAGTTTTTTGTGTTAATCTTTTTTGTGTCATTGTTGTGTGAGCTACTGGACTAACTTGAATTTCCCTGCTAGGGATGAATAAAATATTCTCTATCTATCTCTATCTAATTGTCTAAATGGCAACACTTCATTTTCTATCAAACGTCCCGTCATTCCTACAATTTTTGTCGGAATGATGGTATTTTTTTCTTTTTTTAAACATCCTGCTTTTCCGACAATTCCTTTAATAGCGAATTTTTTCCCCAAAAGACTTTGCACTGGTTGGGTTTAGGCAAGTAAGAAAGGAGTTGGTTAAGTTTAGTCAAAAGACCAGGTAGAGGCTAGACAGGCAGACTAGTCCCTGTCTACGCTCTGCTGTGTTATTACACACAACCATGTGTAGAGGCTAAACCTAAAGCTTAAAGCCACTGAGGGGCTGCTAGAACGGGTTAACTTAGATTGACGCGCTTGCCGGCCACTGAAGAAGACAGACGACTTCCTGGTTGGTTACTTTGCAAACCTTCTTTATTTTTCTTACCATAACGATGCGCAACATCCATTACCAGTGTGAACAAAAGTCCATCATGCACCATTCACCAAACAGACTCGCCTGCCTGAACCCGGAAACACTAGTTCCCACCTATGTAACCCCCCTTCCTGGTGCTCTGAGGACGCCTACTGGCCCCATACAGACACACACCCAAACACAGAAATGGCTCATACACCATGTGTGGGTATTCCTCTATCAGCATGTCTTAAAGAAGGGATGGCACCTGTTGAGTAACGCACATTTCCTTAGCCTTGTTGGAATGGTGGGACGTCTAAATGGTGGGATGTCGGAGTGGTGGGATGTCGGAATGACAGCATGTAACTGATAAATAAAGTTGTCTGAACTCTGAAGCTGTGTTGTGAGGAGTTGGTCCAGTGTTGTACTGGGTAAACGTCCAGCCCCCTCCTCCCTCCCTCAGGCTCAGGTCCCATGTTTTAGAGGAGGAGCTTCTGCTGGACACATGAACTCCACCGTCCTCCTCTGTCCTCCTTCTGCTCTCTCTATCGGACTGAGACAGGAGGCTGAAGAAGACGGTTTAGATTAAAGTTGGCTTCTCTTCTGTGACGACCAGTCAGGATTTATAACAACCAAAGAGACAACCAGGACCAGTGATGTCCTCTGTATCGTCTCTGAGTCTGTGTTGGACTCTGTCCCTCTGTCTCCTGGTGTCTGTCTCTGCAGGTGAGTTCTGAGTTCTGGTCCGTTCACAGTGCAGCAGATTCTTTGGAGGCTGTTTTACTGACGATGGTTCAGACTTCAGCCTCGTCCTTACAGGGCCCAGTTGTTCAAAAGTCATCTGATCGGGTTTAGGATGATGAAGGAATCAAATAATAAAAATGGGTTTTTCAAAACTAAAAACTGATTCTGAGATCAGTTGGGATGTTGAATGTTTTTTGGATGTGTTTGTTGCATGTTTGCTACTTGTTGTGAAACAAATTGCCCCTAGGGTAAAGTGTTTATCTGGATCAGACTGATCCAATGCAACAATTGATCTAATTCAGCTTCGAACAACTGGGATAAAAGTGAAGACAGATCATGTGATCCTGGATAGCAAAAAGAAAAGAAGGGATTTCAAAATCAGGACAATTTTGATCCAGATTGCACCTTTTGAACAACTGGGCCCTGATGATGGTTCAGACTTTAACCTTGTCAACATGGAGCTGTTGACTTAATGTCTCTGTGTGTCTGTGTTGTACAGTTGACCAGAAGCCAAAAAAAAGATTGCTGTGTGAGTGTGGCGCTGCTCTCTGACCTTTGACCTCTCTGCTCTGTTTCAGTCCCAGTGAACATCACAGCTGAACCTGGACAGTCTGTCTCTCTGCCGTGTCGAGCCCCCAGCAACACTGAGATCATAGTTGTCGAGTGGATCAAACGTGGACTGGAACAAGGATCTGTTTTTGTTTACCGGGACGGGAGGCCAGATCCGGAAAACCAGCTTCCATATTTTAAAGGTCGGGTGGAGCTGAAGGACAGAGAGATGAAGGACGGAGACGTGACTTTGATCCTGAAGAACGTGACCAGAGACGACACAGGAACATACGAGTGTCGAGTTAAAGAGAGAAACAGAAACCGCACGGGAAGAGCCATTTTAAAGACAAAGCCCATCAGCACCGTCCACCTGGAGGTTCAGTCAAGAGACGTGGAGGGAGGAGCCCTCCTTGTCTCCAAGAAGGGAGGAAAAGAGGAGGGAAAGCTTGGAGTGGGGGCTGTGATTGGAATTGTACTTGGTGTTCTTGCTGCAGGTGCTGTTGCTGGTGGTGGTTATGCGCTCTATAAACACAACCAACCAGACACAGGTGTGAGTCCATACGAAGCTCTTCCTGAGTGGTGAGTGGTGAAGATGAGCTTCTTGTGTTCATCACCTCCATCATCTGATCCTCTCCTCCATGTCTCTGTGTTCAGTTTTCATGTTGTTGAGTGAGAGTTTCAACTAAACTTTATTATCACTGTTCACAGAGATGTGGAGGAAACAGTCAAAGTATCAGATGTGATGGTCAAAGCTGATGATACAAGAGTGCAGCTTCATTTGACACTCGGATGTGACTGTGCTCCTTCCTAAGGGTTAGTGTTAGGGTCATTTTAACCATGTGATCCTATTGATATACGTATGATATGACATGGACATATTGTTGGCGGTGATGAGCTGTTGACTGTAGCCTTCACCTGTAGCTGTAGGGAAGCTTCAACAGATGTGTACGTTGTTATATTTCATGTTTTATAGTGTTAGAGCTTTGTAGTTAAACTTTGTTTCCCTTAGATCTCAGTTTTATCATGTTTAGGTTTAAGACTGTCAAAGGAAAATGAACTGATTCTCTGGAGGAGCCTCGTGATAATAAACAAGTCACAACGACTTGAACAGAGAGGAGTGATTGATGTTTTTCTTTTACATATGAACACAGATTCTATTATCGATTCATTTCATTCTCTGGTTTTATAATTTGTATAAAAGATGACATGAAACTGATGTTTGACGACTTCACTACTTTGTCTATTCTGCTGCTGTGGCTCATGAATAAAACAATTCAGTAATGACACTGACATGCATGTGTTTTTAAAGGTAAAGGTATAGCAACATAATCATGCCAGGTTTAAACCACTGTGATGCTGCTGGTTTACAGTGTTCAGGAGGAGCTGCTCTGAAGTAGCAGGTGTGTGTGTCCAGGCCTGAGGTCAGTGTAGTAGCGTTACTCCACCACCAGGTGTCATGAGAGTCACAGAGACAAACTGGAATGCAGACTATATAGACTGTCTGATATACCGTATTTCCTCTAATAGAGGCCGAGGCCTTTATTTACTTTAGCTGCCCAGGGGAACCGGCCTGTATTGGAGACCGGCTTATATTTGAGAGAGGCTATTATTTCTTCCTCTGTTTCATGCTGGTGCTCAAATTTGACAGTTACCGTGCTCAGTTTTCATTCTGCCTACAATTAATTATATTTTTTTTACACATTACTGTAGCAGGTACCGCAACAGCAGCGATCAGCTGGACAGGATTAGGCTAATAAACGCTGGAGCACAAGTGACCAGTTTTGTCACAGATCGGGTAGCGTCGCAAATCGGGTAGTGACACGCCATGCTGCTAAAGCTCTCTTCGGTCGAGTTGTCAGTGACTGTTTCCTTGAAGCGTGGGTTCATGTGGCACTTCAGATCTAGCTACTGCCATCTGCTGGCACTTGTGGGTTACTGCATCCGTGTTTGGCCGCCTGAGACCAGTGCATCCACAGTGACTGAAATTCAGGTTTTTTCTGTTTGTTTGTTTTTTTCCCATTGACCCGGCCTGTATTTGGGGCCGGCCTTTATTTGTTCGTGTAAACCACGCCCCCGGCCATTATAACAGACCCGGCTATTAAATAGATACCGGCTACTATTAGAGGAAATACGGTAATGAAGATCCTAGTTGTTCAAAAGGTGTAATCTGGATCAAAGTTATCTAGATTCATAAATCCCCTTTTTTTAAACAGAAGCATGCTGTAATTCAAAGTGTTATTATCCGAACATGCAATGTAAGTATTGTTTTCTGAGTTG
Organism: Trachurus japonicus; assembly: GCF_045865225.1. Classification (NCBI taxonomy): domain Eukaryota; kingdom Metazoa; phylum Chordata; class Actinopteri; order Carangiformes; family Carangidae; genus Trachurus; species Trachurus japonicus. The sequence goes on from NC_140924.1 coordinate 3,577,180, forward strand.
TTTTTTTGTTTTTCAATGTCCTTTAAACGGCCAGACCTTATTTGACCCACAACAAACAATTAAAAAACAAACAAATATACAGTACATAAATCATATACATTGTGAATATTTTTCCATGTGTTTAATATTCAAACTTACTTTCGAAAAATTAAAAATTCAAATTTCACTTTTTAATTTTTGGAATAATCAAAAGTTTACTTTATTTACTTTATCACTATAATGGTTTAAACATCAGGCGCAAAATATATACTACTACATTATAAATGTTGTCTGAAGTGAATTTAAATAACATTTTGTTCCTCAAATCCTCCCTCAATCTTCCGACTTCTGGGATCAGAATAATCCAGATTATATGGACCGATCCTACTAAAAAGTTTTGAAGAACACAAACTGAGGGTTTGATCCATCTTAAAACCAAGACTGGATTATGTGATCCAATCTGACCTCAGAATCAGTTTTTAGTTCAGAACAACCCAATTTCATGATTTGATCCAATCCATGATCAGACACTGTTACAGACCTCAAGTAAACAATGTTGGCTCGAGAGGCTTGTGTCAACCAGCAGGTGGCAGCACAGAGCTTCGGTCTGTCCAGCAGATCACCATAGTTTCAACTTTGAAGTCAGCTGTTGTTCAAAGAAAATCTGATTGGATTTTGGATAATAGATTGGATCAAATTTTGAAAATGGGTTGATCAAAACTAAAAACCCATTCAGAACAAGGTGCAGGAGGTCGATATGCCATAAATTCAGAGGCAGCATTGTGCAGTTACCAGCTGCAACGTCTTATTTTAAGATTATTTGACAGTCAAATCTCTTAGACGGGCACATCTTTATCACCCCCTGTTTCTTCAGATGTAAAATGTGTTATTTCTATTTTATCTAAAATAAATGAGTTGATAATGATGCACTTCAGTCTTACCCTGTTGTTTACATTCTTTTAACTGGACTCTCTGTTGTGTTGTCAGTCAACCAGGCGGTGGCAGCACTGGAGCTTCAGTCTGTACAGCAGCTCACCATGGTTTCTACTTTGAACTCAGAGGATAAACACTGAGAGACAAAGAGCTTAACAATATTCACAAAGCTTTTCCAAGGTAACTGTTTAGCCAAGTGAATCTAAAAGTGACTTGAACGCTGTGGCCAGACAATCATCATCGACGTTCACATGAATGTTAAAGTCACCCACTATAATGACTCTGTCTGCATTCATTGCTAAATTTGAGAGAAAGTCAGGGAATTCATCTAAGAACTCAGAATGAGACGCCGGAGGACGATACACAATAGATCTAGGCTTTAGAGAGGCAAGGTTGTGTAATTATCAGCTCCAAAATGTTATTTCAATGGTATTTTTGACTGTCAAATCTCTCAGACGGGTGTATCCTGACATTTGGCTGCACAACACAGGGTGTGTGTGTGTGTGTGTGTGTGTGTGTGTGTGTGTGTGTGTGTGCCTGTGGCTCTGCTGCAGGCTGCAAGGTTATTACACCACACCTAGTAAACATGCAAACAATGAACTGGTCAAACATGTCGTGAATATGATGAAAGGTCTGTTGATTGAGCTGTAAACAAGGTCATGAAGGTGACTGCTTTGGTGCTTTTAATTTGAAGGAATAGAGGTAGAAAGGTGAGTCATTGGTTGTGGATCATTTGTAGTGTGAGGTGATGAAAGAGGACAGTCGTCTGCTCTTTGTGGTTGGCTGGTGTGCTTTCTAAAATGGCGGCTGCTGCTGCTCAGACTGTGGTTTTACTGTGAAACGAGTTTCTCTTTCAGTCTTTAATATTAAGAGTTTTATAGCCTGCTGATTAAAACACGAGGGAACACATCAGAAACTCTATCATCTATCTGTTTCACTTTTATTAATAACCCTTTCCCACCAAAAAGAAGCTGGTGATAGTTCAACTCTTGTTCCTCCAAAGAACTAGTTTGCTTTTCTACAGGCAATGTGCCGAGTCAGTGCCATGCTCCCCATGCAGGTGCTGCTCCTCTCTGTGTAAGCCTCAGGCCTCTATATTAAAACCCTGACCTGCGGGTGCTGAAACCTGGACCGGATGTGGCCCGACTCATTATCAATAATTCTCAGTCCAAACCCAGCCAAAAAAAAAAGAAAGCCTGAGGCTCGATCTGACATGAGTCATTTGTATACAGTATATTTTCTGCCTGAACCAGCACATCCAATCAGATTGGTCGGCCCATCAATAACTCTAAAGGCAAGGCCATTTAGGGATCATCCCTATGTTCCCCACTTTGTATGGGACCGGGGAACATAGAACCCTTTTTTTTAAAAATGGGAACAGGCACATACGATGTATAAACCGACAATACACTGAACAATAAACAAACAGACAGAAGACAAACGACAGAGCAAACTCAACACAACAAAGACATGACCAAAACAGGACAGAAAGAAAAACATGCACAATTTAACCTTTATTTAACCAGGCAAGCAAATTAAGAACAAAATTCTTATTTTCAAGTGCAGCCTGAGGGCAAGAAACTAAAACAAAGAAAAGGGGTCCTATGTTCCCCACTTTTCCCCAAAAGGACCCGGGGAACATGCAATTTTTGGTCCCATACCTGGAAGTGGAGTTGTGAAGGACTTGGCATATTTTTGCCTATTTTTGAGTGAGAAGTTGAGTTGTGACTTTGAGTGAGAAGTGTAATTGTCCCATTGGTTGGGTTTAGGCAATGAAGAAAGGAGTTGGTTAAGTTTAGTAAAACGACCAGGTAGAGGCTAGACAGGCCAGATAGGTAGAGTCCAGATAGGTAGAGGGGTCCTATATTCCCCTGTAGCGGGTCTCACAGGACTTTACACAACATCATACATGTAACAACATCCTCTGAGCTATGACCTTCACATCCACTGAGGAAAAACTCCATGGAGGGAAAAATCTGAGAAACCTCAGGGTGAGAAACAGAGGAGGGATCCCTCACCCAGGACGGACAGACGTGCAATAGATGTTGTTACAGACAAGAAAACTGTTTGTACCACAGAATGCAAAAACATGGAAGTGGTTAAAGGAGCTGATGAAGGCAGCCTCTGGTGGGATGGAAGGCAGGGAGAGCTTACCCAGTTTTGCTCAATTGCTCAACAATAATTCCTGTTGTGTGAATCATCATCATCCCCACAGAGAAATAATAATAATAAAAAAGTTATTAAATCTTCTCAGCAAAACAGTCAACTTTCTAGCTGTCCCAACCCTGTCAGTATTTAATACTGTCTATTTAAAAGCAACATCTAAACATCTTTACACTGCAGATTCCAAATGTGTTTATTGGATCGGTTCAAGTTTGTCTCCATTATAACGTGACAGGGATGTGATTGTGCGTAGTCTATAGATGACTGTGCATCAATCACACCAATAAATAAATAAATTAGTGCATTGAGATAAATTAAAAAAAACGCTGCAGAAAGACAGGAATGTTTCTGTTTTAGAGTATTGTTATAGCTGGCACCTTTTAGTTTGTTAATAAAATAATTTTTCTTATAGCCTACTCACCCCTATGTTTCCCCAGCAGTTCCAGTTTTCTAGTTTCTCTCTCTCCCCCTTTTTTAAGGTTCAATCCTGATTCCTTTGCAGTATTTAAATAAAAATATGCTTTATTTGACCTACCTCATCAGTCTCGACCCTGTGCTCTTGTACATGTCTTGTATCATATTGCTTTATTTTGGTTTTCATATCCTGGGGTGCCCAGGTTGCAACTGGCCCCTCATTTACATTATTCCCTTTATACTCCATTTTCTCGGTTATTGTGTTTAATCTTAGAACAAAACCCAGCCCCAGTCTTTGCCACACTCAGTTGTCTAAACTCATTCAATGGATCAAACCACCTCCTTTGGACAAAACCATAAACTATCTTCACCTCATTCTCTCATATCTCAGTCGGTGCTTTTGCAAACTTAAACTCTGAACACATTCTCATGCAATAAATCCCAGTTTTCACTGTGACAAACTTGTACTTGTTTTAATTTGTTAAGTAAACCAGTTTAGTTTTGTGTCAGCCCTGAGGTGGAACAGGAGATGAGATGGTGCCAAGCCACACAAAGAATGAGGGGCGGGTGTAAAGAGCCCTGAGGCTCTCTGAGGGCAGATGGCAGATTGCCAAAACTAACTTTATGGTCTGCCAGAAGATAACATGCCACACTGCATCACTCAATGAGTCATGAGTGTCCAGCTTACTGTAATCATGTACTTTACTACAATAGTAACATTATAACTGTGATGGAGAAACAAGAGGGAAGAAGACTTGTCATATGATATATAATATAAAACCCTGATGTTTACTCAAACACTGTTCACTTGACAGAAATGTTGCACCAACACTGACTTGTTTACATTCAAAACAGGGAAGGGACAGGATACATCAGCAGCTCTTTGACTTTGACACACAATAAATAATTCAAATAAGGGAACAAAAGGGCAACAAGGTTTAGATGTCCCACTGACAACAGGACATAAAAGACATAGGACTGCTGAACACACTGATATACAGGACTAACTGCATACTGACAACTGCTGAATACACTGATATCATAGCCTAGTTTATATACTGGAAATGACTCCTAAACTGAACAATAGTCTCAGGTCAACCTCAGCTTTCACTGATAAGGAGGTGTGTGAAGCATTAATTTTAACCATGAGTCACTTCTTCACAATCACTCAGAGCTGAATCCCATGAACCATCACTTTGCAAGCATATATGAACTGTAGCCTACATAGTGTTACCATTTCTACAAGACACAGAAATGGAAGGTCAGCGTCGTGGAAGAGGGGTGAGGATGGAAGGAGGAAGGGGAAGGGGAAAACCTGGGGAGGACGAAGAAGAGGCCAGATAAACAGGCAGATTCCTAATGAATGTTGTCAGTCACGGCCTCACAATGGCTGAGGCTGGTCGAAATGTTGAGAGAACCACTAAATTCAATCTCTAACACATTGTAGGGAGAACAGGTTTGTACAGTATTGGACAATAATTCAACACCAAACTATCGTCGTGTCAGGCATTAAGCTTACAGTGGGACAAGAACTTTTTACACCTTACATTTAGACTTACATCTTTAATACAGTACAGACTTACAGTATGGTACTGTACTACAGCATTTTACAAGTGGGAAGCACTTTTACAGTGTTATACACTACAGTAATATGGGTTAATGCAGTATATCTCATGTTTAGTGTACATTACTGTAATTTTACTCTGCACTACATAGAAAGACAACAGAGGGTGGATACGCCACTCGCTGCATTGCAAGGGATGATAATCACTGTGATGTAGATGGAAATATGTGGCCAGACAGACAGGAACATCTGGATGTGCAGGAATGAGTAGGTTCAGTTACTATATACTGCAATATTTCTATATAATATTTCTATTTATCACAGCCGTATAGTGCCAAACGACATCAAACAGGATCTTGATCTCAACACTGCATCTCTAAAAACTTAAAAACACCTTTGGGCCCGGGACACTTGAAGGGGGGAGGACAACTAAAAGGAGTCATGTCTTCCTCTCTGGTCATGGTCTGTATATTTGTGTCCTGAAATTCATTATGTTGGTAGATCTGATTTGAAGTACTGACCTAGAGCCGAAATATGACTCGTGGAATTTTCCACGGGACTTCACAAACAAACACAAACACAAGCTCTTTGTTTGAACAGCTTCCTCATTCAGACTAAAACCAGAGGGGAGGGGCAGAGAGCTGTGCACTAGAATGTTTGTTAATGCTCCAATTTCATGTTGGCTCTTATCTAACAGTTGTTAGAGTTAGAGTCAAGTAAGTTACTGCACTTAACATACTTTACAGTGTAAAGCACTGCCACTATAGCACGTTATTCTACCTCTTTGTCTCTGTGTTTTGTAATGTATGTCATGTTTTTGTTTTGTTGACTGTTTGCTCTGTCCTGTCTGTTTTACTTCATCTGTCAATATTGTGTCTGATTCTATGTCTGTCTTGTTATACTGTACCTGTGTCGTGTCTCATTGTAAGGAAATCCTTTCTATGTAAACTGCCAGAGGACTGGGTGAAAATTAACTTCCTGCTAACTCCGGTACATTTACGTTGGGCTTTGTCCTTTCTGTTTCCCTTAAAGAGTTGTTATTAAAGGAGCATTATCGCAAATCCAAATTCTTAATTCGGCCACTAGATGGAGCCAGGCGGAGCTCAGATATAAACAAGTGGGCAGCTGTCAGAGAGAGAGAGCAGCCTCGTTTAGTCCTCCCCTTCTCCCCCTCCCCCCGTCCTTTATAAACATCACATTGTTAGATACTAACTTTTACCAGCACATCACACAGTGGTAATAGAGTTTAATTTAAACTCTAACCCAACAACATAGAAAGTTACTGAATGTTATTTTATTTTATCTCTTTTGAATCTTTCTGTTTTTTTCTGTGAATATTTTGTATTTCATTATCTAACAGTAGTTTTACTGACTTCCTGTTTCCTCTTACAGACGTCCCTCTATAGTTCAGATGAGAGAAAAGCTTCAGCCACAACCACTGTAACATAAAAAGGTTTTTGCTACTTGATTACATTTTGATGGTCTCTGTTGTTAAACTGACAAACTGTCCTGTCTCAAAGTGTCTCAGTCCAGATTGAACTCAGCTCCACAACAAACTGATGATTGATCCAGAGGAGAAACACTGAGGAGGAAACCTGACACTCTGATTGGCTGTTACTCAGAGGTCACAGGCCACAGGTGAGAGTTATATTTATGTATCTTTTAAATAGACACAAATTGTCGATAACCAGCAGCCCTAGTATCACTGCTCTGAGAGAATTGCCTTTAGTCTGGCTCATCACCTGGGAACGGTTGCCATGGGAGACCTTCACCAGGAGTTGATCACTCCAGACAACACAGCTCCCAGGATCCTCTGAGCTCTCAAACCCCTCCACCACGATAAGGTAGCAATTCCAGAAGGGGATCTCACCTGTACCTGTGACCTCAGTGTTACAGCCAATCAGAGTGTCTGGTTTCCTCCTCAATGTTTCTGCTCTGGAGTCTCTCAGTTTGTTCTGGAGCTGAACTTTAGATCTGGACTGAGACACTTTGAGACAGGACAGTTTGTCAGGAGACACTGGTCTGTCTACGGCAGAGACAGAGACGTGGAGGAGACGCTCAGATGATGGAGGAGTTAGAGACAAGAACCTCATCCTCCATTTTACTGTTGGCTGTTGAAGCTGACACTGACTGTTCAGCAGCCATGTATGGACCCTGACCTTTTCTATTGAACACATGAAAAATAACACCAACAGCAGCAACAACAACAAAGGGAGCTGGAAGAACTGCCAGTCCAACGTGTCCTCTGCTTTCTCCTCCCTCCTTGCCTCCTCTGTCCTTGTCTCCTCTCTCCTCTGACTGATGAACCTTCAGGTGGACGATGCTGATGGGTTTAGTGTCAAATATGGATCTTCTCCTGTGGTTTGTTTCTCTCATGAAGACTCGACACTTGTATGTTCCCGAGTCGTCTCTGGTCACGTTCTTCAGGATGATGGACACGTCTCCGTCCTTCATCTCTCTGTCCATCAGCTCCACCCGGTCTTTAAAAGATGAACGGTGGTGATGTGGATCAGGTTTCCCATCCCATTACCTCAACACATATTTTTGTTCTAGGTCAGGTCTGGTCCACAGTACAGCTGTGACGTCATGTTGCTGGGAGCTCGGCATGGCAGAGAGACAGACTGTCCAGGTTTAACTGTTAGGGTTAATGGGACTGAAACAGACAAACACACAGAGCAGAGAGGTCAAAGGTCAGTGTAGTATGTTGTGAGTCACCTACACACCTACACACACACACACACACACACACACACACACACACATACACACAGCAAAATTCTAAGGTGTCCCTGAGATTGACAACTTACAAAGGGGACATATTAAGGAAACATCACTTTCTGAAGGCTTTCTGAATCACTTTCTGCCCCCTTAAATATGAGCAGTAAACATGCAAACAATGAACTGGTCAAACATGTTGTGAATATGATGAAAGTTCTGTTGATTGAGCTGTAACCAAGGTCATGAAGGTGACAGCTTTTACAGTAATTTGAAGGAATAGAGGTAGAAAGTTGTTACAGACAATAAAACTGTTTATACCACAGAATGCAAAAAAAATGGAAATGGTTAAAGGAGCTGATGAAGGCAGCTTCTGGTGGGAGGGAAGGCAGGGAGAGCTTACCCAGTTTTTCTCAATTGCTAAAACAATAATTCCTGTTGTGTGAATCATCATCATCCCCACAGAGAAATAGTAATAAAAAGGTTATTAAATCTTCTCAGCAAAACAGTCAGCTTTCTAGCTGTCCCAACCCTGTCAGTATTTAACCCTTACATACTGTTTAAATTTGATACCTTCACAGTATGGTTCGGGTCAATTTTGACCCGGACCAAGAATTCCCTCATAGTAAGTGTCTATATTGAATTTTAAACTACAGATCTATTTAGAATGTTTAAATAGCCTATGACACATAAATTAATGTATGATTAAGTGTTAAAAAAAAATTCAGAGAGCAGGGAGAGTGCATTTTTTAAGTTTTACAACGCTCGTTTTTGGAGAAAAACTTCTGCTATTACACAGTATTACATCCTGTTCTACATAAGACATAAACACATAAAAGCCACAATGATTTAAATATATTTCATTGAATTTTAAAATGGCATGAACATTGTGGAACTGTTGGAGTTCATAATATGACCATGTTTAACCATTGCAACCATTACGTGCTATATGTTATAAGCTAAATGCTATATCATAAGAAATCATAATTATCTATATTAATTCAACATTTACCACTTAGAACACGAAAACATTAAATAATAAAATGTTTATTATAAAAAAATGCACTCTCCCTGCTTTATATATAATATGGTTTTCTTTGGCATTGTCTTCCTGCTCTGACACATCCTCCACCAGATCACTATCAACCTCCTCCTTTTGGAAGATCAGATAAAGGGCCTGTTGTACCAAGTCTTGCTGCCATGATGTCAGTCACTGAAATGGCAGCTCAGGAACCTCTATGTCATGACCCCCCACCACCATCCCAACGCAAATTGATTCAAATTTGTTACTTTATAGATTATTTTATTACATTGCAGGTCCAGGTGCTTGCAGGTGCAGATCTCGTGTCTGTGTCAAGGCACCCCTTGACCTCAGATGACCTCTGTTCCATTTGTGAACCATACTGTATGATCACTACTATGCTGTTTTACTATTTCACTGTTTCGAGATTCCCCCATGCCCCCTCAAAGACCAGCAGGTGTCTGTCTCTGTGGGAACCTGGGCAAATGTGGTGGGAACACAGGCAGTTCTCGTGACAGTGTCGAAGTCCCCCTTGAACTCTGTTTCTGTCACCACTGTCCCATAAATTATACACACAAACATGGCCTGTACAGTTCCACAGTTTCAAGATTCCCTAAAACCACAATTTTCCTTGATTTGACCCACACTGGTGGATCTAAAATCCATCTAAACAGATACGGGTCAAATTTGACCCGAAACAGCCTCAGTGTTTAAAAATTTGTAGCACCTGTTCAAAAGTATACAATTTAAAAATATTTTCATTTTTGTGTATTTTGGGTCACTTTAGGAAAAGTCATAAAATTTCAGCCTAAAAGAATGATGTTTAGGGTATTTTTTCTGCTGTCAAATGTCAAAACGGGTCAAATTTGACCCGAACAGTATGTAAGGGTTAATACTAGTCTATTTAAAAGCAACATCTAAACATAAGGAGGGGTGCTCTTGCGCTTCAGCCGGTAAATTGGTGCTCTCAGACAGGACCGGTAATAGAAAGGTGCAATTGGGTCACTTCCTCAAGGACACACCTATAGATAAATAAATTAGTGCATTGAGTCTCTTCATACTACATTGATTATTGATAGCCTATGAAAAAAAATAGAGAGAGAAATGTGCTTTTGGGTTCAGATAAAATGAGGGTGCAGAAAGACAGGAATGTTTCTGTTAGAGTTGTAGTAGCGGTTTAGCTAGCTCCTATTCACATTAGACATTAAGAAGAAAATCTACTGATTCATTCTGTTAGAGCTAAAATATTAGGAAACTAGAGCGACAGGTTGAATATGACTGGAATTGTCCTCTAAGATTAAAAGGAAAAAAACACCCCCCCCATAAAGGTCATGATTAAGATATATAGTGTAAACCCACTACAGTTTGATGCCCTATGATGTCACCAGTCACTCCTCACCATGACTACAGTCACAGCTTTGTTGTTGTTAGACATTTTATTGAGGAAACTTGAATGTTGAAATGAACAGAGAAACAAACAGTAGTAATGATCAAGACAGGTTTATTATCTACAACATGTCACTCAACTGTAGTTCACAGTAAGAAAAAGACTTGATGCATTGTGTTCATATTGATTGTAAATTTGTTGTCATTGAACTCAGGGGATAAACACTGAGCCTAATATTCACAAAGCTGTTCCCAGGTAACAGTTTAACCACAGTAAACAAGCACTTAGAGCCTTTTTAATAATCTACATTATAGTGATGACAGATCATGTTCAGGGACAAAGAGAAAGAGAACTGGCTGTTGAAAGACTGTGTGTGTTGTGTGTTGATTCATGTGTTCATGTTTGTGTTGTGAGGATCAGTGCATGGTGGATTAGAGGCCAGTGTGAAGGTTTAATCATTTTCAATCAATTAATGTGAAGGAGTAGAGGTAGAAAGAGGAGTCATTGGTTGTGGATTGTTTTATAGTTTGAGGTAATGAAAGAGGAACTTGATACGAGAGGACAGATGCTCAGTCTGCTCTTTGTGGTTGGCTGGTGTGCTCTGAAAATGGCAGCTGCTGCTGTGATTTAACTGTGAAATGAGTAGGACGCTCCCTTCTCTTACATTCTTTACTCATAAGAGTTTTATACCCTGCTGCATTAGGCTGTAAAACACTAGAGAAAATCCCAGAAACTCTTATCATTGACAAAGAATGAGGGGGAGGGTAAAGAGCACCAGGCTGTCTGAGGACATGTGGCAGATAGCCAAAACTGACTTTATGGTCTGCCAGAGTGTAAAATGCCACGCTGCATCGTTTAAATTCAAATCTGAAGGGATCGGTTACAGGCATGAACACGTCTGCTCAACATCGGCCTCACAGAGACTTAACTCATGAGTGTCCAGGTTGCAGTTCTGTCTGTATTTTGACTGTTATGTAGATGGGAAAACTTTTTTGTCCCACTTGAGTTGAAATACTTAGCAACTTCCTTCAGTTGAAACGGGAATGATACGTTTTCTGTTGTTGCTAAATGTTGAATTACAGGAAGTGAACATTCAACACAGTCTGATGGTCTCATCAGTTCATTATAGCAGAAGTAGTTTAATGTTACAGTCTCTTTCTAGATCTGTTCAAAGCTTCAGAACAGTGAACTTTTCTGAAATGTCTGTCTTCCTCTCTGATACAGTCATAGTCTGTATTTGTTTCATTATGTTGTTAGATCTAACTTGAAGTGGTGACCTAGAGGGGAAGTATACCTCATGGTATCTCCATGTGACTCATCCAGACACACTGATCATGTTGTCCATCCGCCTCCACCACATTCTAATCATATTTCTATTATAGACTGTAGTTTCACTTCTGAATTATTACTCTTCTACAGCGACAGACACTCAGGCCAATAGCCCATCAGCCCTCTGTTTCTTTCTATAACATGAAGTTAACAAGGCCAAATAGATTGCTCTTCCACCATCTTTGGTGATCTCTCTCTGCACAGCAACACATGACTAACGTTTCTTAGAACCAGAGTTGCAGTCAGAGAGAGAGAGAGCATGTGCTGCATCAAGTTTACTGTTTATAATCTCTGATAAATTAGTGTTATACTCAATGTGTCAAAAGTGAAGAGTTTCTGCAACGTGAATGAGGAATAATGCAGCTCTGTGATTAATCAACTTGGGTTGTATTTCAAATATTTCAAATGTGTGTGTGTGTGTGTGTGTGTGTGTGTGTGTGTGTGTGTGTGTGTGTCTGACAGCTGTGAACCAGGATGTCTGTTAATGCTTTATGTCACATTGATGATAAGATCTGTGGGGATAATGACTTTGATTAAACATGTTTGTGCAACTTGATCCCTGTCGGGCGGGTTGAGTCATGTTTCAACAGCTCAGTCTCTGCTTGCGCAACAGGTTAGATTCACTTCTACAGGAAAACAGAAAAATAGTTAGGGTTAACTGGAAAACTTTGCAGATGATCAGAGGGGAATCATTGTTAAGTAGAATAATAGACTTTGGAATTAAATTCATGAAACTTTTCCCCTACAACAAAAGTGCAAAGCTGCTTAATGTCACACAGGTTATATGACGTAAATCACAACATGAGAATAAAGTTTCACCATATGAAAAGCTACAGGAACATGGAAGTCTGTTTGAGTCCACTCAATAATATTATTACAATGTTTTCATCATTATTGTACAGATCTTTACACAGAGGATCTGTTGCGTTAATTCAGGTAAGTTATTATTGTTTTGTTTTGTGTGTTTTTGTTTCATTTATTTATTTATTTAAACTCTAACTCAACACCATAACTAACCTCAAAGATGAACAAATGTTTTTGCTACATGATTAAATGTTGATGGTCTCTGCTGTTAAACTGACAAACTGTCCTGTCTCAAAGTGTCTCAGTCCAGATTGAACTCAGCTCCACAACAAACTGATGGATCCAGAGGAGAAACACTGAAGAGGAAACCTGACACTCTGATTGGCTGTTACTCAGAGGTCACAGGCCACAGGTGAGAGTTATATTTATGTATCTTTTAAATAGACACAAACTGTCGATAACCAGCAGCCCTAGTATCACTGCTCTTTGAGAATTGCCTTTAGTCTGGCTCATCACCTGGGAACGGTTGCCATGGGAGACCTTCACCAGCAGACAGCTCCCAGGATCCTCTGAGCTCTCAAACCCCTCCACCACACTAAGGTAGCAATTCAAGGAGGGGATCTCACCTGTAACTGTGACCTCAGCATCACAGCCAATCAGAGTGTCTGGTTTCCTCATCAATGTTTCTGCTCTGGAGTCTCTCAGTTTGTTCTGGAGCTGAAGTTTAGATCTGGACTGAGACGGTTTGAGACAGGACAGTTTGTCAGGAGACACTGGTCTGTCTACGGCAGAGACAGAGACTTGGAGGAGAAGATCAGATGATGGAGGAGTTAGACACAAGAACCTCATCCTCCATTTTAATGCTGGCTGTTGAAGCTGGCACTGACTCTTCATCAGTAGGAACTTTGCTTGAACCCTGACCTGGGAGTCCTTTATGTTTTCTATAGAACAGAACACCACCAACAACACCAACAACAAACAGAGCTGACAGACTGACTCCCAGTCCAACAGAGCCTTTGTTGCTTCCTCCCTCCTTGTCTCCTCTCTCCTCTGTGTCTCCTGCAGAGAGAAGCAGAGTGAGGTATCAGCTGTCAAGTCGGTGATGAGTGAAGAACACAACAGAGTCTGGACTCTGGGACTCACCTGACTGATGAACCTGCAGGTTGACGATGCTGATTGGTTCATTCTTTAAAATGGATCTTCTCCTGTGGTTTGTTTCTCTCTGGAAGACTCGACACTCGTATCTTCCTGTGTCGTTACTGGTCACTTCCTTCAGGATCATGGACACGTCTCCGTCCTTCATCTCTCTGTCCTTCAGCTCCACCCGGTTCTGAAAAGATGGAAGCTGGTTGTTTGGATCAGGTCTCCCGTCCCGGTACAACAACACATATCCTGGTTCCAGTCCAGGTCTGGTCCACTCTAAGACATCAGTGTTGCTGGGAGCTCGACATGGCAGAGAGACAGACTGTCCAGGTTCAGCTGTGATGTTCACTGGGAATGAAACAGAGCAAAGAGGTCAAAGGTCAGAGAGCAGCTCCACATTCACACAGCAGCCAATCAGAGAGAGGGAGATCACTGCACTGCAAACCCAAACAGTACTACAGCGGCAGTGGCTCAGGTGGTAGAGCGGGTCGTCCAGTGATCAGAGGGTTGGCAGTTCCGCCATCAGTGTGTGAATGTGTGTGTGAATGGGTGAATGTGATGTACTGTAAAGCGCTTTGGGTACCGTTCAGGTATAGTATATAACACTATATAAATACAGACCATTTACCATTTACAAACTCATTAATATTACAGGTAACTTCAGAGTCGGCTAATTAGTTCAACCAATACTACACAAGTATTATTAATGATTTATGTTGTTTTGATTTTGTGCCAGTATAGTAGTAAATGAAAAAGAAAACAGCTTACACCAACCACCTAAACTTGAGACCAATCCTATTTTAAAAAAATATAAAACAACAGAGTTGTGGCCGCCACAGATCGTTTATTAAACGCTGGAAGCGCTGGTTGATCAATTTTGTTTTTACTGAGGGGGAACTCAGCTGTGATTGAAAAGCACCTAAACCCAGTAGAGTAGAGTTACAACTGTGTAGTGGAAAGGGGTGCAAAGTATTGGTAACTGGTAGTGCAAACCCTGTTCTTAAAAATATAAATAGAAGTGTGGATAAAAAAAAAAAAGTTTGGATAGCTCACAAATCTCGCGAGACCGATTTTTAAAATATAGTCAAGTTTAAAGGGATAGTTCACCCAAAGTTTTCAAGAGTCCTCCGTGGCTTCTCTGAGTTACGGGGGGGTTCCGCACAGCAGTATTTATCCATATAATGGTTGTGAATGGATACCACTTTTCTTTCTTCGTCCAAAAAGACACACCAAAAAACATCAAAATACCTCCATAGTGCTCGTCTGTAATGTCCGTCTTGTATTGAAGCCCCGACATGAGAAATTGTTCCGCCGGAGCAGTGAACCGAGACACTGGAAGCTTCCGCTACAAACAAACTTAAAATACTATTTTAAAACAAACTTAAAATACTATTTTAAGTTTGTTTGTAGAAAAGTGGTATCCATTCCTACGCCGAGACCCCCTGTAACTCAGAGAAGCCATGGAGGACTCTGAAACTTCTCCCAGCCCTTTGTCCACATGAGGGGGAGGAGATCATGAGTGAAATTTCAATTTTGGGTGAACTATCCCTTTAATCTCGCCAGATCTCATCATACCCCTAATTAAACAGCCTTCAAAGAATCTACTGCACTGTGAACAGATCAGAACTCACCTTCAGCAGAAACCAGGAGACAGAGGGACAGCGTCCAACAGAGACACAGGGATGATACAGCAAACATTGTTGGTCCTGATGGGTTGTAGATGGTTAGTTTGTTGTAGTCAAATCCTGATTGGTCATCACAGAGATGCCAACTAAGTCCCTGAGAGAGAGAGTCCGTCTTCTTGAGCCTCCTGTCTCAGTCTGTGAGAGAGAAGCAGTAGAGTGTCACTCTTATGTGCGGAGGAGGGCGCTGGAGGGGGGAGCTAATGTTTCCTCTAGCTCTTCTTGTAAATCATGTGACTCCAGCCTGAGGGGAGGGGTCTGTGGCTGAGAGGGAAAGCTGTTGGACTTAAACACCAGCACCAGACTGGTCCCTGTAGTAAAGTCGAAGGCTGAACTTGAACCCAGTACAGTACTGGACCAGCTCCTCATACAGCTGCTGTGCATCCAGATGTTTCTAGTCACATTAACTAATGCTGACTTACTAACATGCTGGTTTGTCCAAATTTGTGTTTCTTGCCTGAGCAACTGAATGGCTCTGTTTTGTGTACATGAGCTGGCAGATTCATGGAGCACACTCCCTCCAATACCCCTCACTCCCACCCCCACCCCTCAGTCAAAGCCCGGCAGACTTTGATGCACCAGTGTCCTATACCTATCATGGCTACAGAGGGCACTCCTGCCTCAGAGAACTCCGAACCTGAGAAAAGATAGTAAAAATCACACGAAAAAAGCTATGTTGACATGGTTAAAGTCCGAACCATCATCAGTAAACAGCCTCCAAAGAAGAGACACAGTCAAGCAATGTATTGCTGAGTATGAGATGGCAATGGGTCTAATTAAATGTTTGACATCTGCCATTTTTCTTCACTTGACTCATGATGCCACCTGGTGGCCTAGGGCAACCAGCACAAACATTAATTAATATAAGAACACAATAGCATGAAAACTGTATTACTTGTTCACTGTACAAAATAAGAATGCAATTCCAAATTTAACTTTTAGCTAAGTCGAGACTTAAGTCAAATTGATCAACTCTCATGCACTGGTTTCAACTTGTAATTCTAATAATAGAAATAATGAACTAAATTTATACAGCACCAATAACCTTTTTAGCTTTTTTTACTTCTTTAAAGCAGAAGTGAGTGATATATTTGTGTTAATATAAGTCTTCAATAGTTATATCTTCCGACAGCAATCACTTACATAGAGTGTTTGGTCTGAAACACGGGTCTGTCAGTCACTCTGCTCTGCTCTGAGCCCAGGAGAAAACATTTATCGTATCCTACAGTTTTTATCCAATGAGGAGAGAGAACGGCATGCAGGGCTGTGTGTGCAGCCAAGGGACGGCGTGAATGTGGCGACGTAGGGACGAGGACTGTTATGGTGCGTTCAAGGAAACTCGTAGACTCGTGTTTTTCCGTCCTGTGAAGTCGTACCAGTTCGATCTGGTACGAGTTCACCGGTCAGAAGTTACGAGTGGCCGTTATAGTGACTTTCACAGGTAAAACAGGTCGGAAAAACACGAGTGGGTTGCCTGGAACGCTACAAAGTCGTAAGTTGTGACTTGAAGCTGTAATTTACGGTTTCAAAAGCCTGCCTGGAACGCAGCATTAGCGAAAACGACCGGATCACTCACTTCTGCTTTAATTGTGCTGCCTTTAAGATTAGATCAGATTAGATTATACTTTATTTCATCCCCGAAGGGAAATTCGTTCATGACAGCACAATTTAACAAAGGAAATAAAAACAAGACAAATAATAAAATACACAATTCATAAAAGAATACTTTAAGAAAAAGAAGACAAAGGGAGAAAGTGCTACAGTGCCCTCTACTTGCTGGGCAAAGTAACAGATTAAAACAAATGCTTGCTGGTAGACAACTATGCATACAAAACAATTTAAAGTGCACGGGAGATTTCAAAAAGAAGTGCGACAGACGTTACAAATTAAATAGAACTATTAAAAAGTCTAACTGATATGGGGATAAAAGACCTGCGAAAACGCTCTGTTTTGCACTTGGGGTGTCTCAGCCTGTTGCTATGGGAGCTTTTCAGGCCGCTCACCGTCCCATGCAGAGGGTGAGAGGGGTTGCCCATGATGGCAGTCAGTTTGTGCAGCATTCTCCTCTCACTCACCTGCTCAACAGTCTCCAGGGGGCTGGACAGGACAGAATGTTAAAATGTTAAGTTAAATAAGTTAATAACTGAGCAGGTAGAAAGTCTTTAAAAGTCTATAGCCTATTCTTGTCTGGTTGTGAGAAACTGTGTTGCAGTGAAAGCTCTGTTCTTTAAAGGTGTACAGAAAAGAAAATTGAATTTGAGCCCACTCTGGGTCATAAAATTAGTGTAATAACTCATCTTTCAGACGTTGTAGGCCAAACTTTGTGCAAAATTCTATTTTTGAGTAAATCCGGGATGAAAGTGTTTTTTTTTTTTTCCCATTGGATAATGCAGGCGCACGGATTATACGTCAGCCTGTACACGATTCATCAGCCACTGATATTGGATCCGTAATCCATCATTCAAACGTCTGAGACACGCACACACACACGGAGCTCGGTCTCGCTCCAAGCTTTGAATATCCCGCCCGCTCGATAACGACCAATCAAATTCGTTTTCCTCACTCGGGTAAACTCGTGTTGCAGCTCGTGACAACTCGGCGCGACAAACAGGACAAACGGCCATTTCTGTACACCTTTAAGTTCCAACTGTGTTGGTTGTGGTTTTTTTTCTGCTGCATGTTGAGTTGAGCCAAGTTGAGCATAGACAAGCTAAGCAGACATCATATCATATCATGCTTTGGAAAATATTTATCTTTAAGTATTATATGTGGACAGTTGTTAAATGCTAGTGTATTTCTGTTAGAAATTGTGATAGAGACTTCCTTTGTTATGTTTGTAAAAATGTACTCTAGCTTACAGCAGATGCTTACTCTGCTCATTTTTTTTGGATTGATCGATGGATGCTAATTGAAATGTACTTATAGTACAATCCTTTTTGCTTGTACAGTGTTTAACTGAGTTGTGTTTCTATCTCTGCAATAATTTTCAATTTTATGGGGAAAATACAAAAAGAAGACTTCATTAAAGAACAAGAAAAGTCAAGCGTTGTGGTTTATTGGAAGAATTATATTCGTAGCTGATTGTCTAGCTTTGCACTTGTGTATGAATTATAAGGGCAGTACATTACTTGTTGCTTGAGTTATGAAGTATGGCAACTCATTCTACTCAGAAATTGCTCCATACATAACTTTTTTTTTTTCACGGCCTTAGTTCTTGGTCTAGGAATTATAATATGTGTTACCTTTCTTGTCTCATGGCCATGTCTGTTTTCCTGAATAAAGTTAGAAGACTCTGTCTAAATTTGTCTTCCACTTTTAGCTAGGCAAGATCAGCATGCATTTGGTTTAACACCAAAGGGCAAGAGATGTGTTTGTATGTGCTCTATACAGCTCTTTATTAGCTGTGCCTGACCAGATATAGCTGTGCAGTACAAAAATCAAGATGTGATACCAAAGCTTGAATAACCTGTAGGGTGGGGAATCTTCTTATCATGGATATACTTCTTCCCATTTTTCCAACAATTTTATATATACGATTCTGCCATGATCATTTACTGCCAAGGTTAAGCCCTAGAAGTTAGCCTCATTAACTTGCTCGACAGCTACCATTTATGGAGACACATAATTACATATCTCTTATCAGGGCATGGTTTGATCCAAAAATAATACATTTAGACTTGAATTGTTTTTGGCTACCCAATCTGAAATAAGTGTAATTTAATTTTGTCAGAAAACATTTAAAGGAAGGTAACACTTTATTTTAAGGGGTCCTTGTTCCTCTGTATCTACCTAATTAATTACAGTGTAATTACATATGTAACCGTATGTAATAACATGTACTTACATTGTAATTACATAGTGTATTTTTGTGTTCTTACAGGTCCTTGTTACACTTGTAATAAGAAATGCTTGTTACAATACTTTGTCTCTCTTTGGGGAAGGGGTACATCTGCAAGAAAAATGGGTGAAACCAGGGGCAAACTTTTCCATCAATCTTCCTCCTGCCTCTTGAGTCTTGGAACATGTATGCTGTTACACAACTTAGTATATGTAACAGTTGTGTTAATACACCTTTGTTACTCTTTGATACAGTGGAATGAGCACATTAAAATAAAGTGTACCTGCTGGGATACCACAGTTCTTACACATTAACTGCAATAATCAGTGTCTTCGATAGTGTACCACATGTGCTGTTACACAACATAGTCTATGTAATAGTTGTGTTAGTACACACTTGTTACTCTTTGATACAGTGGAATAAGCACATTAAAATAAATGACGGTTGCGAATGGGAATCTCGCACAATTTGCATTGACAACCAGTTCACGGCTCCGCAAATTGCGTGAGATTCCGGCAGAGCAACACTGGGAGCTTCCGCTACAAACAAGCTTAAAATATAGAGTTATTAAATTTTTTTTCAGAACAATTTCTCATGTTGGGGCTTCAATACAAGGGACATTACAGACGAGCACTATGGAGGTATTTGGATGTTTTTTGGTGTGTCTTTTTGGACGAAGAAAAGTGAGCTCCGTTCACAACCGTCATATGGACATGATGCACTGCTACGCCGAGACCCCCTGTAACTCAGAGAAGCCACGGAGGACTCTGAAACTTCTCCCAGCCCTTAGTCCACATGAGGGGGAGGAGATAATGAGGAATTTGAATTTTGGGTGAACTATCCCTTTAACTCCGCCACACAGATATTCACAGCACATTCAGCAGATATTTATTGAAATGATGGTGAGCAGCAACTATGATGAAGATGGTCTGATCAGAAGTGATGCTCAGTGGTGACCACCATGATGTCATCACAGCCCTCAGCCAATGTCTGTTCAGCTGTTGCTGTTGCCATGGAGACAGGTGGGTCACTCTCTGTATGATAGTATCAAAACAAACTGATGAGTCTGAGATTGATTGATTGATTGATTGATTGATTGATTGATTGATTGATTGATTGATTGATTGATTGTTACCTCTCTCTCTTTGTCGATACAGAGACACCATGATGACAGTGGAGACGACGTACGGACAGATGACCACCAGGTGATGGAGCACAGTGAGGACAAGATGGAGGGAGGAGGAGGAGGAGGCAGGGGGAGGAGAAGAGGGAGGAGAAGAGGGAGGAGGTGGAGTTGTAGGAGGTCTTTCTGTAGAGAGATTCACCTGGTCAGGTAAATATGTGGATGAATTAGTGGTGAAATGGTGAAACCTCCTGACCTGTGACAGTGATCCGGCTGGGTGGAGACCCTCCATGGCCTGTGATGTCACAGCTGTAGAGGCCTTCATCAGACTTGGTAACATGGTGGATGGTCATGTGACGTGTAGGCTCAGTCCTGATGAGGGAGCCATCTTTATAGAAAGCAGCTGGGGGGTTGGAGGGAGGGGTCTCCTTTGATTGACAGCTCAGAGTGACATCATGTCCCTCCATCACAGGGAGGACAGGACTCTGCAGGATCACTGGTCCACCTCAACACAGAGACAAAGTACAGCAGTTGATCCATTTCCACACAGCTTCATCAACACTGACTCCACAGTCTGATCTTACCAGTCACAGTGATGTTGATGCTGCTGCTGCTTGTTGCTCCCTCTCTCAGCTCACACCAGTAAACTCCACTGTCCCATGGCAGAGTCATACTGATCTCACAGGAGGAACCAGTTGATCTTCCCCAGTCGACTCCACATTCAGCTCTGGTGTCTCTGGTTGTGTTCCTCATCACCTTCCATCCAGCAGAGCTGTCGTCCTCCTCACAGCTCAGAGACACTGACTTGTATTCAAACAGCTGAGAGCTGCTGGGACTCACAGTCAGACGAGCTGAGAGGGAGTGAGAAGAAAAAATGTGATGTGAGATGATCAGTTTTGACAGAACTAACTTGATCTTCTGACTTCTTCGTTGTTTACATCTGAGCTGCAGTGTATCGCCAATGGAGGTGGTGGCTTCAGTGTTTAAACTGAATCAAATTCAGTCATTTCAATATATTTTCAAATACTAATTTTCTGTGACCTCTTATTAAAAGTGGCTGCCTTACATTGGGTACTAGTTTCAAATGGAGCACGTAACGCGTGATTCACGCGTTGCATGAAATTGTAGGTCACACTGTAGCCACTAGGTGGAAGCATCGTACTGAGATGCAGCTCAAAAGATTTTGGGATCATTTCACGTTTGACCACAACGTAGCTGAGAGTGGCGCTGTTCATAGGCCATAGGTACTTCATTTGCAGCTGTGGTCGAGAGAGCTAGAGAGTGAGTGGAGAGAGGGACCGCTACGCTGGTCAATCAGATCAATGTTGTTGTTTTTTAGTGTATCACAGTGGTTACAGTAGGTTACAGTAGTACCTAGCCTAAGTTCAACAGAATCAGTGGTTCTCATGGGGGTCCTGGACCCCCATGAGGCATATTTTTGATCTCTCCTGTAGCCTGGCCGGGTCTGGCTCCAAGTTTGAGTAAATTGTCTATTTTCTGCAAGTTCTGGTGAATGTAACAATCAACTCATAGCCCACGATCGCTCGTTTAAACGAGCTTGTTTAAGCTGCTTCGTCCGTGCCAGCAGCCTGGACCCGATGCGGCTGGACTCATGAGCGGAGCATTAATACACATCTGTCAGCAGCTGCTCCAAACACACAATTTGAAGGGACAGATTAGATGTTGATTTTGTTAACAGTGACTTTGTTGGTACTACTTTAATCGTAGAATGGAGCGACAACGGGCTGATTTCAGCCGAGAGCAGCAGGTTGTTTTAATGGAAAGTAGGCTGAGCAAGACAAAAAGCTGATCACAGTCTGAAGCAACAGTGTTGCTGCAAATATAACAAAAGGAGGCTGCTTTTAATTTCCGACAGCTGAACATGAGCACTTTTAAATATGAAGCGTATATTATCCAAACAAAAAAACTAGAGCAACATCAACTGTCATTTTTTAAAATAATATTGTTTTCATATTTTTTCACTGATTGTAATAGAATGCGAGTGTGTTTTATTGAAAACGAGACTGGGTGTGTGTATGAAAATTGCTACAGTGAAGTAGTGCTTTGGTTTTTAGGTGCTCTACAATCTCATAGTTTCAAAGAAAATGGATTGATTGATTTTTACTTAACGAAATGAAACGAAAACAATATATATTATATTAGGCCTACTATATTGTTGCAACTTTAGAAAATATAATCCAGGGGAAAATAGGCTTACAAACATGGACCAAAACGGCTCAGTAATACGCACAAAAATCCAAAAGAAACGAAAATGAACTAAAAAAAAAACAACTAAACATCATAAAGTGGTCTCAATCTGTGTCTAACCCTTACATGTGAAATGTATTACATGAAACACGACGAAATTTGTTCGCTTAGACTATGAACTGAAAAGTGTGAGGAGAGCTACGGTAAGCAAACAACTATGTGAAGTAGCCTACTGTGGGGGGCAGGACTTTTGTTTGACAATGTACTTGAGTGAAGTATCCACAAACACACCCATTGGTCAGAGATAAAGAGGATGTTAATGTGTTACATTGTGTCCAGCTGTCGTCACAGCAATTATTACAAGCACACCTATTGGTCATTGCTAATGTCTATTAAACTCATTACTTTCAATAGAGCCGAGAAGGTGGAACATATTAAAATATTTTTCATTCTAGTTTTAGAGGCTGCATTTAATATATATATATATATATATATACATACATAAAGTTATTACTTTACATCACGTTCATAAGATGTGTAGTGCGTATTACTGAGCCGTTTTGGTCCAAGTTTGTAAGCCTTTTTTCCCCCGGGTTATATTTTCTAAAGTTACAAGAATATATTAATATAATATTGTTTTTGTTTCATTTCGTTAAGTAAATATCAATCAATCCATTTTCTTTGAAACTATGAGATTGTAGAGCGCCTAAAACCAGAGTACCAGTTCATAGCGATTTTCACAACACTGTCACTCCAGATCAGCGGTACCACAACGCTGGTTATTAACTCGGTAACTCAACCCTGGTTTGTCTTATTGTGAATCTGTGAACGTGCACGCAGATTCAAGGCAGCAGACAAATCACAAACAGAGCACCGACGCGTCAGAGAGAAGCGAGGTGACCGCAGCGCAGCGCACACCTCATTTCTCCTGTGAGGAAGATGAGAAAAAAAGAGGTCCGACCTGACCCAGTTATTGAATGTTTGCGTTTATTTATAAGAAGTTTAATTGGTGCTGATTAAACTTGTAAGTGAATGCTGCTCTGGATCGATCAGACCTATTTTAAACAGTGGCCAAACAACAGAACCATTTTATTATATTAGACTATATATTTTCCATTTTTTGCTGAGAATGAGGTTTGTTCTAAATTAAATAAAAACCTGTCCCATATAGACGCGTGTCTCTCTAAACGGGTCCGCTCGGCACACACACTGTCAAAACATGAATGAATGAAACCTATCAACTTTGTATCGGCCGCGTCTTGTTGCCTATTTCTATCGAGGAAAAGTTATTTCAGGATATCCTATGTTTTATCGCCCAGCCCGAAAGTGACACGAGAAATCATCCAGCAACACTCTCAATCAAACAAGGTGGGGAATGAGAAATCTGCGGCACTACTGTACAGTAGTTCGCTAATTTTAAAAACACAGACGGGTGTGTTTGGAGTTGACGAGACTGAGAACCGATAAAAGAGAGTGAGACGTATAGCTGCCGTCGTTACATTTTTCTCATTGAAAAACTATACTGTATTATTATTATATTGCATTTCCCATTCATGTTCACTGCTCCGTGCTGCTGTCTTACGGAGGTGCTCCTGCTGCTCACAGATGCCACCTGGCGGTTGTTGGGGCACATTGCAGCTTCTGGTGAAAACACAATTTACTCCTGCACAGAAGATCCGCGTGACTCTCCCGTGACTCACGCGTGAATCTCGCGTGAAATCGTCCAAATGAAACTAGTACCCACTGTAGTGTCAAGTGTTGCATCTGATATGGAGCCCACACCCTGAAAGCAGGTCACATCACTCAGTACGTTTACATGACACTTGAAAAAACCGAATTATTGCCTTAATCCGACTATAACTGGATAACTGAAGTGCATGTAAACACCTTAGTCCGACTGAAATCGGAGTTGAGAACTCCGATTAAGACACCCAGATAATGCGATTGGAATTCGGTTTTCTCCGTCATGTATACACCTTAGTCAGAGTATAACTGGACAATGCATGTGCGCATGCTCCACAACAGTAGAGACGGCACCAAGTGGAGCAGAGAAGCCGCCTGAACCCCGCAAAGTAAAGAAAAAAAAACCAACGTCAGCACAGATTCAATGCATTTCACACAGCGCAACCAGCCAGATTGTTTTATTAGAGAGAGAGAGAGAGAGAGAGAGAGAGAGAGAAAGAAAAAGGAAGCCCGCCCGCGTATCCTATTCTCAGGGCGCATCCAGCCCGGTGCGTCTGGTCGGGAACTGCAGTTGAGAATTTATTATTAAGCTTATAAGTTGTTTATATTCAGTTTTTTACGAGGTGACAGAGAAGTCAACAGGACAGGCGGCGTATTAACCCGCTGAAACGACGGGTGACGCTGCATGAGGGGGCGGACTCCGTCAGTAATTCGATTTTCTCAGTTGCATGTAAATTGAGACAAGGACAGAAGTCCGACTTGACGCCAAAATCGAATTTTGAGCATAGCTCGATTAAGCTCTGCATGAAAACGTACTGACTGTTTCCTGTATGTCACTCCCCCATTCTCTCTCTCTGCTTCCCTGTGTCTCTTCACTCTCTGGCTTAAATAAATAAATAAAATAACTAAAATAAATAAGATTTCTCTCTTCATATCCTGCCCTGAACATTTTCCATCCAAATTTGGGATCGTGTCGCGGCGGTAGCAGGTCTAGCAGAAAGTGCCAGACTTCCCTTTCCCGGGCTACATTGGCCAGGGGGACAGCTCTCCATTCCGACCAACCTCCACTTCGAAACACCGCTACTCCGACACTCTCCCCCCCGCAGCTGTCCAAGGTGCTGAACCGCGTGACGTTGTTTACATTCTGCTTTGTGGCTTGTCTGTAAAACGTGCGCTGCTCAGGGACTGGGCAGATCTGTCCCACTTGCTTTCTCCCCGACTCCGTTGTTGGAGATCTCCACACAGTAATAGAAATACACTTTTTTTCTCCCCCCTGCTCCGCTCGAGCGCGGCCGGACCCGGCTTGAGCTCACAGGGGCTCGAGGCTGCTGCAGCCGCCGCTCGTGCTGACAGCTGACTGAGGGAGATGCTCTGGTTGGGCTTAGGCAATGAAGAAAGGAGTTGGTTAAGTTTAGTAAACAGACCAGGTAGAGGCTAGACAGGCCAGAAGCATAATGAACGTCATATGTCATTAATATGAAGTATTTGCTTGTTTTGCAGTTAATTATGCACATGATCCGTTTGACCCCAAAAAGGAAAAAAGGATCAATGCGCACTGCGCACTGGGGGTTTCCCCCAATAGCCTTTTCGGAGTAGCGGGGTCTTTAGAAAAAATAGAAAACCCCGCTATTACGATGAATGGAAGTCCATTGTCGGAAAGGCGGGGCTTCGGAAAGGCGGGGTGTAACCATTGGCCAGCTATGACTGGGGGATCCCAAGGCATTGCCAGGAGATGCAATCTGGGTGCGATTGGCCGGGGATGGGGTGGAGTGGGGGAGAATCCCCCCCCAACCCCCGGTTTTCTATGGAGTTTTTCCTCAGTCGATGTGAGGGTCTAAGGGCAGAGGATGTTGTTATGATGCCATGTAAAGCCCTTTGAGACAAACTGGTGGTAAAAACGGGCTATAGAAAAAATGCCTTGCCTTCTGTTCAGACAGAATAAGTGATATTCCAACTTTTGGTCAAAGTACATTAACTTCAACTGACTCCTTTCAACACAAACACTTTCCACCAGACAGTTTTGACAGTGCTAGAAAACATTGGTGTCTTGACAGCCACTTTTATTACAGATCAGACAACAGGTAGTGTATGTACCACAAAAAACAAACTACACACAGATCTCACTTCAGAGAGAAACGTTAAGACTCATTCAACCTGTTTCTAAGTTGTTGTTGTTGTTGTTGTTGTTGTTGTTGGGGGGGTCTGCGCTGGAAGTGGATCCACTTCCTACCAACTGGTAGATCAGTCTGTAGTGAGGAACTCACTCAGTACGTTTACATGACCCTTGAAAAAAACGAATTATTGCCTTAATCCGACTATAACTGGACAACTGAAGTGCATGTAAACACCTTAGTCCGACTGAAATCGGAGTTGGAGAACTCCGATTAAGACACCCAGATAATGCGATTGGAATTCGATTTTCTCCGTCATGTATACACCTTAGTCGGAGTATAACTGGACAACGCATGTGTTCATGCTCCACAACCGTAGAGACGGCACAGAGTGGAGCAGAGAAGTCGCCTGAACCCCGCAAAGTAAAGAAAAAAACCCAACATCAGCGCCGATTCAATGCATTTCACACAGCGCAACCAGCAAGAGTGTTTTATTTTAAAAAAAGAGAGAGAGAGAGAGAGAGAGAGAGAGAAAGAGAGAGAGAAAGAGAGAGAGAGAGAGAGAGGAAGCCCGTATCCTATTCTCAGTGCGCATCCAGCCCAGACTGACGCGTCTGGTCGGGAACTGCAGTTGAGAATGTATTATTAAGCTTATAAGTTGTTTATATTCAGTTTTTTAGGAGGTGACAGAAAAGTCAACAGGGCAGGGGGCGTATTAACCCGCTGAAACAACAGGTGACGCTGCATGAGGGGGCGGACCCCATCAGTTATTCGTTTTTTTCAGTTGCATGTATATTGAGACAAGGACAGAAGTCCGACTTGACGCCAAAATTGAATTTTGAGCATAGCTCGATTAAGCTCTGCATGTAAACGTACTGACTGTTCTTACTGTGACCCATGAACAGGATGTCCAGATGTGAAGTGCAGCTCTAACTCATCACTTTGTTCCATGCTACAGAAACCACCACACAACTGGGTCGTCCACTAACCAGAGGGTCTGTGGTTCGATCCCCAGTCCATGTGTAGAACTGAACTGATCAAGTATCTTCAGTGTGTGTGTGTGGTTAGTTATATCTGCACTATAATAATAATAATAAACTTTACTTATATAGAACTTTTCAAAACAAATGTTACAAAGTGCTTTCCAGTAAAAACAATTAAAATGACAACCAAGACAAATTAAGTCACATCATATAAAATCAGGGAAGGCCTTTTGATAGAAGTGAGTTTTGAGTAGGGATTTAAAACAAGCTACTGATGAAGCTGACCTGATGTCCTCCGGCACCATTCTGCATGCTGTAACTGTAGTGGTTGTATATTTACCATTTACCACGGAGAAAAGAGGCATTCACTGACCTGTGGTGGAGCTGCAGCAGAGCAGAGACATCAGACCTGCAGAGACACAACAGTGAGACAAACAGACTCTTTGTGTAAAACAACAGAGTTGCAGCAGTTTGACTCACAGAGCAGCTTGAGCAGAGAGGATTCCTCCATCCTGACTCTCCAACCAAGTCACAGCTGCTCTCTGATCAGCTCTAGTCACTGCACATTAAACCCTCCTCCTTCCTCTGTGGTTTCTGCTGCACTCTCACCTACAAAGGACATCTTTACCATGATGCATTCAATGACCCTCACACTGTTTCTGATCACAAAAATTCTGCTCTTTGATTTTCCTCAGTCATTTTGTTTAATGAAGCTGATTAATGATCAGTTATAGATTATTGATCGTCTAAACGAGGTATCACATTGATAGATACAGCTGCTTCTGAGAACAGGGGGGTGGTTCAGAGGAAGTGAGCTGCAGGTGTCGGTGTCTCTGTCCTCTGCTCTGTTTCTCAGAACTGCGGTCAGAAGAGGTTCACACCATCTTCAGCAGGAAGGAGCTGTGGTTTCACAAAGTGCATCACCTCTAGACACCAAACATCCTGTGGACTGAGTGACAGGAGCAGCTGCTGTTTCACTGTTTCACTGTTTGTCTCTGTCATGTGAATGTTCAGTTTTCAGTGAGTAAGGGTCACCTGCTGCTGGAGCTCCGCCCACCTGAGGAGCAGCTAGTAGAAGTAGAACGTCTTTATTATCATTGCAACAAGCACAAAGACATTGAGAGGATCATCCTCCCCCTGGGTGTCAAAAAATAAAAAGACACATAGGTAGGTTTAAAAAAACAAGCGAAAAACAGTATCAACTCACTACACTCACTATGCCATTCAATAAATATAAATACAACTCTATTATTGCAAAACATAATTGTTATGACACATGAAACACATGTGTTTCGGTTAGATTAGGCAGTAGGCTGTGTTAGTGCAATTATGGCTCTTGCACAAAAGTTTCTCACTCTGTTCTTTGTCTGTTCTCAAAGTCCTGAACCATCTGCCAGAGGGCAGCAGTTCAACAAGTGCCTTTCCCTGGAGGGTTGAATCCCTGAGGATGTGTTGAGGGAAGGAAGGTCGTAACCAATAATCCTCTGGGCTGAGGTGACAACTTTCTGCAGCGCTTCTCTGTTTGCAGCTGTGCAGATGGCAAACCACACACCAGTGCAATATGTAAGAGTGCTCGATTGTTGTATTTTAGTATCCTCAGAAAAAAGAGTCTCTGCTGTACCTTTTTGATGGTGGCTCTGATGTAGACGCAGGTCCCGTTGTCCTCAATGTACACGCCCAGGTACCGGATGTTGGGGAGTCGGGGACCCTCTCCACAAACTCCCCGCCGATGAGCAGGGGCTGGATGTGTGTTGTCTTCCTCCTGAAATCTATGACAATTTGTTCTGTCTTGTTGGTGTTGAGGATAGGTTGTTTGCTTTGTACCATACAGACAGCTGCTCCACCTCATCCCGGGTGAGTCCCAAAATGAGTCCCACCACGGTCGTATCATCAGCAAACTTTATAATGCTGTTACTGGGGTGTCCTGGAGAGGGACAGTCTGGACTCTAGAGCATCGTCTGACACAAACACTGAGCCGAGACTCTGTTGTTGTTCTCTCAATCGACCAGCAGGTGGCAGCACGGGAGCTTCAGGCTGTACAGCAGCTCACCATGGTCCCTAACCTGCCTCATCGTCCAGGACTGTGATGGCGAAATAAACGTCCATGTGATGCCGCCGGAGGGTAAAATATCCCAGTGAACACGCTGGTGGACATTGCCATCTTATGGACTGAAATTGGTGCTTTTAATTTGAAGGAATAGAAGTAGAAAGTGGAGTTATTGATTATGGATCATTTGTAGTGTGAGGAACTTGGTATCAGAGGACGGATGATCAGTCGTCTGCTCTCTGCCTGCATGTGGTTTTTATTGTGAAAGTACATTTCCTGTTTCCCTTTTCTGTAACTGTGAGAGGTTCACACTCTGCTTCAGACAGTAAAACACCAGAACCTGACAACCTGAAGTTTTTTCTTTCAGCTTCATTCAGCTTTCAGTTCATAACCACGTATTGATTAATTTATTGATCAGGTTGATCAGGAGTCATAGGCGACTGAGGAGATGGCATCAGGTTGTAAACTCAGTGCTATTAGTTCTGGTTGATTTAAAGACAGTTCAGATAAATCTGTCTCAGAGCTGAACTTTGACTTCAGTCGGACTCACAGTTTTCTACAACTTTAGTTTAAACTTTAACCAACTCTGTTCTGCTCTGTTAAACCACTTCCTCACTCAGACTGAGAGTGTGGGGGAGGGGCTGCAGAACGCTGCAAACTACAACATGCCCATCCTGTAAACATGCAGACATAAATGCATCATTTAGATTTGTCAGATAGAGTCAGTGAAAACAGCAGCAGGTCGTTAACTGAGTATTTCATCAAGAGTATAAACATCATGGCGGGGACATATTTATCAAGCATCTTAGAGGCCATTTTAGTCTGAAGTGCTGAAAAATTTGGGGAATTTAGTCCTTCTCTCAAACTTAAGAATCAATTCAGATATTTAAGAGACCTCGAGAGGATTCCAAAGTGGTTGGGAGCTGACAGTAGTGGATGGCACTGAGCAGAAGGAAGTTCTGGCTTTGACCAGTTGATCAAACGATATCGTGGGTATCATCCTTGTCACAGATTCAATAAGTCGCCTCACCAATAACCTCACACAGCAGAGCTTTCATGTGAGAATTAAAGTAATCACAATGCTTCGATTTCTCGCCTTTGGGAAAATGCAACAATGTTCCAATAAAAGATTGGCTTTTATTTTGGATACATTTCTAATGTATTTTTGTATTAATTTGTAGGTTATTGTCAAAATACGGTTGAATATACACTCCCATTAGCCATTTAACTGTTCACTGAGATATTTCTATGGGATTACCTTCAGCAATTGGTCATTCCTATGGACATGGAAGATACGTCATCTAAAATTCAATTTACAGCACATAGTAGGGGAGACCGGGGTTGGTTGGCTACAGGGGTTGGTTGGCACACCCCTGTTTTCTGGCCTCCTGTTGGTCACAGACTCACAAATGTGACATCAAAATGATCATCTTTTTGAGCTGCACTTATCTAGTTTGTTAAAACATCTAAAAATGACTTGCTTTTTTGCTGAGGGCAAAATATCAGTTTTTTAGTACCAAAAGTAAAAAATTGCCCCCCGCACTTAAAGTGTTATAAAATTGCTTTGGATAAAGATATTGGAAATGTGTTACTTCCAGTTTGTAGAGATAGGAGTCAGCTTCAATTTGATATGAAACTTGAAAGTCTTTGATGAGTGATGTTAACTGGGCAACATCATATATTCACAAAAGTGGGTTTGTTTTGGTCGGGGTTGGTTGGCACACTCATGTTGGGGTTGGTTGGCACACACAAACCAACCCCAAAATGCAGTATACATATATTAAATGTGATTAAACATAATTTCATACAATTCAGTGCACTGAGTGCAAGAAATGAGCACATGACTTATGCAGTGAAATGGGCCACAAAGCCTAACATATGCCAATACTGTAATTCCAATGATTCTATATAGGCCTTAATGTAAATAATCTGCATCCACCCCACACAGCAAATCTAAAACACAGTGAGATGGAAAGACATAAAAATACAAAGAGGTGATATGCTATATTTAAGAATAAATTATATGTTCATTGAATATTTTCTCTTTAAAAAAAAAAAAGCTCAAATCATTTACTTTTTGATGTTCTGTGTACGTGTTATTTTGTTCGTGGCCTTAAATGCCCTGTTTTAGTGTTATACATGCAAATATATGCATGCATATACATGCTATCTTCTTAAATTTGAATATATTAGAATTAAATTTCCAATTTATTATTATATTGGTTGCTTCATCCATTCATTTTTACATTGTGCCAACCAACCCCATGAAGTGTGCCAACCAACCCCGTGTTGGGGCTGGTTGGCACAAGTGCACAGTATGATTTTATTCATAAATTACTTAATTTTAGAATATAACTGTGGACATTGAAATGTGTTTAGTTAAAGCTGACACCTTAACCTTTCATTTAATGCTGGTTTGAATATTCTCACATAAATGATGCCAGAGTGCTATGGCAAAGAGTGAAAAGTGTGCCAACCAACCCCGGTCTCCCCTACTGTGGCAACTCAGCTCTGAGACCGACACTTTAGATCCAGTCCTCCACTTCACTAAAAATGTGAGTAAGACACGTGACAACTAACTTTTGGGTGCAGCTTTCAGCAAAGAACGTTTTTACTCATGAGTCAACTCTTGTTAGGAGTGACCCCTGGTCTGAAGAGTCCAGGATCCTGACTCACCTGAATCAAGAGTCTCTGCAGGTGAACAATTGCGACAACAAAGAATCAACATGAATCCAACTAATTCCAACTTAACTTTTTTATTCATTGTACCACAATGTACAAATGTCTCCAAAGAGCAATAATGATAAAATCTACTAATATTATATACACATCATACACAGTATGAAGAGCAACAGCAGCATGGACACCTGCAACATCATCATCATCATCATCGCTTCTGGACTCAAACATGTAGGACACTGAGACACTGAGACATTTTGACCTATGGATGATTGTGATGTACAGGAGCAGGTCATCCTCCATTTACTGTTTACAGCTGTGACTCTTCATCAGGAGGAACTGGTGTTGGTCCTTTGTGTTTTATATAAAAGAAAACACCAACAAGACCAGCGACAAGTAGCAGGATAGCTGGAAGACCGACTGCCAGTCCAACATGGTGATTCTTCTCTCCCCTCTCCTTGTCTCCTCCATCTTTGTCTCCTGTCTCCTTGTCTCCTGTCTCCTCTGTGCCTCCTGCAGAGAGAAGCAGAGTGAGGTATCAGCTGTCAGGTAGGTGATGAGTGAAGAACACAACAGAGTCTGGGCTCTGTTTCCCCTTTCCCACTGACCAAAGAGGTTCCAGGGTGCTATTCCGAAGGGCCGCCATTCCGAACGTTTAATGTGTCGGAATGCCGGCCCTTAATTATTTATGGAAAAGGGGTGCCTTTCCGAACCTGAAAAAAGTCTGCCATTAAAAGGTTTAAGGCACTGGGTACACACATTGCAGCGAATGCTTTGGTAGTACAGTGGTTAGAGCATCTGCCTCTGGCGCAGGAGATCAGGGACCGACTCCCAGAGGAGCTGTACAGCAGAGACTTTCTTGGCCTCTACCTGATCTTTTTACTAAACTTAACCAACTCCTTTCTACATTGCCCAAACCCAACCAAAGCACAGAGCAAGGACATTTATTTTTCAGCAGGAGCGCCGCGGCTGCATCAGACTCGCACCTGGGTGAAACTTTGGAGGAGGCGGCGCGATTGTTTCATTCAGAACAGCGGCCCCTTGGAAGGAATTTCCGGACTGGCAGACCGTCGGAATGGCGGTCGCCCCCCGGCCAAATAACCTATTTAAACCCACTAACAATCGGCTTCTGACGGCAGTGTCAAGCGACTCTGCAATCAACGCAGGTTTTTAATCGGCTGGACTCTGATCAGCTTGCGATGGGAACGTCAGACCTGGGTCAACCCGCTCATTTACATGACGTCACGCCTGTCGCCATTCGTACTCGCACTCAATCAATATGGGTGGAACAGCAGAGAGAGAACTTCTCATGATCCATGGGGAAGAGGAGGTTCAGCACCAGGGGACGGAAAAAACATTGACCACCGTGTTTATGCAGCGTTAGATGCTGTATAAACACATGATAGGTAATTGTTTTCATGTGTGTAGTGACATGTGTGCTGTTACATTATGTGCCCGTGGTAACGTCTGGTCCTGATGTAAACGTCTGAAATAAAGCCGCATTATTGTGTCGACTACTTCCTTTTAAATATAAGTTTTAAACAACTGCCTCATCAGCTTCCATGCTGCTTTTTTTTTGCTTGTTTACTTCGCTGTTGACCTCTCCAGACGCAGGGGGAACAGCCACACAGGCCAGTGGGAAAGGAGCCATATGCCGACTGTAAGTGGATCAACCCGCGTTTAAAAAACCTGCTTTAAGCCGCAAATTTTTGTGGGAAAGTGGCTTTTGACTCACCTGAGTTAAACTCATTTGACTTCACATCCAGGTTGATGGTGCTGATGGCCTCATTCTTCAGATTGGCTCTCTTTTTCTTCATCCTGTTGTTTGTTTCTTTCTGATGGACGTGACACTCGAATGTTCCTGCGTCGTCTCTGGTCACGTTCTTCAGGATCATGGACACGTCTCCGTCCTTCATCTCTCCATCCACCAGCTCCACCCGGTCTTTAAAAGCCTGGTGCTGGTTTTCTGTGACAGGTCCCCCGTCCCGGTACATCAACACATATTTTGGTTCCAGTCCAGGTCTGGTCCACTCTACAACTAAGATCTCAGTGTTGCTGGGAGCTCGACATGGCAGAGAGACAGACTGTCCAGGTTCAGCTGTGATGTTCACTGGGAATGAAACAGAGCAGAGAGGTCAAAGGTCAGGGAGAAGGATCATCGGTCTCTAATCATATTGACACTCGGTGCGTTGTAGAGCCGGATGGTTAAAATCACTTTAACCTGGTTAAGGTTTGGTATAGTAGAGTATGGTATAGTAATGTAAAGTGAGGTAAGGTATAGTAAGGTAAGGTAAGGTAAGGCAAAATAAGGTAAGGTTTAGTAAGGAAAGGTAAGTTATAGTAAGGTATGTCATAGTAATGTAAGGTAAGGTAAAATAAGGTAAAGAATGGTAAGGTATAGTATAGTAATGCATATTAAGTTATAACAATGTAAGGTATGGTAAGGTACAGATAAGTAATCTATGGTATAGTAAGGTACTGTAAGGTAAGGCATAGTAAGGTAAGGTATGGTATAGTAAGGTAAGGCAAGGTATGGTATAGTAAGTTAAGATAACATTGCTATTTTCAATCTTTATCTTAAAGTTAAAGTATTTTCTGTTACAACCACACTTCAGCCTTCATATTGTTTTTCTCTCTCCTCCTGACTGAAATCCTTCCATAACAGAAACACAGCAGAGAAATTTAGAGTTAATGATTCATTATTATCAAGATATTATCAGGTTCATGGGAAACTTTCAAAATCCTCGTGACAAGTTTTAATTCATTTCATTTCATTAGTGAACAGATCACAGGTAGTGAAAACGTCAAGCGGCCACAACAACACATCACAAACACAGTGGTGAACCGTTGGTCTGAGTGTCAGAGGAAATGTCTGGTCACATACAGTTTATGGGTTGACAGAATAAAACTGAACAGAAACGTCTCAGGTTTTAATGGTGCACTTTTACTCTAAACAACTACAAACAACGACGGTGGTCGAGTGGTCGGAGCACACCCATGTTGGCATTACCCAACGCACCGATCGTCGACTGTGACGATCTTAACTGTGTCATTTCCTCATCTCTGTCTTCACTGACCAGTCTGATAAAACCATGAAATACCCCCAAATAACCTTACAGATCATCTGTTGGTCAAACAACATGAGTCACATACAACACGGAAGCTGCTGTGGCATCGCAACAAGATGTGCACCGTGCAGGCTAATGTTAGCATGAACGCTAAACAATTTATAGACCGCTCACCGATGGACATCAGTGCATCACCGTCAGCAGAAGACACCAGGAGACAGAGGGACAGTGTCCAACAGAGACACAGAGACAGTAGTACAGCAGCAATCATCGTTCCTCTAATCTGTCGCTAAGCGAAAAGCTGCGGCATGTAAATCTCAATGTGTAGGTTCCGGTAATGTCAGACCTGATGGAGGGCTGGACATATGACGTGAAATCTGTCATAGCTACCATATTTGTGTGGAAGCGTCTGATGTCATTGAGAGGGGGAGGGGAGCGCTGAAGGAGAACAAGACTCCGCCCTTCACCCTCATTCCCCGTCGAACACGATGCAGACAGTATTTTCAGTCAAAAGTCGGTTTTACGTCTGAAATACTCGTCTGAAGAGAAGGTTAATAAACATGAACACAACTCACCTTCACAGCCTGACACCAGAACATCTGGAGGAGACGAAGGGACGGTGAAGTCCAGTGTGACGCAGTTACTTCAGCAGCCATGTTGTGTCCTGACAGAGAGGTCGACTTTAACGTTGAGTTCTAACAGTTTTTAGGCTTCAGATGAAATGTAGGTTTCACACACATGAAGTTGAGCAGAGGAGCAGCAGAAGTGAGAAGTCCCTGACTGATAACAGCTGTTCTCTTTTTCAACCTTAGTACTGCCTCGCGAGGGTGGAGTCAAAGCGGTTGGTTTGGTTTATGGAGTCAACAGGGGCGGACTTTAGTCAGCGAACTGAAGTATTACTGAGCTTCAGAGACAGAACAGAAAAACAACAACATTTTAAACATGTTCAAACAAGATAGAGACAAGTACAAAAGAAAAAAACAAACAAACAGTCCCTTCTTTTAGGCCTTTTCAGACCTGAATGAACCTGATTTCCTCTACACCAGAACCCAGACAGGTTGTAAAGGTGTGAAGAACTTCCTGTCTGTCACTTTATTCACTTAGATGTGGGCGACAAAGGAACATGACTCATTTAGAAGAGCTGCACAGAGAGCTGAGTTGAGAGAGTCGACGTGGACTTTGGACATGTCTGCAGCTATTATATGTAAATCATGTGGCCTCCAGTCTGGAGGGGGAGGGAGGGAGTTCACAGTCAAAACTCAGGAGATTCAGGAGGGAGGAGATTCAAAGTTGATCTGCCATAACAGCTATGATTGGTTGTTAAAAAAAAGACACAAGAACAAACACAACATTCCTGTTCAGTTGAATCCATTTCAACTTTGCTCTGGGTTTGAGACACTGGGACGTTCGGTTTTGTCTTTAGCTTGTTAAAAGCACCACAGGACTTGGTGGTCGTTCAGACACTTTTGTAATGAAGTGCTGAGATGGTTATTTAGTTTAGTTATTCACAAATTTAAAGATTTAAAAGCTATATCAGGAGCCTCTGACTTGAGTCTGTGGACGTCAACGCAGAACTCGATGTGAACTGATGAACACGTGCACCCTCTTCTGGACACACACTGTAATCACACCCCAGTTCTTCCTTCAGTGTGAGAAGCTGTGCTGCCTTTGTCCTGGTTGATCAGCAGCTGGACAGGAAACATCACCCTGGTGACAGGTGACAGGTGTGTTCACAGTCTCTGAGCTGAGAAACTTCAGCTGAAGGAGGATGAAGCTCTGTAATTTTGTTGATGCCAAAAACTAGAGATTTAGAGCTGCTCAGAGGTAAGGTAAGATAAGGTAAGGTAAGATAAAGTAAAGTAATGTAGGGTAAGGTAAAATAAAGTAAGGTAGGGTAAAGTAATGTAGGGTAGGGTAAAGTAAAGTAATGTAGGGTAAGGTAAGATAAAGTAAAGTAATGTAGGGTAAGGTAAGGTAAGGTAAGATAAAGTAAAGTAATGTAGGGTAAGGTAAGGTAAGGTAAGGTAAGGTAAGATAAAGTAAAGTAATGTAGGGTAAGATAAAGAAAGGGAAGGGGAGGAAAGGGAAGGTTTAGTAAGACAAGGCAAAGTAAGGTAAGGTAGCTTTGAATCTTTGACCTGTGGTCACAACCTCTGAAACAGAGGCTGTGATTCTGCTGATGACAAAAAAATAAAGATGGAGAGATGTTTAGCGAGGATGGGAACAAATAATATAATGATCGATAAAACATATGATTCTGGTTCTGGTTCTACAGTCCTGGACTTGGCCTCCGTGAGGGTGATGGGTCAAAGGTCAGAGCTGATTCAGCTCCTGTGCTTCCACCTGCTGGTCGACTGAGAGAACATCAACAAAGTCTCAGCTCAGTGTTTGTGTCAGACGATGCTCTACAGAGTCCAGACTGGTTCTGGTCCAGTTCTCCAGACTGTCCCTGTCTGATAGGGTAGGGTAATGTAAAGTAAAGTAATGTAGGGTAGGGTAAGGTAATGTAAGGTAAAGTAATGTAGGGTAAGGTAAGGTAAGGTAAGGTAAGGTAAGATAAAGTAAAGTAAAGTAATGTAGGGTAAGGTAAGGTAAAGTAATGTAGGGTAAGGTAATGTAAGGTAAAGTAATGTAGGGTAAGGTAAGGTAAGGTAAGATAAAGTAAAGTAATGTAGGGTAAGGTAAGGTAAAGTAATGTAGGGTAAGGTAAGGTAAGATAAAGTAAGGTAAAGTAATGTGGTGTAAGGTAAAGTAAAGTAATGTAGGGTAAGGTAAGGTAGAGTAATGTAGGGTAAGGTAAGGTAAAGTAATGTAGGGTAAGGTAAGGTAGAGTAATGTAGGGTAAGGTAAGGTAAAGTAATGTAGGGTAAGGTAAAGGAGGGAAAGGGGAGGAAAGGGATGGTATAGTAAGACAAGGCAAAGTAAGGTAAGGTAGCTTTGAAGCTCTGACCTGACAAATAATATAATGATCAATAAAACGTATGATACTGGTTCTGGTTCTACAGTCCTGGCCTCAGTGAGGGTGATGGGTCAAAGGTCAGAGCTGATTCAGCTCCTGTGCTTCCACCTGCTGGTCGACTGAGAGAACATCAACAGTGTCTCCAGTTCTCCTGACTGGTTCTGATCCAGTTCTCCAGACTGGTTCTGATCCAGTTCTCCAGACTGGTTCTGGTCCAGTTCTCCAGACTGGTTCTGGTCCAGTTCTCCAGACTGTCCCTGTCTGAGGCCTGCTGCTCGTCTCCAGGACAACAGAGCTGCTCCTCAGGTGGGCGGAGCTCCAGCAGCAGGTGACCTTCACTCACTGGAAACTGAACATGCACATGACAGAGACAAACAGCTAAACAGTGAAACAGTCCACAGGATGTTCAGTCTCTAGAGGTGATGCACGTTGGTGAAACCACAGCTCCGTCCTGTTCATGATGGCGTGCAGCTCTGACCACAGTCCTGAGGTTAAACAGAGCAGATGGCAGCGAGACCAACACCTGCAGTCCACTTCCTCTGTTCTCAAAAACAGTTGTTTGTATCAATGTGTGAAGGAGGAGGGTTTAATGTGCACTAGTGTGACTAGAGCTGATCAGAGAGCAGCTGTGACTTGGTTGGAGAGTCAGGATGGAGGAATCCTCTCTGCTCAAGCTGCTCTGTGAGTTTCTCTTTCATCTGCTTTGGTTTCTACATCACTGTCACGTCTCTGTGTGGATCCAGTCCAACATCAGGACCGGACCTCTGCTCATAGATAGATATAGATAGATATCAGTTTTATTTGTCATTCAGAAAATATACACCTTGCAGTGAATGTAAGAATGAAATGACGTTTCTGTGGCTGTGACACTGATAAAAACAGAGAATAATACATTAGAATAGAGATTTTTAGAGAGCTGATGGTGTCTTTACTAAAGTTTGGCTCTGCACCTGCACACAGTGTTGTCTATGGATGTGTGTGCGTTTCTGCTACTTTGTCTTTACTAAAGTTCCCATGATGCTTTGAGGCGACTGTAAAACCAGTGTAGTTTGTTAAAGGGACGGTTGAGCATCTTTCTCCTCAGAGTCAGTTTACAGGTGGAGGTTCAGTCTCAGTCTGCACCGTCACACTTCACTTCCTCAGGCAGCAGAGTCCGGCTGTTACACACCACACTCTGTCACGTTGCATTGTGGGAAATGTAGGCTGCAGTGTTTCCTCTTTCAACCTGACTGTCGTGTCTCTGCAGGTCTGATGTCTCTGCTCTGCTGCACAACACACACAGGTCAGTGAACGCCTCTTTTCTCTGTCTGAATATCAGCTGCATCAATGTTTTGACCCTGTAGATCAATGATCTATTTTTTTGTATTTCATTAGGTTTATGGACAGTGTACACTGACATTAAACAAAAGAATGTGAAGATGCGTGAACAAGATTTAGCAGAGAGCTAATTTCTATCTGTAGTTCATTACATAGAACATGAAATCAGACGTCCCAGACTCAATACAATAAAAAATTGTAATATATAATTGATACATAGAAAGACACAACAGGCTACATCTGATGTAAAGTGCAAGGTAGAAATGTGCTTAGATAAAGTGCTGATTTATTTGTATAATTTTACAGTTGTAGTTAATGTAATGCTAAGAACCTTGGAAGTAAAAAACAAACAAACAATAGAGTTATTACAGTATAAGGAGGAACAGCACACAAAACACTCAACACTTAAAGACAATCCAAGGGGCTGCTCCTGATGTAAAGTGCAAAGTAGAAATGTGCTTAGATAAAGTGCTGGATTGCTTGTTTGTAGTCAATAAAGTGCAAAGGGCTTGTGGTAGCAGGAAGTTAGAATTGCAATTTTATTAAATAAGAGTTATTATAGTGGACAACAATAATAAACTTGTATCGCAGTGGTCAGCCAAACAGCAGAAAAGAGAGGTGCAGAATAAAACACAATGACAGAAAATCAGACAGGAAGTCAATGTCCTGAGGCGTCTTGTTGATGCTCCAACACCAACGTTAAAGCTCAGAGCTCAGAGCTGTCTGTCCTCTCTCTCTCTGTTGCTGGAATAAAACTAATGAGCTGAGTTCTTCATCAATGACTAATAACTGGAAACACTTGATCAGATTTATGTTTGAATACAAATACTCTCCTCTCAGC
Organism: Trachurus japonicus; assembly: GCF_045865225.1. Lineage (NCBI taxonomy): Eukaryota > Metazoa > Chordata > Actinopteri > Carangiformes > Carangidae > Trachurus > Trachurus japonicus. Next base: position 3,617,171 of record NC_140924.1, read on the forward strand.
TCGTCTGACTGTGAGTCCCAGCAGCTCTCAGATGTTTGAATATGACTCAGTGTCTCTGAGCTGTGAGGAGGACGACAGCTCTGCTGGATGGAAGGTGATGAGGAACACAACCATAGAGACCAGGACTCAGTGTGGAGTCGACTGGGGAAGATCAACTGGTTCCTCCTGTAGAATCGGCTACGTTGACTCATCAGACAGTGGAGTTTACTGGTGTGAGTCTGGAGAGGGAGCAACAAGCAGCAGCAGCATCAACATCACTGTGACTGGTAAGATCAGACTGTGGAGTCAGTGTTGATGAAGCTGTGTGGAAATGGATCAACTGCTGTACTTTGTCTCTGTGTTGAGGTGGACCAGTGATCCTGCAGAGTCCTGTCCTCCCTGTGATGGAGGGACATGATGTCACTCTGAGCTGTCAATCAAAGGAGACCCCTCCCTCCAACCCCCCAGCTGCTTTCTATAAAGATGGCTCCCTCATCAGGACTGAGCCTACACGTCACATGACCATCCACCATGTTACCAAGTCTGATGAAGGCCTCTACAGCTGTGACATCACAGGTCATGGAGGGTCTCCATCCAGCTGGATCACTGTCACAGGTCAGGAGGTTTCACCATTTCACCACTTATTCATCCACATATTTACCTGACCAGGTGAATCTCTCTACAGAAAGACCTGCTCCCTCTTCTCCTCCCCCTGTCTCCTCCTCCCTCCATCTTGTCCTCACTGTGCTCCGTCACCTGGTGGTCATCTGTCCCTACGTCGTCTCCACTGTCTTCATGGTGTCTCTGTATCGAGCCAAAGGTAACAAACACTCTGTCACTATCAGTTACTGTTCTCTACTAGTTATTGATCATGGATTAATTATCAGCCTCTGAATCCTGTTCATGAACTCAATCTAAATCTCATCATTAACTCGTCTGACAGGAAAGAAGCAACCTGTCTCCATGGCAACGGTAGAAGTCGAACGGACGTTGTCTGATGACTATGATGATGTCATGGCGGTCACCACTGAGCATCACTTCTGATCACAACAAACATCTTCATCATTGAGCTACCGTTCATCATCATCATCATCTTCATCATCGTGTCAATAAATATCTGTATTTTAAATGATTGTTATTGTTTGTTATTGAAGAATAAAGTGATCAGACTCAGTGACTCAGAGACTCTCTGTCCTTCACTTATTTTAACTATAGAAGTGAAAACACATTCACACTCATTAACACTGCTGTAGTTTTAATATATTAATGTTTGTTAACATGTAGGATTATCATCTATTAGATTATAAAAGTATCATGTGTTTATTAATCAATACAATTATAATAAGTCAATGTTCACAGCAGCTGTTCTGTCCTCCAGTCACTAGGTGGCAGTGTCCTACAAACAACTCACTCCTCAAACTGGTCATAACAATAATAAGAAAGGCCAGGCAGGTAAAGTAAGGTAAGGTAAGTTATAGAAAGGTAAGGCGAGGGGAGGTGAGGTAAGGTATAAGGTGAGGTGAGGTAAGTTATAGTAAGGTAAGGTGAGGGGAGGTGAGGTGAGGGGAGGTGAGTGGTTACACCCCGCCTTTCCGAAGCCGCGCCTTTCCGACAATAGACTTCCATTCATTGTAATAGCGGGGTTTTCTATTTTTTCTAAAGACCCCGCTACTCCGAAATGGCTATTGGGGGAAACCCCCAGTGTGTAGTGCGCATTGATCCTTTTTTCCTTTTTGGGGTTGAAACGGATCATGTGCATAATTAACAGCAAAACAAGCAAATACTTCATATTAATGACATATAACGTTCATTATGCTTCTAGCCTGTCTAGCCTCTACCTGGTCTTTTTACTAAACTTAACCAACTCCTTTCTTCATTGCCTAAGCCCAACCAGAGCATCTCCCTCAGTCAGCTGACAGCACGAGCTGCGGCTGCAGCAGCCTCGAGCCCATATAAGCTCAAGCCGGCTTCAGCCGCGCTCGAGCGGAGCGGGGGGGGGGGGGGGGGGGGGTGTATTTCTATTACTGTGTGGAGATCTCCAACAACGAAGTCGGGGAGAAAGCAAGTGGGACAGATCTGCCCAGTCCCTGAGCAGCGCACGTTTTACAGACAAGCCACGAAGCAGAATGTAAACAACGTCACGCGGTTCAGCACCTTGGACATTGGACAGCTGCGGGGGGGCTGTGTCGGAACAGCGGTGTTTCGAAGTGGAGGTGTGTCGGAATGGAGAGCTGTCCCCGAGGTGAGGTAAGGTATAAGTTGAGGTGAGGTGAGGGGAGGGGAGGTGAGGTAAGGTAAGGTATAGGTGAGTTAAGGTAAGATATAAGGTAAGGTGAGGTGAGGTGAGGTGAGGTAAGGTATAAGGTGTGGTGCGGTAAGGTAAGGTAAGGTAAGGTATGGTATAAGGTGAGGGGAGGTGAGGTATAAGGTGAGGGGACGTGAGGTGAGGTATAAGGTGAGGTGAGGTAAGGTATAAGTTGAGGTAAGGTAAGGTGAGGTAAGGTATAAGGTGAGGTAAGGTATGGTGCGGTAAGGTAAGGTATAAGGTGAGGTAAGGTAAGGTGAGGTAAGGTATAAGGTAAGGTGAGGTGAGGTAAGGTATAAGGTATAAGGTGAGGTATAAGGTGAGGTGAGGTAAGGTATAAGGTGAGGTATAAGGTGAGGTGAGGTAAGGTATAAGGTGAGGTATAAGGTGAGGTAAGGTATAAGGTAAGGTAAGGTGAGGTGAGGTAAGGTATAAGGTGAGGTATAAGGTGAGGTGAGGTAAGGTATAAGGTGAGGTATAAGGTGAGGTAAGGTAAGGTATAAGGTGAGGTAAGGTATAAGGTGAGGTATAAGGTGAGGTAAGGTATAAGGTGAGGTAAGGTGAGGTGAGGTAAGGTATAAGGTGAGGTATAAGGTGAGGTGAGGTAAGGTATAAGGTAAGGTATAAGGTGAGGTAAGGTAAGGTGAGGTAAGGTATAAGGTAAGGTGAGGTGAGGTAAGGTATAAGGTATAAGGTGAGGTATAAGGTGAGGTGAGGTAAGGTATAAGGTGAGGTATAAGGTGAGGTGAGGTAAGGTATAAGGTGAGGTATAAGGTGAGGTAAGGTATAAGGTAAGGTAAGGTGAGGTGAGGTAAGGTATAAGGTGAGGTAAGGTATGGTGCGGTAAGGTAAGGTATAAGGTATAAGGTGAGGTAAGGTATAAGGTAAGGTGAGGTGAGGTAAGGTATAAGGTGAGGTGAGGTAAGGTATAAGGTGAGGTGAGGTAAGGTATAAGGTGAGGTAAGGTAAGGTGAGGTAAGGTATAAGGTAAGGTAAGGTGAGGTAAGGTATAAGGTGAGGTATAAGGTGAGGTGAGGTAAGGTATAAGGTGAGGTATAAGGTGAGGTGAGGTAAGGTATAAGGCAGGGGTGCCCAAATTCTTCTCAGTGGAGGGCCAAAAATGGCTCGGGGTGGAGGGTCAAGGGCCAAAATTAGACATTCATATTGCGGTGCATTAAATTAAATAGGCCTATGATATAACTGTGCAAAATAAACAGTCATACAAATTTGGAAAATCAACACTGCTGTTTATTGAAAGCAGAAAAATAATAATAAAGGCCTGTGCCTTCAACAACATGCCTCTATGAGACCAAAATATTATACTCTCCACTGCCTTGAACTATCATTTTTAAAGTCATAAAAATATAATTTTACAACAGCTTTATATATTTTTTTTATAAATCACTGGACTGTATTAACATATGCACCATACAGAGCAGAACATGCTCCAAAGTGACAGGTGTATTTTTTCATAGAAAGACATGTGGTGCAAAAATGCTACATTCATCACTGCCTTGAACAATCATTTTTAAGTAATAGTAATATAATTGTGCAACAGCTTTAGATTTTTTATGATCACTGGACTGTATTAACATTAACCATACAGAGCAGAATATGCAAAAAAAAGTGCAATAATACTCTTATCACCAGACATTTGGTACAAAAATGCTACATTCATCACTGCCTTGAACAGTAATTTTTAGGCATGTAATCCTCAGTAACATGCAGAAGGCCTCTCAGTGGGAGACATGAAGCCTGCCCTTGGTTTTTAAAATTCTCTCAACATCAGGCTCCAGCTCACTTACTGACAAAGTGAGAATGTCACTTAAGTGAGGGTCAGACAGTGCATTTCTCAGTTTACACTTATTGAGATTCAACAGGCTGAAAGCCTGCTCACAGACGTATGTGCTTCCAAAGAGGGACAGCATCACCTGTGCATGTTTGCGGATCTTGGCATACCTGTGTGCAGGAACACGTCTGTAAAAGTCCTGTAAGGTAAGCTCTCTGAACTTGCTATGGAGGTCTGAATCAGCCTGAAGCTCCAGAAGTTCCATTTGAAGCTCCTCACTGACTGCATCCACAGGTACAGAAAAGGGTTGCGCAAACAGCTCAAATGCTGTTGCATTTTCTTGAAAATCTTTGAAGCGATTGTCAAACTCCACCACAAGATTGCTGAGAATGTCATGGTATTTTGGCTTGTCTTCCTCCATCAACCCAACTTCTCTGAGGCTTGGAAAATGTGCCAAATTTCCTGAATGTAGAGACACAAAGAAAAAAGGAACAATGTAAGATGCAAGAAATTAGTGCTCCATTTAATGATGCAGCCTAATTTTTTTTAAATTTGACACAACATATGGATGCATAGGTCACACAATTAACATGGTTAGGATCAATAACAAGCCTAATTCATTATTTTTTGTTCATTACAGTATTGAAATCAGACCTCACCTGTTGAGAGATGTCTGCTGAGCAACAGGAGTTTTTGCTTGAAGGCTCTGACGTGATCATACAGCTGACTGATTATCTGGTCCTTCCCCTGAAGCTGAAGATTCAGGATATTCAGTAGCTCTGTAATGTCCACGAGAAAAGCCAGGTCGGAAATCCAGTGTTTGTCGGAAGGCACTTGAATGTTGTTTTTCTTCGTTGCTTGAAAAGCCCCGATCTCCTCACGCAGTTCAAAGAAACGCCGCAAAACCTTTCCTCTGCTCAGCCACCTGACCTCCTGGTGGTACAGCACATCTCCGTACTGTGCCTCCATCTCATCCAGGAGGGCTTTGAACTGACGGTGTGAGAGCGCCTTTGAGCGAATATTATTCACGATGGCAACGACATCTTGCATCACGTTTTTTAGGCCGATGGATTTGGCACACAGCTGTTCTTGGTGTAAAATACAATGGTATTTTAACACCGACCCACCAAACTCGCGGACTTTGTCTGACACAAGTGTAGTGAGACCTACTCTCTTACCGACCATAGCCGGGGCGCCGTCGGTCGTGATGCCTGATAGGTTTTCCCACTTCAAGCTGTTCCTATCCATAACTCGCTGCACTGCCATAAAAACATCCGTGCCTTTTGTTGTTCCTTTCAGTGTTTCAAGGCCCGCGAGTTCCTGACACACTTCAAAGTCCTCATTCACTCCTCGCAGGAAGATTAACAGCTGAGCTGAGTCCGAGATATCGGTGCTTTCGTCACATGCGATGGAGAAGGCAGCAAATCGACCTGCTCTCTGGACAATTTGGTCCCGAATGTCTTCGGCCATGTGCTCAACACGGCGGGTCACCGTGTTCCGTAACAAACTAATGTGGGAAAAAGCCCGCGTCTGATTTGGGCACACTGTGTCAGCAGCAACTGTCAGACATTGTTTCACAAAATCACCCAGAGCGAAAGGTCGTCCGCTTCGGACAATGAGGGAGCAAATACGATAACTTGCCCGAGTGGCATTCTCCTGTTCAGTTGAGGGCTGGAGAAGGGTGCGTTGTTGGGAAGTTAGCTTTGCTAACAGGTCTGCAGCCTTCACCTTTCTCTCCTCTCCGGTGTATTTTGCGAACTGATGGGAATGCCGCGTTTCGTGGTGGCGACGAAGATTGTATTCTTTTAAAACACCGACTTTCTGCTTACAAATCAAACATACTGCCACGGAATCAATCTCTGTGAAGAAGTACTCGTGTTCCCAAGTTTTTTTAAACTTCCTCTTATCACAGTGCCACTGCCTCCCACGCTCCATCACAGCATCTTCTCACTCTTTTTAGTTGGTTGCTAACAGGTTGCTAACCGCCGCCGTTAGAAGAAGAAGATCTTCTCACTCTGTGGTCACGGCCGGATTTGAGCTGACGGGAGCTCAACAGCGCCACCCTAACCCCAATGTAATACAATGTTAATTTGTGGTCAGGAGAAGAAGTGCAACAATAAATAAAAGTTAAAAGAGATATTCCGACTAAAATTAATAACAATTCGAGCATGGGCAGCGGGCCAAAAATAATTGGTCCCAGTTTGGGCAGCCCTGGTATGAGGTATAAGGTAAGATATAAGGTGAGGTATAAGGTGAGGTAAGGTATGGTGCGGTAAGGTAAGGTATAAGGTAAGGTATAAGGTGAGGTAAGGTATAAGGTGCGGTAAGGTAAAGTAAGGTAAGGTATGTCAAGTCAAGAGATCTTTATTGTCCCCGAAGGGCAATTTGTAGTGCAGCCAGCAGCATACAACAACAATACAAAACTAAAGCACAACAGTGACACAACACTGACGATGACAAACGCTAATAATAAAAGTAGCAATAAAATACATACACAGGACAACAATTAGCAATAGTTAAGGTATGGTAAGTTATAGTAAGATGAGGTCAGGTAAGGCAAAGTATAGTAGAGTAAGGTGTCTGTACCAGGAACTCTAGAACTGGAACTAGGAACCAGACCAGAACCAGGACCAGTATCCAGTGGACAGGAAGTTCAGGGTCCAGTTACAGATGGTTGTGCTGAAGGCCGAGCTGAAGTCAGCTGTCTCAGGGAACTCTGACAGAAATATATGAGACATATGTGTTGTTCAGTTCATAAACTAAAACTGGATCAACAACAGAAACAACAGAGTGTAGTTTCACCTCCAGTCCAGATGGGGGCGGTAGTTCACCAGAACTCCCCCAGTGTCTTAAACCAAAGTCCTTATAGGCAATATAGTATAACATCTCTGGTTAGAGCTTCCTGGTTAAAGGCCCAGTCTGTCTTTCTGCTCACAGCAACAGAATAAAGTGGAAGAAAGTTCATCTACAGAGTTTCACATCATGTCCTCATTGTTAATTATGGCTTTAAGGTCCCACCCACCGGGGCAACAAACTGATTTTACCGATGCCCTCTGGCAAGCGGTACAGGTCCATCAAAACGACCACTACAAGGCTCAAGAACAGCTTCTTTCCCAGAGCTGTGAAGGCAATAGTCCCCCTATAGTGGCACACACACACACACACGCACAACTGCACTTTACTCCCTCATCTCCAGCCACCCTACATATCTCTGCAAACATCTCTGCCTCATCTCTTTTAAAGTGTATTTTTATTCTTCCATTCTATTTTTATTTGTTATCTATTTATTACTGTATTGTATGTATGTTGTTTTTTAAGCCGTGGGTCCAAAGACAAATTTCATTATCTAAGTATAATGACAATAAAGGCCAGGCAAGGCAAGGCAATTTTATTTGTATAGCCTATTTTTACAAACAGCACAAAGAGCAATAAAGGCACTCTTGACTTTTCTGACCACAGTGCTGTGGTTGAACAGAGACACCAACACCTGCTGCAGCTCACTTCCTCTGACCGCCCTCTGTTCTGAGAAGCAGCTGTTTGTATCAATGTGAGGACTCGTTTAGACGATCAATAATACAAATCTGATCATTAATCAGCTTCATTGAAACAAACTGACTGAGGGAAACCAAAGAGCAGAATCTGTGTGACCAGAAACACAGCAGTGTCAGTGTGAGGGTCAGTGAAGGCATCATGGTGAGGATGTTCTCTGTAGTAGGGGAGAGTGCAGCAGAAACCACAGAGGAAGGAGGAGGGTTTAATGTGCAGTGACTAGAGCTGATCAGAGAGCAGCTGTGACTTGGTTGGAGAGTCAGGATGGAGGAATCCTCTCTGCTCAAGCTGCTCTGTGAGTTTCTCTTTCATCTGCTTTGGTTTCTACATCACTGTCACGTCTCTGTGTGGATCCAGTCCAACATCAGGACCGGACCTCTGCTCATAGATAGATATAGATAGATGTCAGTTTTATTTGTCATTCAGAAAATATACACCTTGCAGTGAATGTAAGAATGAAATGACGTTTCTGTGGCTGTGACACTGATAAAAACAGAGAATAATACATTAGAATAGAGATTTTTAGAGAGCTGATGGTGTCTTTACTAAAGTTTGGCTCTGCACCTGCACACAGTGTTGTCTATGGATGTGCGTGTGTTTCTGCTACTTTGTCTTTACCAAAGTTCCCATGATGCTTTGAGGCGACTGTAAAACCAGTGTAGTTTGTTAAAGGGACGGTTGAGCATCTTTCTCCTCAGAGTCAGTTTACAGGTGGAGGTTCAGTCTCAGTCTGCACCGTCACACTTCACTTCCTCAGGCAGCAGAGTCCGGCTGTTACACACCACACTCTGTCACGTTGCATTGTGGGAAATGTAGGCTGCAGTGTTTCCTCTTTCAACCTGACTGTTGTGTCTCTGCAGGTCTGATGTCTCTGCTCTGCTGCAGCTCCACCACAGGTCAGTGAACGCCTCTTTTCTCAGTCTGAATATCAGCTGCATCAATGTTTTGACCCTGTAGATCAATGATCTATTGTTTTTTTGTATTTTGCCAGGTTTATGGACAGTGTAGACAAACATTTAACAAAAGAATGTGAATATGCATGTACCAGGTGTAGCAGAGAGCTAATTTCCATCTGTATAGATCATAAAATCAGATGTACCAGACTCAATACAATACAAAATAGTACTATACAACATTTATACAATATAATGATACATAGATAGACATTCCAACAGGCTAAATCTGATGTAAAGTGCAAAGTAGAAATGTGCTTAGATAAAGTGCTGGATTGCTTGTTTGTAGTCAATAAAGTACCAAAGTGCTCGTGGCAGCATGAAGTTAGAATTATTGTTGAATTCTTCATCAATGTCTAATAACTGGAGACACATGATCAGATTTATATGTTTTTATCCAAATAATCTGTTCTCAGCTCGTCTGACTGTGAGTCCCAGCAGCTCTCAGCTGTTTAAATATGACTCAGTGTCTCTGAGCTGTGAGGAGGACGACAGCTCTGCTGGATGGAAGGTGATGAGGAACTCAACCAGAGACACCAGAGCTCAGTGTGGAGTCAACTGGGGAGAATCAACTGGTTCCTCCTGTGAGATCAGCTTCCTCGTCCCATCAGACAGTGGAGTTTACTGGTGTGAGCTGAGAGAGGGAGCAACAAGCAGCAGCAGCATCAACATCACTGTGGCTGGTAAGATCAGACTGTGGAGTCAGTGTTGATGAAGCTGTGTGGAAATGGATCAACTGCTGTACTTTGTCTCTGTGTTGAGGTGGACCAGTGATCCTGCAGAGTCCTGTCCTCCCTGTGATGGAGGGACATGATGTCACTCTGAGCTGTCAATCAAAGGAGACCCCTCCCTCCAACCCCCCAGCTGCTTTCTATAAAGATGGCTCCCTCATCAGGACTGAGCCTACACGTCACATGACCATCCACCATGTTACCAAGTCTGATGAAGGCCTCTACAGCTGTGACATCACAGGTCTCAGGTCTCCATCCAGCTGGATCACTGTCACAGGTCAGGAGGTCAAAGGTCAGGAGGTTCACTATGATTTCATTAATATTTCAGTAGATGTACCCACTACAACTAACTAGACTACATCTCTGGTTCACTCCCCAGAACAGCCTGTGTTTCCCACAGAGTCCGGTACAGGTAAGGTTACAGTACCTTACACCACCAGGTCCACGGTGCTGTGAGGTTTCAGAGTCGAAGCGATGGTGCGCTCAGCTCTGAAACCTCAAAGCACAGCCGACCAAACCGTGACATTTTCAGACAGATACAGAAAACTGTATTTATCACTGAAGGGCAATGCAGTTTCTACAGTTCACCATCGCATTTCCCGTGGTAATCAATGTTTACCTCAGATATCAGGTCACCTATGATCAGTTCATTTCATACCATCCATACTCCCAACTGCAGCGTGTGGACGTTTAGATTCGTTTTTGTTCAAGAATCTGTCGTTTTTTCAATGTTCATCAATGGGCTCTGGACTGATTTTAAAATTTTTCTGTGGTCGCAAAAGTAACGTCCTTTTTACCATCATTTAGATTTTAAACTTCGCTTTACAATTGAATTACCGTACTTTCCAGAATATAGAGCGCACCTGAGTATAAGCCGCACCAGCTAAATTTTAAAAGAAAATACATATATAGGCCGCACTTGAATATAAACCGCAGGTTTTCCATTTCCATCCATCCATCCATTTTCATCCGCTTATCCGGAGTCGGGTCGCGGGGGCAGCAGTCGGAGCAGGGATCCCCAGACTTCCCTCTCCCCGGACACTTCCTCCAGCTCTTCCGGGGGGACCCCAAGGCGTTCCCAGGCCAGCCGAGTGACGTAGTCATTCCAGCGTGTCCTGGGTCTTCCTCTGGTCTCTTCCCGGTGGGACATGCCCGGAACACCTCACGAGGGAGGCGTCCAGGGGGCATCCTATACAGGTGCCCGAGCCACCTCAGCTGGCTCCTCTTGATGTGGAGGAGCAGCGGCTCTACTCCGAGCTCCTCCCGGGTGACAGAGCTCCTCACCCTATCTCTAAGGGAGCGCCCCGCCACCCTGCGGAGGAAACTCATTTCGGCCGCTTGTATCCGGGATCCCGTTCTTTCGGTCATGACCCAGAGTTCATGACCATAGGTGAGGGTGGGAACGTAGATCGACCGGTAAATCGAGAGCTTTGCCTTTCGGCTCAGCTCCTTCTTCACCACGACGGACCGATACAATGACCGCATTACTGCGGCCGCCGCACCGATCCGCCTGTCGATCTCGCGCTCCGTTCTCCCCTCACTCGTGAACAAGACCCCGAGATACTTAAACTCCTCCACCTGAGGCAGGAACTCTCCCCCGACCTGGAGGGTGCAAGCCACCTTTTTCCGGTCGAGAACCATGGCCTCGGACTTAGAGGTGCTGATTCTCATCCCAGCTGCTTCACACTCGGCTGCAAACCGCCCCAGTGCATGCTGAAGGTCCTGGCTCGAGGGAGCCAACAAGACCACATCATCCGCAAAAAGCAGAGATGAAATCAAACTTGGCTCCCGAACCGTACCCCCTCCGGCACTTGGCTGCGCCTAGAAATTCTGTCCATAAAAATAATGAACAGAACCGGTGACAAAGGGCAGCCCTGCCGGAGTCCAACACGCACCGGGAACAGGTCTGACTTACTGCCGGCAATGCGAACCAAGCTCCTGCTCCGGTCATACAGGGACCGTACAGCCCTCAGCAGAGGGCCTCCGACCCCATACTCTCGGAGCACCTCCCACAGGATGCCACGTGGGACACGGTCGAAAGCCTTCTCCAAGTCCACAAAACACATGTGGACTGGTTGGGCAAACTCCCATGCACCCTCGAGCACCCTGCGGAGGGTGTAGAGCTGGTCCAGTGTTCCACGGCCAGGACGAAAACCGCATTGTTCCTCCTGAATCCGAGGTTCGACTATCGGCCGAATTCTCCTCTCCAGCACCCTGGAATAGACTTTCCCCGGGAGGCTGAGGAGTGTGATCCCCCGATAGTTGGAACACACCCTCCGGTCCCCCTTTTTGAAGAGAGGGACCACCACCCCGGTCTGCCAGTCCAGAGGCACTGTCCCCGACTGCCACGCGATGCTGCAGAGGCGTGTCAGCCACGACAGCCCCGCAACATCCAGAGACTTGAGGTACTCAGGGCGGATCTCATCCACCCCCGGTGCCTTGCCACTGAGGAGCTTCCGGACTACCTCAGTGACTTCAGCTTGGGTGATGAATGAATCAACCTCTGAGTCCTCAGCCTCTGCTTCCTCGACGGAAGGCGTGTCAGTGGGATTGAGGAGATCCTCTAAGTATTCCTTCCACCGTCCGACGATATCCCCAGTCGAGGTCAACAGCTCCCCTCCTCCACTGTAAACAGTGTTGGCGGAGCACTGCTTCCCCCTCCTGAGGCGTCGGATGGTTTGCCAGAATTTCCTCGAGGCCGACCGGTAGTCCTCCTCCATGGCCTCCCCGAACTTTTCCCAGACCCGAGTTTTTGCTTCCGTGACCGCCCGGGCTGCCGTCCGCTTGGCCTGCCGGTACCCGTCAGCTGCCTCGGGAGTCCCCCGAGCTAGCCAGGCTCGGTAGGACTCCTTCTTCAGCTTGACAGCATCCCTTACTTCCGGGGTCCACCACCGGGTTCGGGGATTACCGCCGCGACAAGCGCCGGAGACCTTACGGCCACAGCTCCGGACGGCCGCGTCAACAATGGAAGTGGAGAACATGGTCCATTCAGACTCAATGTCTCCGGCTTCCCTCGGAATCTGGTCAAAGGTCTCCCGGAGGTGGGAGTTGAAGACCTCCCTGACAGGGGATTCTGCCAGACGTTCCCAGCAGACCCTCACGATACGCTTGGGTCTGCCAAGTCTGACCAGCTCCCTCCCCTGCCAGCGGATCCAACTCACCACCAGGTGGTGATCAGTTGACAGCTCAGCCCCTCTCTTCACCCGAGTGTCCAAGACATACGGCCGGAGATCAGATGACACGACTACAAAGTCGATCATTGACCTCCGGCCTAGGGTGTCCTGGTGCCACGTGCACTGATGGACACCCTTATGCCTGAACATGGTGTTCGTTATGGACAAACTGTGGCTAGCACAGAAGTCCAATAACAAAACACCGCTCGGGTTCAGATCGGGGAGGCCGTTCCTCCCAATCACACCTCTCCAGGTAACACTGTCGCTGCCCACGTGGGCATTGAAGTCCCCCAGCAGAACGATGGAGTCCCCGGTTGGAGCACTTTCCAGCACCCCTCCCAGGGCCTCCAGGAAGGCCGGGTACTCTGCACTGCCGTTCGGCCCGTAGGCCAAGACAACAGTGAGAGACCTATCCCCAACCCGAAGGCGCAGGGAAACGACTCTCTCGTTAAGTGGGGAGAACTCCAACACATGGCGGCTGAGCTGGGGAGCTATGAGCAAGCCCACACCAGCTCGCTGCCTCTCACCGTGAGCAACTCCAGAGTGGAAGAGAGTCCAGCCTCTCTCAAGGAGTTGGGTTCCAGAGCCCAGGCTGTGCGTGGAGGTGAGCCCGACTATCTCTAGCCGGTACTTCTCAGCCTCCCGCACGAGCTCAGGCTCTTTCCCCCCCAGCGAGGTGACATTCCATGTCCCTAAAGCCAGAGTCGTTGTCCGGGGATTGGGTCGTCGGGGCCCCCGCCCACGGCTGCCACCCAAAACACACGGCACCGACCCCTCATGGTCCTACCTGCGGGTGGTGAGCCTACTGGAAGGCGGGCCCACGTCGCTCCTTCGGGCTGGGCCCGGCCGGGTCCCGTGGGCGGAGACCCGGCCACCAGGCGCTCGCCTGCGAGCCCCAACCCCAGGCCTGCCTCCAGGGTGGGGCCCCGGTGACGCCGATCCGGGCGACGTGCACGTCCTTGATATTTTTTCACTCATGAGGGGTTTTGGAACCGCTCTTAGTCTGACCCGTCACCTAGGACCTGTTTGCCTTGGGAGACCCTACCAGGGGCATTAAGCCCCGGACAACATAGCTCCCAGGATCATTCGGGTGCTCAAACCCCTCCACCACGGTAAGGTGGCGGTTCAAGGAGGGGTATCCTCTCTGCTCAAGCTGCTCTGTGAGTTTCTCTTTCATCTGCTTTGGTTTCTACATCACTGTCACGTCTCTGTGTGGATCCAGTCCAACATCAGGACCCGACCTCTGCTCATAGATAGATATAGATAGATATCAATTTTATTTGTCATTCAGAAAATATACACCTTGCAGTGAATGTAAGAATGAAATGACGTTTCTGTGGCTGTGACACTGATAAAAACAGAGAATAATATATTAGAATAGAGATTTTTAGAGAGCTGATGGTGTCTTTACTAAAGTTCCCATGATGCTTTGAGGCGACTGTAAAACCAGTGTAGTTTGTTAAAGGGACGGTTGAGCATCTTTCTCCTCAGAGTCAGTTTACAGGTGGAGGTTCAGTCTCAGTCTGCACCGTCACACTTCACTTCCTCAGGCAGCAGAGTCCGGCTGTTACACACCACACTCTGTCACGTTGCATTGTGGGAAATGTAGGCTGCAGTGTTTCCTCTTTCAACCTGACTGTTGTGTCTCTGCAGGTCTGATGTCTCTGCTCTGCTGCACAACACACACAGGTCAGTGAACGCCTCTTTTCTCAGTCTGAATATCAGCTGCATCAATGTTTTGACCCTGTAGATCAATGATCTTTTTTTGTGTGTATTTTATGAGGTTTATGGACAGTGTAGACATACATTTAACAAAAGAATGTGAAGATGCATGTACCAGGTGTAGCAGAGAGCTAATTTCCATCTGTATAGATCATAAAACCAGATGTACCAGACTCAATACAATACAAAATAGTACTATACAACGTTTATACAATATAATGATACATAGATAGACATTCCAACAGGCTAAATCTGATGTAAAGTGCAAAGTAGAAATGTGCTTAGATAAAGTGCTGGATTGCTTGTTTGTAGTCAATAAAGTACCAAAGTGCTCGTGGCGACGTGAAGTTAGAATTATGGTTGAATTCTTCATCAATGTCTAATAATTGGAGACACATGATCAGATTTATATGTTTGAATACAAATAATCTGTTCTCAGCTCGTCTGACTGTGAGTCCCAGCAGCTCTCAGCTGTTTGAATTTGACTCAGTGTCTCTGAGCTGTGAGGAGGACGACAGCTCTGCTGGATGGAAGGTGATGAGGAACACAACCATAGAGACCAGGACTCAGTGTGGAGACTGGTGGGGAGAATCAACTGGTTCCTTTTGTAGAATCAGCTACATCACCACATTCGACAGTGGAGTTTACTGGTGTGAGCTGAGAGAGGGAGCAACAAGCAGCAGCTGCATCAACATCACTGTGACTGGTAAGATCAGACTGTGGAGTCAGTGTTGATGAAGCTGTGTGGAAATGGATCAACTGCTGTACTTTGTCTCTGTGTTGAGGTGGACCAGTGATCCTGCAGAGTCCTGTCCTCCCTGTGATGGAGGGACATGATGTCACTCTGAGCTGTCAATCAAAGGAGACCCCTCCCTCCAACCCCCCAGCTGCTTTCTATAAAGATGGCTCCCTCATCAGGACTGAGCCTACACGTCACATGACCATCCACCATGTTACCAAGTCTGATGAAGGCCTCTACAGCTGTGACATCACAGGCCATGGAGGGTCTCCACCCAGCTGGGTCACTGTCACAGGTCAGGAGGTTTCACCATTTCACCACTCATTCATCCACATATTTACCTGACCAGGTGAATCTCTCTACAGAAAGACCTCCTCCCTCTTCTCCTCCCCCTGCCTCCTCCTCCCTCCATCTTGTCCTCACTGTGCTCCGTCACCTGGTGGTCATCTGTCCGTACGTCGTCTCCACTGTCTTCATGGTGTCTCTGTATCGAGCCAAAGGTAACAAACACTCTGTCACTATCAGTTACTGTTCTCTACAAGTTATTGATCATGGATTAATTATCAGCCTCTGAATTCTGTTCATGAACTCTATGATCTAAATCTCACAATTAACTCATCTGACAGGAAAGAAACAACCTGTCTCCATGGCAACAGCAGATGCTGAACAGACATTGTCTGAGGACTATGATGATGTCATGGCGGTCACCACTGAGCATCACTTCTGATCACAACAAACATCTTCATCATTGAGCTACTGTTCATCATCATCATCATCATCATCATCGTGTCAATAAATATCTGTATTTTAACTCATTGAGTGCCAACCACGTAATTTCTCGTTTTTCGTTCCCATGCGTTGAGTGCCAAAAACGAAATTTTTCGTTTTTTGCTTTTTTTTTAAATTATGAAAATAGACACTTTAATACACATTATATGTAAATTTGGGGACTCTACGACGAGGAGAACTGAAATAGATGACGATCAAAGTCACATGACAGCTCATGATCTGGAAGTTTTTATCATAACTCAGCTTCTGCAAACGGAGTTCTGCATGCAGATGCAGCGCAGCTGCTCCGCTGCTGCTCCGCTCTCACCCGCGAGGCTGCAGCAGCTGGGAGCTGAACCAGGAAGCTCTCAGCCGACAGTCCCGCCCGGTCTTCATCTGGAGCAACACCGTGTCCTCCCCAAAGTCCTCCCGCGGTAAAATCTGATGGTCTCTGGGTCAAAGCAGACCGGCACCACCGACCCGTACCACAGACGGACCGCGACCACCGGCGGGACCGGTGTTCGCGAGCCGCTGTGGCCGGCAGAGCCTCACGTTCCGCGGCGAGAGGCTGTGACACGGCACGGTGCGTCTGTGTTATTGTTGTTTAGTGGCGCCCCCCCCGCCCCAGATGGTGGTTTTGTGAATAGAACAACAATTGTTGTGTATATTTATCTTATACGAGCCCTTTGATCCAGAAATGCGAGTGTCAGAAGAGCGACAGACACAAACAGCGCACCTTTCATAAAAGACGCTCTATCTCCTTTTCTAGAAAAAAAGGAGGGATTTTGGTGAAACCCAGCCATGTTTAGCTTGACTTTTCTCAGGAACGGAGGCACGTAGAAACAAACGGTTTGTGGCCATTTGAAGGATAAAGTTAAACCTTTCAAATGAGCTACAGTATGTGTTGGTGGCAATAATATAGAATACACTATGGCTCTAAAATAAAAAGTCAAATATGGTCTAATTTGCCGGTACACTTGACTAAAACTTTGGAAAGGAGCGCGGCACTCAATGAGTTAAATGATTGTTATTGTTTGTTATTGAAGAATAAAGTGATCAGACTCAGTGACTCAGTCACTTATTTTAACTATAGAAGTGAAAACACATTCACACTAATTAACACGGCTGTAGTTTTAATATATTAATGTTTGATTATCATCTATTAGATTATAAAAGTACCATATGTTTATTATTTAATACAATTATAATAAGTCAATGTTCACAGCAGCTGTTCTGTCCTCCAGTCACTAGGTGGCAGTGTCCTACAAACAACTCGCTCCTCAAACTGGTCAAAACAATAATAAGAAAGGCAAGGCAGGTAAAGTAAGGTGAGGTGAGGTAAGGGAAGGTATAAGGTAAGGTAAAGTGAGGTAAGGTAAGGTATAAGGTGAGGTAAGGTAAGGTATAAGGGGAGGTAAGGTAAGGTATAAGGGGAGGTGAGGTAAGGTATAAGGTAAGGTATAAGGTGAGGTGAGGTAAGGTATAAGGTGAGGTGAGGTAAGGTATGGTAAGTTATAGTAAGGTAAGGTATAAGGTGAGGTGAGGTAAGGTATAAGGTGAGGTAAGGTATAAGGTGAGGTAAGGTATAAGGTGAGGTGAGGTAAGGTATGGTAAGTTATAGTAAGGTAAGGTATAAGGTGAGGTGAGGTAAGGTAAAAGGTGAGGTTAGGTGAGGTAAGGTATAAGGTAAGGTGAGGTGAGGTAAGGTAAAATGTGAGGTGAGGTGAGGTGAGGTAAATGGTAAATGGTCTGTATTTTATATAGCGCTTTTCTACCTGAACGATACCCAAAGCGCTTTACAGTACACATCACATTCACCCATTCACACACTGATGGCGGAAGCTGCCATGCAAGGCGCGAACCACGACCCATCAGGAGCAAGGTGGGTAAAGTGTCTTGCCCAAGGACACTACGGCAGCAACCGGGACAGAGCGGGATTCGAACCGCCAACCCTCTGATCATTTAGGTATAAGGTGAGGTATAAGTTGAGGTGAGGTGAGGTGAGGCAAAGTAAAGTATAGCAGAGTAAGGTCTCTGTACCAGGACCTCTAGAACTGGAACTAGGAACCAGACCAGAACCAGGACCAGTATCCAGTGGACAGGAAGTTCAGGGTCCAGTTACAGATGGTTGTGCTGAAGGCCGAGCTGAAGTCAGCTGTCTCAGGGAACTCTGACAGAAATATATGAGACATATGTGTTGTTCTGCTCGTGAACCAAAACTAGATCAGCAACAGAGACAACAGAGTGTAGTTTCACCTCCAGTCCAGATGGGGGCGGTAGTTCACCAGAACTCCCCCAGTGTCTTAAACCAAAGTCCTTATAGGCAACATAGTATAACATCTCTGGTTAGAGCTTCCTGGTTAAAGGCCCAGTCTGTCTCTCTGCTCACAGCAACAGAATAAAGAGGAAGAAAGTTCATCTACAGAGTTTCACATCATGTCCTCATTGTTAATTATGGTTTTAAGGTCCCACCCACCTGGGCAACGAACTGTTTGTACGGATGCCCTCTGGCAAGCGGTACAGGTACATCAAAACGACCACTACAAGGCTCAAGAACAGCTTCTTTCCCAGAGCTGTGAAGGCAATCGTCCCCCTATAGTGGCACACACACACACAACTGCACTTTACTCCCTCATCTCCAGCCACCCTACATATCTCTGCAAACATCTCTGCCTCATCTCTTTTAAAGTCTATTTTTATTCTTCCGTTATATTTTTTATCTGTTATCTATTTGTTACTGTATTGTATGTAAAGTGTTTTTTAAGCCGTGGGTCCAAAGACAAATTTCATTATCTAAGTAAAATGACAATAAAGGCAAGGCAATTTTATTTGTATAGTCTATTTTTACAAACAGTTTGTCTCAAAGAGCTTATTGCACAAAGGGCAATAAAGGCACTCTTGACTTTTCTGACCACAGTGCTGTGGTTGAACAGAGACACCAACACCTGCTGCAGCTCACTTCCTCTGACCGCCCTCTGTTCTGAGAAGCAGCTGTTTGTATCAATGTGAGGCCTCGTTTAGACGATCAATAATCTATAACTGATCATTAATCAGCTTGATTAACCAAACTGACTGAGGAAAACCAAAGAGCAGAATCTGTGTGATCAGAAACACAGCAGTGTCAGTGTGAGGGTCAGTGAAGGCATCATGGTGAGGATGTTCTCTGTAGTAGGGGAGAGTGCAGCAGAAACCACAGAGGAAGGAGGAGGGTTTAATGTGCAGTGACTAGAGCTGATCAGAGAGCAGCTGTGACTTGGTTGGAGAGTCAGGATGGAGGAATCCTCTCTGCTCAAGCTGCTCTGTGAGTTTCTCTTTCATCTGCTTTGGTTTCTACATCACTGTCACGTCTCTGTGTGGATCCAGTCCAACATCAGGACCGGACCTCTGCTCATAGATAGATATAGATAGATATCAATTTTATTTGTCATTCAGAAAATATGCACCTTGCAGTGAATGTAAGAATGAAATGACGTTTCTGTGGCTGTGACACTGATAAAAACAGAGAATAATACATTAGAATAGAGATTTTTAGAGAGCTGATGGTGTCTTTACTAAAGTTTGGCTCTGCACCTGCACACAGTGTTGTCTATGGATGTGCGTGCGTTTCTGCTACTTTGTCTTTACTAAAGTTCCCATGATGCTTTGAGGCGACTGTAAAACCAGTGTAGTTTGTTAAAGGGACGGTTGAGCATCTTTCTCCTCAGAGTCAGTTTACAGGTGGAGGTTCAGTCTCAGTCTGCACCGTCACACTTCACTTCCTCAGGCAGCAGAGTCCGGCTGTTACACACCGCACTCTGTCACGTTGCATTGTGGGAAATGTAGGCTGCAGTGTTTCCTCTTTCAACCTGACTGTTGTGTCTCTGCAGGTCTGATGTCTCTGCTCTGCTGCACAACACACACAGGTCAGTGAACGCCTCTTTTCTCAGTCTGAATATCAGCTGCATCAATGTTTTGACCCTGTAGATCAATTATCTTTTTTATTTTGTATTTTATTAGGTTTATGGACAGTGTACACATACATTAAACAAAATAATGTGATGATGCATATACCAGATTTAGCAGAAAGCTAATTTCCATCTGTAGTTCAATACATAGAACATACAATCAGACGTCTCAGACTCAATACAATAAAAATAGTAATATACAACATTTATACAACACAACGATAGAACATAGATAGACATTCCAACAGGCTACATCTGATGTAAAGTGTGAGGTAGAAATGTGCCAAGATAATGTGCTGATTTATTTGTAAAATTATACTATTGTAGTTGATGAAATGCAAAGATCTCTGTAAGTATGAGGTGCAGATAGTATAAGGAGGAACAGCACACTAAACACTCAACACTTAAAGACAATCCAAGGGGCTGCTCCTGATGTAAAGTGCATTGATAATGAGGAATCTAAGTCCCAACGATGGTAATTCAAAATTACAGAAGTGATTTAAATACCAACGATGGTAATATTCAAGTGTTACTTGTAACAAAGAGCTATGATGAGCTCAATTCTTCATCAATGTCTAATAACTGGAGACACATGATCAGATTTATATGTTTGAATCCAAATAATCTGTTCTCAGCTCGTCTGACTGTGAGTCCCAACAGCTATCAACTGTTTGAATATAAGTCGGTGTCTCTGAGCTGTGAGGAGGACGACAGCTCTGCTGGATGGAAGGTGATGAGGAACACAACCAAAGGACAGAGGAGTCAGTGTGGAAATGGGTGGGGAAGATCAACTGGTTCCTCCTGTAGAATCAATGTGGCCCGTCTATTTGACAGTGGAGTTTACTGGTGTGAGTCTGCAGAGGGAGCAACAAGCAGCAGCAGCATCAACATCACTGTGACTGGTAAGATCAGACTGTGGAGTCAGTGTTGATGAAGCTGTGTGGAAATGGATCAACTGCTGTACTTTGTCTCTGTGTTGAGGTGGACCAGTGATCCTGCAGAGTCCTGTCCTCCCTGTGATGGAGGGACATGATGTCACTCTGAGCTGTCAATCAAAGGAGACCCCTCCCTCCAACCCCCCAGCTGCTTTCTATAAAGATGGCGTCTTCATCGGGACTGAGCCTACACGTCACATGACCATCCACCATGTTACCAAGTCTGATGAAGGCCTCTACAGCTGTGACATCACAGGCCATGGAGGGTCTCCACCCAGCTGGATCTCTGTCACAGGTCAGGAGGTTTCACCATTTCACCACTTATTCATCCACATATTTACCTGACCAGGTGAATCTCTCTACAGAAAAACATTTTACTACCATTCCGCCCCCTACCACCTCTTCTCCTCCCCCTGTCTCCTCCTCCCTCCATCTTGTCCTCACTGTGCTCCGTCACCTGGTGGTCATCTGTCCGTACGTCGTCTCCACTGTCTTCATGGTGTCTCTGTATCGAGCCAAAGGTAACAAACACTCTGTCACTATCAGTTACTGTTCTCTACAAGTTATTGATCATGAATTAATTATCAGCCTCTGGATTCTGTTCATGAACTCAATCTGAATCTCATCATTAACTCTTCTGACAGGAAAGAAACAACCTGTCTCCATGGCAACGGTAGAAGCCGAACAGACGTTGTCTGAGGACTATGATGACGTCATGGCGGTCACCACTGAGCATCACTTCTGATCACAACAAACATCTTCATCATGTTACTGTTCATCATCATCATCATCTTCATCATCGTGTCAATAAATATCTGTATTTTAAATGATTGTTATTGTTTGTTATTGAAGAATAAAGTGATCAGACTCAGTGACTCTCTGACCTTCACTTATTTTAACTATAGAAGTGAAAACACATTCACACTAATTAACACTGCTGTAGTTTTAATATATTAATGTTTGTTACCATGTAGGATTATCATCTATTAGATTATAAAAGTACCATGTGTTTATTAATTAAATTATAATAAATCAATGTTCACATCAGCTGTTCTGTCCTCCAGTCACTAGGTGGCAGAGTCCTACAAACAACTCGTTCGTCAAACTGGTCAGAACAATAATAAGAAAGGCAAGGCAGGTTAAATAAGGTACGGTATGTTAAGTTACAGTAAGGTAAGGTGAGGGGAGGTGAGTTAAGGTATAAGGTATAAGGTGAGGTGAGGTGAGGTATAAGGTAAGGTGAGGTGAGGTAAGGTATAAGGTGAGGTAAGGTAAGGTATAAGGTGAGGTGAGGTAGGGTATAAGGTAAGGTGAGGTAAGGTAAGGTATAAGGTGAGGTGAGGTAGGGTATAAGGTAAGGTGAGGTAAGGTAAGGTATAAGGTAAGGTGAGGTGAGGTGAGGTAAGGTAAGGTGAGGTGAGGTAAGGTATAAGGTAAGGTAAGGTATAAGGTGAGGTAAGGTATAAGGTGAGGTAAGGTACGGTAAGATATAAGGTAAGGTGAGGTAAGGTAAGGTATAAGGTGAGGTAAGGTAAGGTATAAGGTGAGGTCAGGTACGGTAAGATATAAGGTAAGGTGAGATAAGGTAAGGTATAAGGTGAGGTAAGGTAAGGTATAAGGTGAGGTCAGGTACGGTAAGATATAAGGTAAGGTGAGATAAGTTATAAGGTGAGGTAAGGTAAGGTATAAGGTGAGGTCAGGTACGGTAAGATATAAGGTAAGGTGAGGTAAGGTAAGGTATAAGGGGAGGGGAGGTGAGGTAAGGTATAAGGTGAGGTAAGGTATAAGGTGAGGTAAGGTATGAGGTGAGGTAAGGTATAAGCTAAAGTGAGGTGAGGTGAGGTATAAGGTGAGGTGAGGTATAAGGTGAAAAAAGGTATAAGGTAAGGTGAGGTGAGGTATAAGGTGAGGTAAGGTATAAGGTAAAGTGAGGTGAGGTGAGGTATAAGGTGAGGTAAGGTATAAGGTGAGGTAAGGTATAAGGTGAGGTAAGGTATAAGGTAAACCAAAGAGCAGAATCTGTGTGATCAGAAACACAGCAGTGTCAGTGTGAGGGTCAGTGAAGGCATCATGGTGAGGATGTTCTCTGTAGTAGGGGAGAGTGCAGCAGAAACCACAGAGGAAGGAGGAGGGTTTAATGTGCAGTGACTAGAGCTGATCAGAGAGCAGCTGGGACTTGGTTGGAGAGTCAGGATGGAGGAATCCTCTCTGCTCAAGCTGCTCTGTGAGTTTCTCTTTCATCTGCTTTGGTTTCTACATCACTGTCACGTCTCTGTGTGGATCCAGTCCAACATCAGGACCGGACCTCTGCTCATAGATAGATATAGATAGATATCAGTTTTATTTGTCATTCAGAAAATATACACCTTGCAGTGAATGTAAGAATGAAATGACGTTTCTGTGGCTGTGACACTGATAAAAACAGAGAATAATACATTAGAATAGAGATTTTTAGAGAGCTGATGGTGTCTTTACTAAAGTTTGGCTCTGCACCTGCACACAGTGTTGTCTATGGATGTGCGTGCGTTTCTGCCACTTTGTCTTTACTAAAGTTCCCATGATGCTTTGAGGCGACTGTAAAACCAGTGTAGTTTGTTAAAGGGACGGTTGAGCATCTTTCTCCTCAGAGTCAGTTTACAGGTGGAGGTTCAGTCTCAGTCTGCACCGTCACACTTCACTTCCTCAGGCAGCAGAGTCCGGCTGTTACACACCACACTCTGTCACGTTGCATTGTGGGAAATGTAGGCTGCAGTGTTTCCTCTTTCAACCTGACTGTTGTGTCTCTGCAGGTCTGATGTCTCTGCTCTGCTCCACAACACACACAGGTCAGTGAACGCCTCTTTTCTCAGTCTGAATATCAGCTGCATCAATGTTTTGACCCTGTAGATTTGTATTTTTTTTTATTTTATGAGGTTTATGGACAGTGTACACATACATTAAACAAAATAATGTGATGATGCGTGTACCAGATTTAGCAGAGAGCTAATTTCCATCTGTAGTTCATTATCTAGAACATAAAATCAGTCGTCCCAGACCCCAATACAATAAAAATAGTAATATACAACATTTATACAACATATCGATAGAACATAGATACACATTCCAACAGGCAACATCTGATGTAAAGTGTGAGGTAGAAATGTGCCAAGATAACGTGCTGATTTATTTATAAAATCAATCAATCAATAATCAATTAATAGCTACTTTATTGTCATTCAAAAATACACAGTGTGCATAGAACAAAATTTCGCTTCACTGACTCTTGATATATGTGTATATAAATAGAAATAAAATTAAAAACAAACAAACAAAAAAATTATACTATTGTAGTTAAAGCAGATATCAGTGGAATGTTTTTGTTAATATAAGTCCTAAATAGTCCTATTTTCCGTCAGCAATCACTTACATGAAGTATTTCAGCCTAAACACGAGTCTCTCCGTCACTCTGCTCTGCTGTAACCCGAGGAGAAAATTTTCCTTGTGGGATACAAGTGTTATCCAATGAGGGGAGAGAACGGCATGAAGGGCTGTGTGTGCAGCCAAGGGATGCGCGTGAATGTGGTGACGTAGCACGAGGACCAATTGATGCCTGACAAGGGCGGGGGCTGCTAACTCATGGTGCGTTCAAGGAAACTCGTACTTTGTGTTTTTCCTTCCTGTGAAGTCATACCAGTTCGATCTGGTACGAGTTCACGGGTCGGAAGTTACGAGTGGCCGTTATAGGGAACTTTCACAGACAACAGGACGGTAAAAACACGAGCTACGGGTTACCTGGAACGCTACCAAGTCGTAGTTGTGACTTGAAGCTGTAACTTACGGTTTCAAAAGCCTGCCTTGAACACAGCATTAGCCGAAACGGCCGTGCCGCTGTTATCTGCTTTAATGAAATGCAAAGATCTCTGGAAGTATGAGGTACAGATAGTATAAGGAGGAACAGCACACTAAACACTCAACACTTAAAGACAATCCAAGGGGCTGCTCCTGATGTAAAGTGCAAAGTGCTTGTGGCAACATGAAGTTGGAATTATGGTTGTATTAAATAAAAGTTATTATAGTGAGTGGACAACAATAATAAAATTGATAATGAGGAATCTAAATACCAACGATGGTAATTCAAAATTACAGAAGTGATTGAAATACCAACGATGGTAATATGATGGTAAAAGTGTTACTTGTAACATAGGGCTATGATGAGCTCAATTCTTCATCATTGTCTAATAACTGGAGACACATGATCAGATTTATATGTTTGAATCCAAATAATCTGTTCTCAGCTCGTCTGACTGTGAGTCCCAGCAGCTCTCAGCTGTTTGAATATGACTCAGTGTCTCTGAGCTGTGAGGAGGACGACAGCTCTGCTGGATGGAAGGTGATGAGGAACACAACCAGAGACACCAGAGCTCAGTGTGGAGTCGACTGGGGAAGATCAACTGGTTCTTCCTGCAGAATCAGTGTGACCATCCCATCAGACAGTGGAGTTTACTGGTGTGAGTCTGCAGAGGGAGCAACAAGCAGCAGCAGCAGCAGCATCAACATCACTGTGACTGGTAAGATCAGACTGTGGAGTCAGTGTTGATGAAGCTGTGTGGAAATGGATCAACTGCTGTACTTTGTCTCTGTGTTGAGGTGGACCAGTGATCCTGCAGAGTCCTGTCCTCCCTGTGATGGAGGGACATGATGTCACTCTGAGCTGTCAATCAAAGGAGACCCCTCCCTCCAACCCCCCAGCTGCTTTCTATAAAGATGGCTCCCTCATCAGGACTGAGCCTACACGTCACATGACCATCCACCATGTTACCAAGTCTGATGAAGGCCTCTACAGCTGTGACATCACAGGCCATGGAGGGTCTCCACCCAGCTGGATCACTGTCACAGGTCAGGAGGTCAAAGGTCAGGAGGTTTCACCATTTCACCACTTATTCATCCACATATTTACCTGACCAGGTGAATCTCTCTACAGAAAGACCTCCCATCACCCCAGCTCCTCCCCCTGTCTCCTCCTCCCTCCATCTTGTCCTCACTGTGCTCCGTCACCTGGTGGTCATCTGTCCGTACGTCGTCTCCACTGTCTTCATGGTGTCTCTGTATCGAGCCAAAGGTAACAAACACTCTGTCACTATCAGTTACTGTTCTCTACTAGTTATTGATCATGGATTAATTATCAGCCTCTGGATCCTGTTCATGAACTCAGTCTAAATACCATCATTAACTCGTCTGACAGGAAAGAAACAACCTGTCTCCATGGCAACAGCAGCAGCTGAACTGACATTGTCTGATGACTATGATGACGTCATGGCGGTCACCACTGAGCATCACTTCTGATCACAACAAACATCTTCATCATTGAGCTACTGTTCATCATCATCATCATCATCATCATCATCATCATCATCACCATCATCGTGTCAATAAATATCTGTATTTTAAATGATTGTTATTGTTTGTTATTGAAGAATAAAGTGATCAGACTCAGTGACTCAGAGACTCTCTGACCTTCACTTATTTTAACTATAGAAGTGAAAACACTTTCACACTAATTAACACTGCTGTAGTTTTAATATATTAATGTTTGTTAACATGTAGGATTATCATCTATTAGATTATAAAAGTATCATGTGTTTATTAATCAATACAATTATAATAAGTCAATGTTCACATCAACTGTTCTGTCCTCCAGTCACTAGGTGGCAGTGTCCTACAAACAACTCACTCCTCAAACTGGTCATAACAATAATAAGAAAGGCAAGGCAGATAAAGTAAGGTAAGGTAAGTTATAGAAAGGTAAGGCGAGGGGAGGTGAGGTAAGGTAAGGTATAAGGTGAGGTGAGGTAAGTTATAGTAAGGTAAGGTGAGGGGAGGTGAGGTGAGGGGAGGTGAGTGGTTACACCCCGCCTTTCCGAAGCCGCGCCTTTCCGACAATAGACTTCCATTCATTGTAATAGCGGGGTTTTCTATTTTTTCTAAAGACCACGCTACTCCGAAATGGCTATTGGGGGAAACCCCCAGTGCGCATTGATCCTTTTTTCCTTTTTGGGGTTGAAACGGATCATGTGCATAATTAACAGCAAAACAAGCAAATACTTCATATTAATGACATATAACGTTCATTATGCTTCTAGCCTGTCTAGCCTCTACCTGGTCTTTTTACTAAACTTAACCAACTCCTTTCTTC
The DNA here is from genome assembly GCF_045865225.1 of Trachurus japonicus. Lineage (NCBI taxonomy): Eukaryota > Metazoa > Chordata > Actinopteri > Carangiformes > Carangidae > Trachurus > Trachurus japonicus. Next base: position 3,643,930 of record NC_140924.1, read on the forward strand.
ATTGCCTAAGCCCAACCAGAGCATCTCCCTCAGTCAGCTGTCAGCATGAGCGGCGGCTGCAGCAGCCTCGAGCCCATATAAGCTCAAGCCGGCTTCAGCCGCGCTCGAGCGGAGCGGGGGGAGGGAGTGTATTTCTATTACTGTGTGGAGATCTCCAACAACGAAGTCGGGGAGAAAGCAAGTGGGACAGATCTGCCCAGTCCCTGAGCAGCGCACGTTTTACAGACAAGCCACGAAGCAGAATGTAAACAACGTCACGCGGTTCAGCACCTTGGACATTGGACAGCTGCGGGGGGGCTGTGTCGGAACAGCGGTGTTTCGAAGTGGAGGTGTGTCGGAATGGAGAGCTGTCCCCGAGGTGAGGTAAGGTATAAGTTGAGGTGAGGTGAGGGGAGTGGAGGTGAGGTAAGGTAAGGTATAGGTGAGTTAAGGTAAGATATAAGGTAAGGTGAGGTGAGGTGAGGTGAGGTAAGGTATAAGGTGTGGTGCGGTAAGGTAAGGTAAGGTATGGTATAAGGTGAGGGGAGGTGAGGTATAAGGTGAGGGGACGTGAGGTGAGGTATAAGGTGAGGTAAGGTAAGGTGAGGTAAGGTATAAGGTATAAGGTGAGGTATAAGGTGAGGTGAGGTAAGGTATAAGGTGAGGTATAAGGTGAGGTAAGGTATAAGGTAAGGTAAGGTGAAGTGAGGTAAGGTATAAGGTGAGGTATAAGGTGAGGTAAGGTAAGGTATAAGGTGAGGTATAAGGTGAGGTAAGGTAAGGTATAAGGTGAGGTAAGGTATGGTGCGGTAAGGTAAGGTATAAGGTGAGGTAAGGTAAGGTATAAGGTGAGGTAAGGTATGGTGCGGTAAGGTAAGGTATAAGGTATAAGGTGAGGTAAGGTATAAGGTAAGGTGAGGTGAGGTAAGGTATAAGGTATAAGGTGAGGTATAAGGTGAGGTGAGGTAAGGTATAAGGTGAGGTATAAGGTGAGGTGAGGTAAGGTATAAGGTGAGGTATAAGGTGAGGTGAGGTAAGGTATAAGGTGAGGTAAGGTAAGGTGAGGTAAGGTATAAGGTAAGGTATAAGGTATAAGGTGAGGTATAAGGTGAGGTGAGGTAAGGTATAAGGTATAAGGTAAGATATAAGGTGAGGTAAGGTAAGGTATAAGGTGAGGTAAGGTATGGTGCGGTAAGGTAAGGTATAAGGTAAGGTATAAGGTGAGGTAAGGTAAAGTAAGGTAAGGTATGTCAAGTCAAGAGATCTTTATTGTCCCCGAAGGGCAATTTGTAGTGCAGCCAGCAGCATACAACAACAATACAAAACTAAAGCACAACAGTGACACAACACTGACGATGACATACGCTAATAATAAAAGTAGCAATAAAATACATACACAGGACAACAATTAGCAATAGTTAAGGTATGGTAAGTTATAGTAAGATGAGGTCAGGTAAGGCAAAGTATAGTAGAGTAAGGTGTCTGTACCAGGAACTCTAGAACTGGAACTAGGAACAAGACCAGAACCAGGACCAGTATCCAGTGGACAGGAAGTTCAGGGTCCAGTTACAGATGGTTGTGCTGAAGGCCGAGCTGAAGTCAGCTGACTCAGGGAACTCTGACAGAAATATATGAGACATATGTGTTGTTCGGTTCATAAACTAAAACTGGATCAACAACAGAAACAACAGAGTGTAGTTTCACCTCCAGTCCAGATGGGGGCGGTAGTTCACCAGAACTCCCCCAGTGTCTTAAACCAAAGTCCTTATAGGCAATATAGCATAACATCTCTGGTTAGAGCTTCCTGGTTAAAGGCCCAGTCTGTCTCTCTGCTCACAGCAACAGAATAAAGAGGAAGAAAGTTCATCTACAGAGTTTCACATCATGTCCTCATTGTTAATTATGGTTTTCTGACCACAGTGCTGTGGTTGAACAGAGACACCAACACCTGCTGCAGCTCACTTCCTCTGACCGCCCTCTGTTCTGAGAAGCAGCTGTTTGTATCAATGTGAGGCCTCGTTTAGACGATCAATAATACAAATCTGATCATTAATCAGCTTAATTGAAACAAACTGACTGAGGAAAACCAAAGAGCAGAATCTGTGTAGCCTAATTAGAAACACAGCAGTGTCAGTGTGAGGGTCAGTGAAGGCATCATGGTGAAGATGTTCTCTGTAGTAGGGGAGAGTGCAGCAGAAACCACAGAGGAAGGAGGAGGGTTTAATGTGCAGTGACTAGAGCTGATCAGAGAGCAGCTGTGACTTGGTTGGAGAGTCAGGATGGAGGAATCATCTCTGCTGAAGCTGCTCTGTGAGTTTCTCTTTCATCTGCTTTGGTTTCTACACCACTGTCACGTCTCTGTGTGGATCCAGTCCAACATCAGGACCGGACCTCTGCTCATAGATAGATATAGATAGATATCAGTTTTATTTGTCATTCAGAAAATATGCACCTTGCAGTGAATGTAAGAATGAAATGACGTTTCTGTGGCTGTGACACTGATAAAAACAGAGAATAATACATTAGAATAGAGATTTTTAGAGAGCTGATGGTGTCTTTACTAAAGTTTGGCTCTGCACCTGCACACAGTGTTGTCTATGGATGTGCGTGCGTTTCTGCGACTTTGTCTTTACTAAAGTTCCCATGATGCTTTGAGGCGACTGTAAAACCAGTGTAGTTTGTTAAAGGGACGGTTGAGCATCTTTCTCCTCAGAGTCAGTTTACAGGTGGAGGTTCAGTCTCAGTCTGCACCGTCACACTTCACTTCCTCAGGCAGCAGAGTCCGGCTGTTACACACCACACTCTGTCACGTTGCATTGTGGGAAATGTAGGCTGCAGTGTTTCCTCTTTCAACCTGACTGTTGTGTCTCTGCAGGTCTGATGTCTCTGCTCTGCTGCACAACACACACAGGTCAGTGAACGCCTCTTTTCTCAGTCTGAATATCAGCTGCATCAATGTTTTGACCCTGTAGATCAATGATCTATTGTTTTTGTATTTTACCAGGTTTATGGACAGTGTACACAGACATTAAACAAAAGAATGTGAAGATGCGTGTACCAGATTTAGCAGAGAGCTAATTTCCATCTGTAGTTCATTACATAGAACATAAAATCAGACGTCCCAGACTCAATACAATAAAAATAGTAATATACAACATTTATACAGCATAACGGTAGAACATAGATAGACATTCCAACAGGCTACATCTGATGTAAAGTGCAAAGTAGAAATGTGCTTAGATAAAGTGCTGGATTGCTTTGTTTGTAGTCAATAAAGTGCAAAGGGCTTGTGGTAGCAGGAAGTTAGAATTACAATTTTATTAAATAAGAGTTATTATAGTGGACAACAATAATAAAATTGATAATAAGGAATTTAAATACCAACGATGGTAATTCAAAATTACAGAGTTGATTTTAATACCAACAATGGTAATATGCAAGTTGTACTTGTAACGCAGTGGTCAGCCAACAGCAGAAAAGAGAGGTGCAGAATAAAACTCAATGACAGAAAATCAGACAGGAAATCAACGTCCTGAGGCATCTTGTTGATGCTCCAACACCAACGTTAAAGCTCCGAGCTCAGAGCTCTGTCCTCTCTCTCTGTTGCTGGAATAAAACTAATGAGCTGAGTTCTTAATCAGTGTTTAATAACTGGAGACACAAGATCCAATTTATATATTTTAATCCAAATAATCTGTTCTCAGCTCGTCTGACTGTGAGTCCCAGCAGCTCTCAGCTGTTTCAATATGACTCAGTGTCTCTGAGCTGTGAGGAGGACGACAGCTCTGCTGGATGGAAGGTGATGAAGAGGAACTCAACTGGAGGAAAGAGTCAGTGTGGAGCTGGATGGGGACGACCAACTGGTTCCTCCTGTAGAATCAGCTACGTCATCCCACCAGACAGTGGAGTTTACTGGTGTGAGTCTGCAGAGGGAGCAACAAGCAGCAGCAGCATCAACATCACTGTGACTGGTAAGATCAGACTGTGGAGTCAGTGTTGATGAAGCTGTGTGGAAATGGATCAACTGCTGTACTTTGTCTCTGTGTTGAGGTGGACCAGTGATCCTGCAGAGTCCTGTCCTCCCTGTGATGGAGGGACATGATGTCACTCTGAGCTGTCAATCAAAGGAGACCCCTCCCTCCAACCCCCCAGCTGCTTTCTATAAAGATGGCTCCCTCATCAGGACTGAGCCTACACGTCACATGACCATCCACCATGTTACCAAGTCTGATGAAGGCCTCTACAGCTGTGACATCACAGGCCATGGAGGGTCTCCACCCAGCTGGATCACTGTCACAGGTCAGGAGGTTTCACCATTTACCACTTATTCATCCACATATTTACCTGACCAGGTGAATCTCTCTACAGAAAGACCTCCTACCACCTCTTCTTCTCCCCCTGCCTCCTCCTCCCTCCATCTTGTCCTCACTGTGCTCCGTCACCTGGTGGTCATCTGTCCGTACGTCGTCTCCACTGTCTTCATGGTGTCTCTGTATCGAGCCAAAGGTAACAAACACTCTGTCACTATCAGTTACTGTTCTCTACTAGTTATTGATCATGGATTAATTATCAGCCTCTGAATCCTGTTCATGAACTCAATCTAAATCTCATCATTAACTCGTCTGACAGGAAAGAAGCAACCTGTCTCCATGGCAATGGTAGGAGTCGAACGGACGTTGTCTGATGACTATGATGACGTCATGGCGGTCACCACTGAGCATCACTTCTGATCACAACAAACATCTTCATCATTGAGCTACTGTTCATCATCATCATCATCATCGTGTCAATAAATATCTGTATTTTAAATGATTGTTATTGTTTGTTATTGAAGAATAAAGTGATCAGACTCAGTGACTCAGAGACTCTCTGTCCTTCACTTATTTTAACTATAGAAGTGAAAACACATTCACACTCATTAACACTGCTGTAGTTTTAATATATTAATGCTTGTTAACATGTAGGATTATCATCTATTAGATTATAAAAGTACCATGTGTTTATTAAATCAATACAATTATAATAAGTCATTCTTCACAGCAGCTGTTCCGTCCTCCAGTCACTAGGTGGCAGCGTCCTACAAACAACTCACTCCTCAAACTGGTCAAAACAATGATAACAAAGGCAAGGCAGGTAAAATAAGGTATGGTATGGTAAGTTATAGTAAGTTATGGTAAGGTGAGGGGAGGTGAGGTAAGGTAAGGTGAGGTAAGGTAAGGTATAAGGTAAGGTAAGTTAAGGTATAAGGTGAGGTGAGGTAAGGTATAATTGAGGTAAGGTAAGGTATAAGGTGAGGTAAGGTATAAGGTGAGGTTAGGTAAGGTATAAGGTGAGATGAGGTAAGGTGAGGTGTGGTAAGGTATAAGGTAAGGTGAGGTAAGGTATAAGGTAAGGTGAAGTAAGGTATAAGGTAAGGTGAGGTTAGGTAAGGTATAAGGTGAGGTAAGGTATAAGGTAAGGTGAGGTATAAGGTAAGGTGAAGTAAGGTATAAGGTGAGATGAGGTAAGGTGAGGTGTGGTAAGGTATAAGGTGAGGTAAGGTATGAGGTAAGGTAAGGTATAAGGTGAGGCAAGGTATAAGGTAAGGTGAAGTAAGGTAAGGTATAAGGTGAAGTAAGGTATAAGGTATGGTGAGGTTAGGTAAGGTATAAGGTGAAGTAAGGTATAAGGTATGGTGAGGTTAGGTAAGGTATAAGGTGAGGTAAGGTATAAGGTAAGGTATAAGGTGAGGAAAGGTATAAGTTGAGGTGAGGTGAGGCAAGGTATAGCAGAGTAAGGTCTCTGTACCAGGAACTCTAGAACTGGAACCGGGAACAAGACCAGAACCAGGACCAGTATCCAGTGGACAGGAAGTTCAGTGTCCAGTTACAGATGGTTGTGCTGAAGGCCGAGCTGAAGTCAGCTGTCTCAGGGAACTCTGACAGAAATATATGAGACATATGTGTTGTTCAGTTCATGAACTAAAACTGGATCAGCAACAGAGACAACAGAGTGTAGTTTCACCTCCAGTCCAGATGGGGGCGGTAGTTCACCAGAACTCCCCCAGTGTCTTAAACCAAAGTCCTTATAGGCAACATAGTATAACATCTCTGGTTAGAGCTTCCTGGTCAAAGGCCCAGTCTGTCTTTCTGCTCACAGCAACAGAATAGAGAGGAAGAAAGTTCATCTACAGAGTTTCACATCATGTCCTCATTGTTAATTATGGTTTTCTGACCACAGTGCTGTGGTTGAACAGAGACACCAACACCTGCTGCAGCTCACTTCCTCTGACCGCCCTCTGTTCTGAGAAGCAGCTGTTTGTATCAATGTGAGGCCTCGTTTAGACGATCAATAATACAAATCTGATCATTAATCAGCTTAATTGAAACAAACTGACTGAGGAAAACCAAAGAGCAGAATCTGTGTAGCCTAATTAGAAACACAGCAGTGTCAGTGTGAGGGTCAGTGAAGGCATCATGGTGAGGATGTTCTCTGTAGTAGGGGAGAGTGCAGCAGAAACCACAGAGGAAGGAGGAGGGTTTAATGTGCAGTGACTAGAGCTGATCAGAGAGCAGCTGTGACTTGGTTGGAGAGTCAGGATGGAGGAATCCTCTCTGCTCAAGCTGCTCTGTGAGTTTCTCTTTCATCTGCTTTGGTTTCTACATCACTGTCACGTCTCTGTGTGGATCCAGTCCAACATCAGGACCGGACCTCTGCTCATAGATAGATATAGATAGATATCAGTTTTATTTGTCATTCAGAAAATATACACCTTGCAGTGAATGTAAGAATGAAATGACGTTTCTGTGGCTGTGACACTGATAAAAACAGAGAATAATACATTAGAATAGAGATTTTTAGAGAGCTGATGGTGTCTTTACTAAAGTTTGGCTCTGCACCTGCACACAGTGTTGTCTATGGATGTGCGTGCGTTTCTGCTACTTTGTCTTTACTAAAGTTCCCATGATGCTTTGAGGCGACTGTAAAACCAGTGTAGTTTGTTAAAGGGACGGTTGAGCATCTTTCTCCTCAGAGTCAGTTTACAGGTGGAGGTTCAGTCTCAGTCTGCACCGTCACACTTCACTTCCTCAGGCAGCAGAGTCCGGCTGTTACACACCACACTCTGTCACGTTGCATTGTGGGAAATGTAGGCTGCAGTGTTTCCTCTTTCAACCTGACTGTCGTGTCTCTGCAGGTCTGATGTCTCTGCTCTGCTGCACAACACACACAGGTCAGTGAACGCCTCTTTTCTCAGTCTGAATATCAGCTGCATCAATGTTTTGACCCTGTAGATCAATGATCTTTTTTTTTTTGTATTTTATTAGGTTTATGGACAGTGTACACATACATTAGACAAAAGAATGTGAAGATGCTTGAACAAGATTCAGCAGAGAGCTCATTTCCATCTGTATAGAACATGAAATCAGATGTACCAGAGTCAATACAATACAAAATAGTACTATACAACGTTTATACAATATAATGATACATAGATAGACCTTCCAACAGGCTAAATCTGATGTAAAGTGCAAAGTAGAAATGTGCTTAGATAAAGTGCTGGATTGCTTGTTTGTAGTCAATAAAGTACCAAAGTGCTCATGGCAGCATGAAGTTAGAATTATGGTTGAATTCTTCATCAATGTCTAATAACTGGAGACACATGATCAGATTTATATATTTTAATACAAATAATCTGTTCTCAGCTCGTCTGACTGTGAGTCCCAGCAGCTCTCAGCTGTTTGAATTTGACTCAGTGTCTCTGAGCTGTGAGGAGGACGACAGCTCTGCTGGATGGAAGGTGATGAGGAACACAACCGGAGAGACCAGGACTCAGTGTGGAGACTGGTGGGGACGATCAACTGGTTCCTCCTGTGAGATCAGCTACGTCGACCTATCAGACAGTGGAGTTTACTGGTGTGAGCTGAGAGAGGGAGCAACAAGCAGCAGCAGCATCAACATCACTGTGACTGGTAAGATCAGACTGTGGAGTCAGTGTTGATGAAGCTGTGTGGAAATGGATCAACTGCTGTACTTTGTCTCTGTGTTGAGGTGGACCAGTGATCCTGCAGAGTCCTGTCCTCCCTGTGATGGAGGGACATGATGTCACTCTGAGCTGTCAATCAAAGGAGACCCCTCCCTCCAACCCCCCAGCTGCTTTCTATAAAGATGGCTCCCTCATCAGGACTGAGCCTACACGTCACATGACCATCCACCATGTTACCAAGTCTGATGAAGGCCTCTACAGCTGTAACATCACAGGCCATGGAGGGTCTCCACCCAGCTGGATCACTGTCACAGGTCAGGAGGTGTAGTGTATTATACACCTTAACTTTCTTGCTTAAATATCTTGTATTGTCTTATGTTCTTCTTTGTGTGTGTGCTTTCTCTGAACTGAAGGAATGTGTGAACTGATGCTCTGCTTCATGGGTTCCATATCCTGCCTAGAAGCAATTTGGTCTGTTGGAAAGTTGATGATTGTTTTGTTTAGCCTAAAGGCTGAAACCTTATGTCAAGGGCATCTTCTTCCGTTGACCTATGGTAGCCCAAAAGTTATCGATTTGGTCAAGAGGTTAAATGCCAGAAAGTAAATGATCCAGATCAAGGTTGTCTTTGTTGATTAGTTGCATTCCTTAGTTTGGAGAAGGTGGAGTGTTTGGAGTTAGAAACATATATAAGGTCAGAGCTATGGGCCAGTAGAGAGAGATCTCATTTTGGACCAGAGATGCTCCAGGATTCCGCATTTTTGTACACTGATCTTCTTCTTGTTAATAAACTCCTTTTTTGAATACAAGCGAAGACGTGTCAGCGGTGATCCCTTCTTTTCATCAACACATTAATATACCACAGAGGTTTCACCATTTCACCACTCATTCATCCACATGTTTACCTGACCAGGTGAATCTCTCTACAGAAAGACCTCCTCCCCCTACCACCTCTTCTCCTCCTCCTGCCTCCTCCTCCCTCCATCTTGTCCTCACTGTGCTCCGTCACCTGGTGGTCATCTGTCCGTACGTCGTCTCCACTGTCTTCATGGTGTCTCTGTATCGAGCCAAAGGTAACAAACACTCTGTCACTATCAGTTACTGTTCTCTACAAGTTATTGATCATGGATTAATTATCAGCCTCTGAATTCTGTTCATGAACTCAATCTAAATCTCATCATTAACTCGTCTGACAGGAAAGAAACAACCTGTCTCCATGGCAACAGTAGACGCTGAACAGACATTGTCTGAGGACTATGATGATGTCATGGCGGTCACCACTGAGCATCACTTCTGATCACAATCAACATCTTCATCATTGAGCTACTGTTCATCATCATCATCAACATCATCATCATCATCACCATCACCATCATCATCATCATCATCATCATCATATCAATAAATATCTGTATTTTAAATGATTGTTATTGTTTGTTATTGAAGAATAAAGTGATCAGACTCAGAGACTCAGAGACTCTCTGACCTTCACTTATTTTAACTATAGAAGTAAAAACACATTCACACTAATTAACACTGCTGTAGTTTTAATATATTCATGTTTGTTAACATATACGGTTATCATCTGTTAGATTATAAAACATGGTCCTACATTATCATGAGTTTAATAATTATGTTTAATATAATTATAATAAGTCATTATTCACATCAGCTGTTCTGTCCTCCAGTCACTAGGTGGCAGCGTCCTACAAACAACTCACTCCTCAAACTGGTCACAAGAATAAAAACAAGGCAGGTAAAGGAAGGTTTGGTATCAGCAGGAAGCAGCAACACTGCTGAGGAACTGATTGGTTTCCGACTCACAGTTTTTTAAACCGTTCTGGTTAAAGGCCCCAGTCTGTCTGTCTGCTCACAGCAGCACAATAAAGAGGAAGAAAGTTCATCTACGGCGTATCACAACACGTCCTCGTTGTTAATTATGGTTTTCTGACCACAGTGCTGTGGTCAAACAGAGGACAGAGACAACAACTCATCAGGTCACTTCCTCTGATCTGTTCTCACAAGCAGCTGTTTGTGTTAATGTGAGGCCTCGTTTAGATGATCAATAATCTATAAGTGATCATTAATAAGCTTTATTGAAACAAACTGACTGAGGAAAATCAAAGAGCAGAATCTGCGTGACCAAAAACACAGCAGTGTCAGTGTGAGGGTCAGTGAAGGCATCATGGTGAGGATGTTCTCTGTAGTAGGTGTGAATGCAGCAGAAACCACAGAGGAAGGAGGAGGGTTTAATGTGCAGTGACTAGAGCTGATCAGAGAGCAGCTGTGACTTGGTTGGAGAGTCAGGATGGAGGAATCCTCTCTGCTCAAGCTGCTCTGTGAGTCAAACTGCTGCAACTCTGTTGCTTTACACAAAGAGTCTGTTTGTCTCACTGTTGTGTCTCTGCAGGTCTGATGTCTCTGCTCTGCTGCAGCTCCACCACAGGTCAGTGAACGCCTCTTTTCTCTGTCTGATATGATCAACAACAGGATGAGCTGAGGTCGTAGCAGTGACTGACCTGTACAGGAGCCTGGTTAACGGTTCAGTTGGCAGGTCAATAATCATGGATGTGAATACAGACCTGCCAACTTGTCCAAACCTGTCAGTTCAAATGTAGACTTGCAGTCCTCGTGCAGTAGCTTCAACTAATGATCATCGACAGTTGGGCCAAAGTCCACCAATTGAAACTCATTGATATTTGAGTTTGTTTGTTTCTATCAAGTCTATCATTTCTTCTGATTGTCCCAAACATGCAGAAAAAGGAGAATGAGGGAAGTAAATGGTAAAAGTCACAGGGAGAGGTGCGTGTGTGTTATCAAGAGATCAGTTTACACCAGTGGTGTAGTCAATGTGATATGTATGTATACACAGTATACCCACTTAATGGGAGCATTAATACTGTATTTCAGTGAACCCACTACAACAAAACCATCTAACTATAGTCTATGCTTTGAGCTTTGAGGTTTCAGAGTCGAGCGCACCAACTTCCTACGCGGACGTGCGCTGTGATGCGCTCGACTCTGAAACCTCAAAGCACCGCGGACCAAACCCTGACATTTTCAGATACAGATACAGAAAACTGTTAACTAACCCTGAAGAGCAATTCAGTTTCGACAGTTCACCATAATAGGGACAATCATTCATAAAAACATTACGCACATATCATATTAATGAATAAAACAGTATTGCTCTAATTTCAAGTCCAGTTCTCTGCAGTCTAACAGCCTGATAGCAGAAGGGACCGATGACTTACCGACTGGTTTTCCTAAGAGGCTCCATACATCGCTGTCATTAAACCGTGTCCCACATTTCCCACAATCCATGGGCACTGCTAACACTATTCTGTCATGGTGCAGTGCACTGGCGCGAGTACACGGAGTCCGCACAGTCGTACAAATTGAGCTTTTCTCAGACATGCCCTGCGGACCTCCACATATCCGCTCTGGCCGACTATGTGGTATAACAATCCCATGTCTCGGGCTGTAGGGTTTTTTATTTCTGTCTGTATCTTGGAGCACTTTTACAGTAAGCCAGAGCGTTCAAACTGTCACATGAACTACATTAGTTACATGTGTCTACTATTATCTCTGCAACACAAATTCAATTCACCCCATAGTCTGGGTTAGTTGTAACACACGCTGGGGTTACCAGTGCAGCTCTGGGACCTGTGGCACCTGATTACTCCCAGCCGTAGAAAGGGAGGAAGAAAAGGTGGCGGACACCTGATTATCCGTGTAGCGAGGGTGAGAGAAGGTTTGTTGGGCACCTGACTATTCCGACCGTTAAAGGGGGAAGAAAAGGTGAGTTATTATAGAGACTGTCTGGGATAAGTTGAAAATGTAACGTGGACAATTTAAAAACAATGAAAATAGATCAAATTAAAGTTAAGGTAAATATACATTGCTATTAGAATCAGAATTGAACCTTGCAAACAAACAAAAGAAAAGGAAAATCTTTTTTTCGAACCACATTAGTGCAGGACATCACGCCTGATCATGGCGGCCCTGTAAAGTAAAATTCATGTTAGTTAATTATGGAATACAGAGTGTTGCCCAGTTAGATCTGTGGGTCAATGAGTGCAGTTTCCCGAGGAGGACAGGCAGTTTAAGCAAGTAAAGATCATAAATGATGAACTCTGCACTGAGTTTTAACATCATCAATGTCAGTTGATTCACTCAAGACAAATCATGTAAACACTTGATATTCACTCACTGACAGCAACATCATGATATTTGTTATGTTTTAATCCAAATAATCTGTTCTCAGCTCGTCTGATTGTGATTCCCAACAGCTCTCAGCTGTTTGAATATAAGTCAGTGTCTCTGAACTGTGAGGATGATAGCTCTGCTGGATGGAAGGTGATGAGGAACACAACCAGACGACAGAGGACTCAGTGTGGAGTCGACTGGGGAAGATCAACTGGTTCCTCCTGTAACATCAACCTCCTCGTCCCATCAGACAGTGGAGTTTACTGGTGTGAGTCTGCAGAGGGAGCAACAAGCAGCAGCAGCATCAACATCACTGTGACTGGTAAGATCAGACTGTGGAGTCAGTGTTGATGAAGCTGTGTGGAAATGGATCAACTGCTGTACTTTGTCTCTGTGTTGAGGTGGACCAGTGATCCTGCAGAGTCCTGTCCTCCCTGTGATGGAGGGACATGATGTCACTCTGAGCTGTCAATCAAAGGAGACCCCTCCCTCCAACCCCCCAGCTGCTTTCTATAAAGATGGCTCCCTCATCAGGACTGAGCCTACACGTCACATGACCATCCACCATGTTACCAAGTCTGATGAAGGCCTCTACAGCTGTAACATCACAGGCCATGGAGGGTCTCCACCCAGCTGGATCACTGTCACAGGTCAGGAGGTTCACTTTGATTTCACCACTTATTCACCCACATATTTACCTGACCAGGTGAATCTCTCTACAGAAAGACCTCCTCCCCCTGCCTCCTCCTCCCTCCTCACTGTGCTCCGTCACCTGGTGGTCATCTGTCCGTACGTCGTCTCCACTGTCATCATGGTGTCTTTGTATCGACAGAGAGCCAAAGGTAACAAACACTCTATCATTTACTATTTTAAAGTATATTGATCATGGATTAATTATCAGCCTCTGGATTCTGTTAATCTTATCATTAACCCTTCTCACAGGAAAGAAACAATCTGTTTCCATGGAAACAGCACCAGCCAAACAGGTCGATGATGATGTCATGGCAGTCACCACTGAGCATCACTTCTGATCACAACAAACATTATTATTATTATTAGTTTATTTAGGGGACATTGTGCAATGACATTAATTATTTACAGAAAATAAGAAGATGAAGAGACATCTTCATTGAGTGACTGTTCATCATCATCATCATGTCAATAAATATCTGTATTTTAAATTATTGTTATTGTTTGTTGTTGAAGAATAAAGTGATCAGACTCTGCGACAGACTCTCTGTCCTTCACTTATTTTAACTATATGTGGCAGGATGAAGGATGGCCCGGGCAGGGCTTGAACCCTATTCTCCTGGGTTAGAGTCATGCGCGCTGACCATTCAACCAAAGGGACCATGTGGCCAAGTAACCAGGGCACATGATCAATTGGAGGCATAGTGACAGGACCGTCAACCGTCACATATAGAAGTGAAAACACATTCACACTAATTAACACTGCTGTAGTTTTAATAGCATCATCTATTAGATTATAAAACATGTTTATGCACAAGAAATTGGAAGAAGTGGAATTGTCCCATTGGTTGGGTTTAGGCAATAAAGAAAGGAGTTGGTTAAGTTGAGTAGAAATACCAGGTAGAGGCTAGACAGGCCAGATAGATTATCAGATAGAGTCCAGATAAGTAGAGAGAGTCCATCGACCAGCAACAGTGGGGAACATAGGACCCTTTTTCAGAAAAAGGGTCCTATGTTCCCCAGTATGTATTGCGACCGGGGAATATGGGACCCTTTTTGGGGAAAACGGGTAACATAGGACCCTTTTTGGGGAAAACGGGGAACATAGGACCCTTTTTGGGGAAAACGGGGAACATAGGACCCTTTTTCAAAAAGAGGGTCCTATATTCCCCTATGGGTGATCATAGAATCCGGGGAACATAGGTACGCTCCCCTGCCTACCAGTGAGCAGCGGCTACTGACACATCTCTGGGGGTCATCAGTTGGGAGCCTCCATTCGTCGGTGTTTCCTCTTCTTAGTCCCACTACACGTCCAGGTAAGCTCTGGCGTCCCAGTGTTACCCCCCCTAGTGCCACCTTACACTGCTCCTCTACGATCCAAACAGCACTGCCACGTTCATCTAACCCAGTCTCCGTTCTTGCAAGCTCCAGGTAGTAGCCAGTGCTAATGCTACCGTCTCCAGCAACTACTGCCTATCTGAGCATTGAACCCAACAGCACTGTCACATTCAACTGACCCGGGCTCTGTTGATAGGAGTTCAAGGTAGCGGCTTGTGCTGATGTTACAGCTCTGCTCCCCTCCTCATTCTCTGGAAGCATGGCTTAGCCACGGCTCACCTCTCTTTAGCCACAGCCGACTCGGATGCTGACTCTGCCTGCTTTGAGATGTTGTTCACCAGTCCCTTACAGGTTGTTCCTCTGACCCCCGGCATTCCCAGTGCTTTCCCGAATGCCTGACCAGGGTCTGATATTTCCCCAACTTTCAGCCATTTTCATTTCTTAAAAATAGCGGGTATTGATAATGTGTGCCATGTATGTATGTAGCTGCCAATGTGAGTAAATGAGCAAACACGGTATCCTACGTCTGCATGCGTTATTGCTAAGTAAAGCAATGCTGGTGTGTCGGACTGCGTTGGGCGTGGGATAGAAACCCGCAGGCCGGATCGAGAGTTGTAGCTTGTGCCAGCGCCTGAAACTAATGTTGACAAAGTGATGGAGGTTTGTCCATTGTGTTTTTATTTTGAAATTTACCAGATGCTCTGTGCGTTTGACTTCTTGTGTGGGGCGATCTAATCAATGTGGTCGGTGGAACGTAATCTAAAATGAAAAACAAAAAAGGCCAACATGAGAGAATGATCGGAATGAAGAGGAGAAATACATTTAATCAAATGTTTCTTGAACGCTGTCAGTTTAATTTTACAGAGAGAGAGAGTTATTCAGATTACAGAGGTCAACAGGTGAGTTTTATAACATCACAGTTAAGCTACTGTCAGAGCCATCAAACTCTGACAGGTATGAAGAGTTGGCGGGGCCACCATGCTGCTCCACTCAAGTCAAACCAGAACCTGACTGGGCTCCACAGACGGAGGAGGAACATGGTGGAGCGGCTCAGAAGAGATGCTCTGTGGTGACAGCGGTGATGACATCATCACTGTAATCATCCAATCCCTGCTCGGCCGGGTTGAGCACAATGGAGATGGACAGGTGAGCGCCTACAGTCAGATGAGGAAAAATGATTAATCAACATTTATCGACTGATTGATTGATTGATTGATTGGTTGGTTGGTTGGTTGGTTGGTTGGTTGGTTGGTTGGTTGGTTGGTTGGTTGGTTGGTTGGTTGGTTGATTGGTTGATTGATTGATTGATTGATTGATTGATTGATTGATTGATTGATTGATTGATTGATACCTGGGGTTCCTTGCCGATACAGAGACACCAAGATGACAGTGCAGATGACGTACGGACAGATCACAACCAGGTGACGGAGCAGAATGAGCATTATATGGGAAGAGGCAGCGGGCGGAGCATTGGTTGTACCTTCACCTGTAGAGAGATTCACCTGGTCAGGTAAATATGTGGATAGATACTTGATGAAATCAAAGTGAACCTCCTGACCTGTGGCCTCTTGACCTGTGACAGTGATCCAGCTGGGTGGAGACCCTCCATGGCCTGTGATGTCACAGCTGTAGAGGCCTTCATCAGACTTGTTGACATGGTGGATGGTCATGTGACGTGTAGGCTCAGTCCTGATGAGGGAGCCATCTTTATAGAAAGCAGCTGGGGGGTTGGAGGGAGGGGTCTCCTTTGATTGACAGCTCAGAGTGACATCATGTCCCTCCATCACAGGGAGGACAGGACTCTGCAGGATCACTGGTCCACCTCAACACAGAGACAAAGTACAGCAGTTGATCCATTTCCACACAGCTTCATCAACACTGACTCCTCAGTCTGATCTTACCAGTCACAGTGATGTTGATGCTGCTGCTGCTTGTTGCTCCCTCTCTCAGCTCACACCAGTAAACTCCACTGTCCAGTGGGACGATGTGACTGATTTTACAGGAGGAACCAGTTGACTTTCCCCAGGCGTCACACTCAGCTCTGGTGTCTCTGCTTGTGTTCCTCATCACCTTCCATCCAGCAGAGCTGTCGTCCTCCTCACAGCTCAGAAACACCGAGCCTCCTTCAAACAGCTGAGAGCTGCTGGGACTCACAGTCAGACGAGCTGAGAGAGAATATAAAAATCTGTTTATTTTAAATGGGATCTGCAGCTACGTGAGCAGTGACTGATGTGACGGTGTTGGATCAGTGTCAGTCAACAGGAAGTTCAGGTATGAGTCTCTACTTCCACAAGTCGGGTTTCAGAACCTCGTCTGGTCTCTCTCTTGTGGTCGGGTTGAGGTTGGGTTCTTATTATGAGTGTTTGTGATGTCATTCACTGTAATATCAACAGACACCCACTTGATCCACCCACAGGCCAAAAGAGATCAATATATGTAATATTAGTGATAAATGTCCGTGGGTGAAATAATCGTTGACCATCAGTTTGAAAAATGAAGGTTCAGTTGTTTTAAACAAGATCTTAGGTGGGTTTCATATAACAGGTGGTGCAGAAATCGGATTAACAGGTTGAATCAGCAACACTGAACACACCGGCTCAGATCAGCTGCACGACGTTCACTGACCTTGGTATGATGTGCAGCCGCAGAGCACTAGAGAGAAATGAGAGTCAGGTTAGTTTTAGATTAAAGAACTGAGAAACCTCAAAGTAAAGTGAGGGCAAACATTCACAGAGCTGGTGGCACCGAGCGTCTGATTGGCACCTGCTTTATAAAACTAATACTTTACACAAAATCAATATTTCCTATGAAGTTTACAAAGGGAATAGACTGGGACGTGTATACGACTCTATGCAGATGATGTGACTTTGTATCCTGAGGACAATGTAGTAGTCAAAGTCAACATGTAATTGACACTTAAAATGTCAATAATAATAAAATAATGTGCGTGTGGGTGAAGTAAGGTTCAATATGCACAATTATTAACAATCAGCAGACAGATTGAAGTTACACATGACTAAAAACTGTCATATTATGTTTTAAAAGCCTGGTAAGAAATTCCAACTTATTTATTTACAAAGAAATGTGAGGGTGCTTTAAAAAAAACACATTTTTACAATGTGCTGATGTAATTCATATAAAATCTGTAATAAACACTGAAATATTGACAGTTTAACAAGCGGCTGTATAACAACAAAAAGTCTCAAGCAGTATTAAATATGTAACATAACATATTTAACAGCACGTGGCTTCTTCAGCCTTGTCTTCCTCTTCTCTGATCAATAAAGTCATCACTGTAACATTGAGCCCAGTCCTTCTACAAACACAAACATTGGTACTTACAGAGCAGAAACTGAAGAGATGCTCGCTCCATCCTGACACTCGGTCATATGACTCACTCCCTGTCTGGACCAGGGTAGAGACGTGTTGTGGTTTTTGTTTCCTGCTGTTAAACGGAAATGAACTGTTCTCCTTGTCACCTTGTAACCTTCAAAGACACTTTTGCTCAGAAGTTTTCATTGGAAGGACAAATCCAAACTTATAATCTTAGAACAAAAATACAGGTCAGACCTAGACCACGTTCTGGTTTCCTTCTGGTCCTGTACAGGTCCAGTTCCACAGTCTGATATACAGCTCATATACAGCCCTGATCTATTGGATGCTACTTTGACATCTGGACCTACACTGGTGAACACACACTCTGAATCTGCCCAGATGTGAACGTATCTGGACCAGACTTGGGCCGAGCACTCGACTTGGACTTGAGAGACTGCAGTCAGACACAAATGACGACGTTTCTTGTTTGTTTTCGTGAATGTTCACACATTCATTTGGTGCAAGATATTGATCGCTGTATTAATGTTGTGCCATTAATCAGTAAGTTCATATATTTTCCAATGAGTCGGTTTTTGTAGGGTTAGGGTTAGGGTTAACCGAATGACACTTAATGACAACGTTATGACATTGACATAATGTTTATGACACGTTCATGACTAGGGATGGGTACCGAAATTCGGTACTTTTTTGGTACCGACCGAATTCCCACCAAAGTACCGAGTATCGATTCACATAAAGTCAATCGGTACCACATTTCGGTACCTGAACGCACCTTCGTCGTGCGTCAGTGAGAGTGCAGTCTGCATGAGCCCCGCACACTCGCGCCCGCCCCCATTCTCTCTCTCTCTCTCTCTCTCACTCTCTCTGAAATGAGAGGCGGAGAAGCGGTAGAGCCAGCCCGTCGTTTTAAATCACTACCTGAAAGACAGCCGTCCGTCATTTAATAATGACGAACGGACTGTTGTGACAATCCGTACCGAAGCGGTCCGTCATGTCCTCGTCACGTAATGAGAGCTCATGTAAACGAGGATGAAGTCTCCCCCTCTCCTCTCTTCAAAACGTGAAGTCCACATGTTGCAGAGTTTGCACTGCAGTTTCTGTTTTGTTTGTTTTTTCACAAAGTTTCACACAGAGCTTTCTGATGGCTGTAGGAGTCTCTCCATGTTTCTCCTTTTCCCACAGTAAAAACGGACATTTTTTCAGACAAGACTATAGTCTCATAAACTTTTTTTTTTCATTTTTTTTTTTAATTGAATGACTATTCCATTATATTAAAATCATTGCCCACACTTTATTTACATCTCGAGAGTGTCATGGCGGCGTGAGGAGGTCGCCGTGAGCCAGAGCTCCTCTTAACATAATTATTTCTCCGAACCAGTAAGCCACTGGTCTGCTTAATAGTGGTGAAATAACCAGACGAGACGTATCTTGAAACGGTCGTTTGATGCCGCAGCGTATGGAAAAAACAAATCAGACCTCGATTAAACAACACTTCACCAGAGCAGCAGCAAGTAAGGGCGCTGACACCGATACAGAATCACTCAGCATGGCTAAAGATCCGATAACTATGGCAGCCCTGGACGCCCGGCTTGTTACCTTAACTGACACTCTAGCCAAAACTATCAAAGACTCCATCCGGGACGCTATTCTGGAGGAGTTTATTGCCAAGGTGGAGGAGTGTGTTGCACTGGTGAGACGCGTGGCTGAGAACGCCGCTAGCAAGGCTGCAGCGCTGGAGACACAAGTGGCGAACAACGAGGCGAAGGTGGGAGAAAACTTCACCATAATCAATAATACAACGCCCAAAGTGATAAAACTGCAAGGAAAGTTAGAGCAGGTGGAGGAACGATTGGAGGTCTTGGAGGCTTTCTCCAGGCGATCTAACCTGAGAGTGTTTGGCATACCGGAGGGATCCGAAACCCATACGGGCCCGGTGGCGTTCATGTCCAAGCTACTGAGGGATTTGTCCGGCACCGAGGTGTTTCAGACGGAACCGGAGCTGGAGAGGGCGCATCGCGTCGGCCACAGGCAGGAGGACAAGGGACCCCGCGCCATCATAATGAAGTTCCTGCGGTACCAGGACAAGACCCGGTTCGAGAAGTGGGCCAAGGGTAAAGAGCTCCAATTCTCCGGGCGCCGGGTCAGATTCGTCCAGGACCTGACGAGGAGTCAGGCCATGAGCCGTGCCGCCTATAAGGAGATGAAACATCTCCTCTACGAAAAGAATATCAAATTCTTTCATCCAGAACCGGGGAAACTACGGGTGGTTTTTGAAGAAGAGCCTCACACATTCAACTCCCCCGGTGAGGTGAAGAAATTCCTCAAGGAGAAAGCGGTCACATCTTAGAGTAAGATCTTCTCCACCTCTACCCCCTCCCCCCCCCTCCCCCTCTCTTTTTTCTTTTTTTCTTCTCTTTCTCTAACCCTTTGGGGTACCGGCATACAAAGAGACATATTGGACTCCTCCCTCGGGACAATGTGAGTAGACAATAATCGAATTTTCTTTTTTTTTATCTTCTTTTTTCTTTTTTTTCTCTGAAGGAAAGAGAGAGGGGGGAGCCATTTAACCAGTATGATAAATGTAATGTAGTATGCCCAAGCCTGACACTTGAATACAAACAGAATCTGCAATTTGACATGTGTCTAGCCTATTTTGTGTTTGCCATCCTGCCCCCCCCCCCCCCCCCCCCCTCTTATTTTCTCTTTATATATTGAGGTATCTATAGGTTTATTTTATTTTTCTCTCTCCTTATCATTTAATTTTTTCCTCTTCTCTTTTCGTTTATTTTTATTATCATTATTGTTATTATTATTATTATTATTTATTCATTTCCTCTTTTTTCTTTTTTTTTCTTTTTTTTCCCCCACTTATTTATTTCCCTTTTATTAACTTTCTGCAATTGGACCTGGCTTACTGGTTGCCACAGACCATAATTAGGAGCATTAACGGCTCCAAGGCCTGCATTGGGAGTCATGCAGGTTTTTTTTGTTGCCCCGGGTGGGGTGGGGAGAGGGAGGGGGGGTACATGTTTAAGTGTTTTTGTAAATATCTTTTGTTTTATTACCACTGAGCCTTATATCTTGTTTTTACTTCATGGTCATTCTCCACTGGTGTTGTTTGAAAGTTTTAGGGTACCATGACAAGCCTCAACTCTTTAGAAGGGAATGCAATATGTTATGCCTCTTGGAATGTAAAGGGCCTGAACAAGCCTGAAAAAAGGGCCCGAGTTCTATCACATCTTAAACATTTACAGGTTGACATTGCATTTATTTCAGAATCGCACCTTGCTGATAAAGACCATCTTGTCATTCGGAAAGACTGGGTAGGACAAATATTCCACTCAAACTTTACACAGAAATCACGAGGGGCAGCTATCTTAATTAATAAGAAAATCCAGTTTAACCCTTCATATGTTAACGCAGATCCCTTTGGTAGATATGTAGTGGTGACTGGTAATTTGCTTGGTGTCCCAGTGACTCTGGCAAGTTTATATGCTCCTAACTTTGATGATGAGAAATTTTTTACCACTTTTTTTTCGTCTCTACCCGACTTGAATAAATACTACCTCATCGCAGGCGGGGACTTCAACTGTGTTCTGAATCCTAGTCTGGATAGATCAGCTACCTCCTCTCAGCCTCTGACGAGGTCGGCTAAATGTATTAAGGCATTCCTTTCCACTTACAAAATTATGGACCCATGGCGATTCAAAAACCCTTCAGACCGAACCTATTCTTTTTTTTCTCCAGTTCACCAGTCATTTAGCCGTATAGATTACTTTTTGGTTGATTGTAAACTACTTCCCTTAATCCAAGAATGTAAATATGAGGCTATTGTCATCTCAGATCATGCTCCCCACGTTATGAAAATGCTGTTTACCAAGCCTATAAGAACCAGAACATGGCGCTTTAATAATGTTCTGTTATCAGACGAATCATTTTCTGAGTTTATTAAGACACAAATAGAATATTTCATGTTGATAAACGACACGAGTGAAGTCTCAAGGGGTATACTGTGGGAAAGCTTAAAATGTTTTATACGTGGTCAGATCATTTATTATTCTTCTACTGAAAACAAACGTAGACGGGAGCGCATCACCAACATAACAGACCAAATTATTGAACTTGATAGCCGCTACTCAATTATGCCCAGCCCAGACCTTGCTGAGCAGAGGTTCGCACTCCAAACTGAGTTCGACCTTCTCTCCACAAGAGATACTGCCCAGCAGCTGTTACGCTCCCGTCATAGATCATATGAATATGGTGAGAAACCAGGGAAACTCCTGGCTTGGCAGATACGACAATCGGCTGCTTCTAAGATGATAACTGAAATTAATACCAGTAATGGAAAAACTTCCTTAGATCCCAGGGAAATAAACACAGCGTTTAAACAATATTACTCTCAATTATATGTATCAGAATCCATGGTGGACACGACTCAGGTGGAATCCTTTCTTAGTAAATTTCCTATTCCACAAGTCTCTAATGAGAATAAGGCTATGCTGGAAGAACCCTTTAGCATTGAGGAATTAAATAATTCATTTACATGCATGCAGAGCTCCAAGGCTCCAGGCCCAGATGGGTTTACCCTGGAATTCTACAGAGCCTTCTCTGGTCAGATCTCTGCCCTTTTGCTGGACGTTTTCAACGAATCATTCTCAGGGGCTGATAAGTCACTCCCCCCTACTTTTTATATGGCCTCCATTTCTTTGATACTTAAGAAGGACAAAGACCCACTCGAACCAGGTTCATATAGACCCATCAGCCTCCTTAATGTTGACACCAAGCTATTGGCAAAGACACTGGCCTCTAGGCTCGAGAGAGTTCTCCCGTCAGTGATCTCAGAAGACCAAACCGGATTTATTAAAAACAGATTTTTATTCTCAAATATTCGAAGACTTTTTAATATAATTTACTCCCCTAGCCCAGATCCAACAATCCCAGAGATATTGATTTCAATGGACGCTGAGAAGGCTTTTGATAGGGTCGAGTGGGTTTTTTTGTTTACTGCAATGAGAAAGTTTGGTTTTGGCGAACGATTCATATCCTGGGTGAAACTCCTGTATAAGGCTCCCCAAGCATATATCCTGACTAATAATCTCCGCTCAGACCCCTTTCCTCTCCACAGAGGGACGAGGCAGGGCTGCCCGCTCTCTCCCCTATTGTTCGCCCTGGTCATTGAACCTTTAGCTATTGCATTACGATCTTCGGGTCAATTTCAGGGTGTACATAGGGGAAGTAGAGAACATAGGGTCTCCTTATACGCAGATGACCTGCTCTTATATGCTCAGAGTCCGGCTGAATCAATCCCACACATTTTATCTCTGTTGAAGGAATTTGGTAAAGTTTCTGGATATAAGCTCAATTTCTCTAAGAGTGAATTATTTCCAATAAACTCGGCGGCTCAGAGTATATCCTACTCCCAATTTCCGTTCAAGGTGGTACAGGGCTCATTTAAACACCTGGGGGTGATGGTCAATAGAACATACTCAGATCTGTACAAACTGAACTTTAAGACACTCTTGGAGCGCACCGTCAGAGACCTGGGGAGATGGTCCCACCTCCCATTGACCCTGGCAGGAAAAGTGAATATCGTAAAAATGAATGTTCTCCCAAGGTTTATGTTTTTGTTTCAATGTATCCCTATTGTGCTAAACAAATCTTTCTTTGGACAATTGGACAGTGAAATCTCTAAGTTTGTGTGGAACAAAAGAAAGCCAAGGATTAGGAGGGCTTTCCTGCAGCGCCCAAAATGTGTTGGTGGGCTGGGCCTCCCGAACTTTCAGAACTATTACTGGGCTTGCAACATAAGAAACCTCTCATTCTGGAACAGGTACAAAGTGTCTGATGACCGGCCTGCTTGGCTTCACATCGAGGAAGACTCATGTCGACCCACATCATTGGGTGCCCTGTTGTTTTCCCCTCTCCCTATATCTCACGAATACACCCATCACAACCCGGTGGTGGACCACTCGCTGCGAATCTGGGCCAAGATAAGACACAGTCTTGGTTGGCTGAGGGGTTCCCTCTTGGCTCCCTTGTCCCCAAACCAACACTTTGTCCCATCGTTGGAAAGTAACACCTTCCAGCGATGGTCTGGTAATGGGATCAGTAGAATGAAGGATTTGTACATAGATGGTTTATTTCCTACATTTGATCAGTTATGTAAAAGATTTAACCTACCACCGTCTCACTTGTTTGCTTATCTTCAGATCCGGAGTTACATCCAGTCCAATACAGTTACATTCCCAAATATTCCCAAACCTATGCAATTGAATGTACTTTTTTCTGTTGATCCCACGACGAGAGGAGTGATATCCTTTATTTACAACCAATTAGCTGCATATGCAGAGATCACCCTAGACCATATAAAAAATGCTTGGGAGAAAGACTTGGGTTTAGAACTGTCAAAAGACCAATGGAAGAATGCACAGAGGAATGTCCACACCTCCTCCATATGTGCTAGACATGGCCTTATACAGTTAAAGGTTTTGCATAGAGCTCATCTCTCTAAAGTTAAAATTTGTAAAATGTACCCAGATTCAGATCCACTTTGTGACCGATGCAAGATCCACCCAGCCACACTGGCACATATGTTTTGGTCGTGCCCAAAGTTGTCACAGTATTGGACTTCTATATTCAAGACTCTATCAGACTGCTTTGGGCATGTACTTGATCCTGACCTGGTATTGGCCATTTTTGGGGTTGCAGGGGAGAACAGCCCCCTGAGGGGGTCTAATAAAGTTGTGGCTAGGTTCACAACACTATTGGCCCGCAGACTCATTCTGCTCAACTGGAAACAGGCAAACCCACCATCTCACATAATGTGGAGGAGAGACGCCATGCAACACCTAGCGTTGGAAAAACTGAGATTTACTCTGCGGGGCTCTGAAGAGAGCTTCCACAGGACTTGGCGATCCTTCATAGAGGTGGTGGCTGGGTAGGCTACACTCCCCTCCTCTTATTCTTTTTTTTTTTTTCTCCTCAACTATTTTCTATCATGTAAACTGTACGGCTGTAGTAGTTTTCTATTTATCTTTTTTCACAAATGATTGAATGACTCTTAGTAACTGAAAGATGTATAGGTAATCTGTGGTAACCTTATAAATTGTTTTTTTTTATAATTTTTAATGTTTTTTTGATGTTTGGCTTTTTTTTTTTTTTGTTGTTTTGTTTTTTTTGTTTTTTGTTTTTTGTTGTTTTTTGTATTTTTATGTCTATTATGTCTGTCTGCGTGCTGTTTAACCTATTTTATTTCCCCCATTTTTGTAGTTTGTTATATGAGTGTTTTTTGTGGGATAAAATAAAATAAAAATATATTTAAAAAAAAAAAAAAAAAATCATTGCCCATCCCTAAAACATAACATACTCTTAAAGGCTGAGGAGTTGTGATGTTGTTAGGAGGTAAATATTAAAATTTTAGACATTTTTATTTTTTTTATTTTTTTAATTACCACACACACAAAAAGTACCGAAAACAGGTACCGATTGGTACCGGTATCGGTTCCCAGGTACCGAGTATCGATACCATATCGATTCAAATGCGAAAGGTACCCATCCCTATTCATGACTGTGTCATGTCAGTCTTATGACGATACCTTCAAGTAAAGTGTTACCGAGTTTTTATTGGGAGCACTTACTACGACCGCTTCTATGTATCCTGTATGTCCTGTATGTCTCTTCAGTATGTGGATTATGTACATTGAAGTCTCCCTGTTAATTGAATGTTTTGCTATGCAACCAAGCTGCACTATGGGCCAGAGACAAAGCTCCCTTACCATACAAATAAAGTTTACCTCACCTTAGTGAAAGAGCAGACACAGGTGTTCACCAGCTTCCTGGGTGATATTTTAACAAGAGATTTTGACAAGACTTAATTTTAATAACAGTCTATATTTGTTTACCGTCATGTGTGATGCTTCAGCCTTTATGTCATGTCAGTGAAGAGCTGTGGGGGGAGGGAGAGCGTCTGTTTGGTGTCTCTTTGCTGCCATCTGGTGGCAGCCAAGAGATACTCTCATGTGAAACCAACCACCTGATTTCCTGGAAGCAGAGGATGCTCTCCTCCACCATCACCATCACCCCCACACTCTCCATCAGCAGCGTTAGCAGGTGCAGCATCTTCAGCTCTGGACCGGCCGGACTGAGTGCATCTGTAAGAGACGATGTTGTCGCCTGACAGGAACTACCCTATTTATTTGTTGATGACAGCATTTTCAGGAACATATGCCTCTGTCGGTAAGTGTGTATGTGTGTTTGAATGATTTCATCTCTCAACTCCACATCCTAACAGGCAGAAACATTTTTCAGCTCAGTGGTCAGAGTCATATCACTGTGTCTGTGCTTAACAGATCAGAGGACAATGAAAAAGCCGAAAACAACTGAGAGAGAAAGGATAAATTAGAAAAGCTTCAGCTCAGCATTCAGCACCATGGACAGCTCCATTTGAGGCGTGTTTTTTTTTAGGGTGTTTCCCTACCAAAGTGAAACTGAAACTGAAACTGTATTCTGATTCATCAGCATCAGAAAAGCTTAGAAGGAAACTGTGTACTTAAATTTTTATTATTGTATTATTATTGTTAAACAAGTGCAGGTACAAGAATAAAGTATAGTAAAGTATAATAGGTCTGTACTGTATGTAGAGTATGTGCAAGTGAACACTGTGCAATGTTCAAGCTTTAAAGTCCAGGTTTGTGTTTATTTTGACTATATAAGAAAAAACAGATGACAAATAGAGAATGATAAGCACACACAAAAAATTCTGACAGACAAAAGCACAACAATTGTAAAATGATAACTGATTATTGTCCAGTTTTAGTCTCGATAAAGTGGAGGGGCTTCTTGTTCTTGTTTAGACCCACGGCAGGTTGAGGGGAAACCCGGGGAGGACGTCACGCTGGACTGCGTAGTCCCCACTCAGACACCCATCGAGGTTCTGAAGTGGATCAGACCGGACCTGAAGTCGGAGGGGTTCGTGTTGTTCTACCGGGACAAAGGGGTGATGCCGTCGTACCAGCACCCGTCCTTTAAGGACCGAGTGGAGCTGAGAGACCTGGACATGAAGGACGGAGACGTGTCTTTGATCCTGAAGAACGTCACCGTCAACGACACCGGGAGGTACGAGAGTCACGTGACCCTGAGCGAGCCGGGGCCGGGCCGCCGGAAGAGGATGTCCTCCGATCTCAGGTGCATCATCCACCTGAGCATTGAAGACTCAGGTGGGTTTCAACTTAGAAACTATAATACTGGTCATCAGTGATGTAAAAGTAACACACGGCTGATGATGCATGCAGCCGCCACACGGAGCCCCAGGTTCAACGTCTGCGCATGACAAAATGTCTTCCAACACCTTCTAACATCTTACGGAAGCGTATTGCACTCACTTGAGTAAAAAAAAAAAAAATCTGGTTTTTCTAAGTAATTCATTTTTTTGGTCGGGGTCCGCCCGCTATTCAGACATCCCGCTATTCCGACATGTCACTATTTAGACATCCCGCTATTACGACATCCCTCTATCTAGACATGCCGGTAGTCCGACACTTTTTGATACCGCTATTCCGACACGTCTTTTTTTTTTTTTTTTTTTTTTTACAGCTGCGATACCCAGGCGCGTCTCTCTCTGTCTTTTCTTTTCAGCATGTCTATCACTGGTTTGATGAGGGAGTGATGTTCTTAATCTCAACAACTCAACTATCAAGCAAACAAAACTGACACATATGATAAACAAACAGAACTATGCTGCAGTTTGTTTGTCAAGTTAACCTGTGACCTTCAGCACCACGGACAGCGCCGCGGATGAGCCGCGGAGCTGCAGCTGTGAGCGTCTGGGCTCTGGGCTCAGGGCCTGGGGCCTCATTTATCAAAACTGTAAGTAAGCAGTGTAAACTGCTGCTACTAAATGTTTTGCTTAGGCCTACGGTGAAAAGACATCCCAAAATATTTACACCTTTTTCAGATCTATCAAACTGTGCGTGCACAACTCTGCACCTCAACTTTGATAACTGGATCCAAGAATGGTGCGCAGTTGCGCACGTGAACACACCTCCGTCCCCGGAATGCCTACACAACCATATGGTCAGCACGTGCATATTAATTAGCCATGTGCGCTCTGTGGAGCGACAACAAAGTGACAACGAAGACAACAGGCGGAGGGGGGGGGGCTAGATACATGGCATCGGGCAATAAATCAGGCAAAAACCTCCCAAATCTCAACAAAAGGGAACAGAAAAAAGAATAATCTTATGTAATCTGCCCCTTTATTCCAGACAATCTTTTTTTTCTTCTTTTACCTATGTTAAAACAATGTAAAGCAGCAGGATAAACTCAGGTGACAGAATAATAACAGTCTCAGCTCTGCAGATCAGTGTGCGCTGCTGCCGGTGTGTTTTTAAACTTGGAGGGTATGTTTTTTCTTCTCTAATAGGCCTATGTATTTGTGTATGAGAAACAGTGTCTCAGATGAAAAAATAAAAATAAATCAGAAGGACACTCTGACTATAACGTAATCAATCAATGTCGGAAAAGCGGAATGTTTGAAAAATAGTAAAGTGCCGCTACTCCGACAATGAAAAAAAAAAATGTCGGAATAGTGGGACGCTTAAAAAATAATGTTAATGGCCCTATTCCGACAATTAGAAGTCAATGTCGAAATAGCGGCATGTCTGAATAGCAGCATGTAACCTTTTTGGTCTGTTTTTCGTGGTAATATTTTTCAGACTTAACGAGAGTGAGAAGCTCCCACCTGCAAGTAATGTGAGGACTGATTTCAAAATAAAGGTGCTACATCAGACTGCTCTGATATTTTCTGAGTGACACTCTCTGAGGTGGTGTAACAGGTTGTTTCCTTTCAATGAAAATCTGAATTTTAAAGTGAAATTCCGGCGTAAGTGTAAACCATGGTCAAACACACCGTAACACCGAGTTAGACCCCCCCTCGAGAGATCAATTTGCCCGACCGCTACATTCACGAGATCCACCAACTTCAGCAAATACCGCAATATCGCCACACACGGCGCTCTCCGGATCCACTGTCTGACCGCAACCAAAACGCCACCATTTGCCCAAAATAATGCTCAGAACTGCACCAAATGTCATCAATAGTACACACAGGGTCCCAGCACGTAGTAGTAGAGTTGTCAAACATCTGCTAGCTTTGCCTGTTTTCTTTAGCAAGGAGACCAGATACAACTCACCTACTTCTCCTCCGGGAGCCGCTTGTTGGTGAGGAAGCCCTGACGAGTCGATCACCGAGTGCACCGGAGTTCCGCAGCTCAATCAACAATTACCTCATGGAAATACAATCAGAGTTTTTTTTTTTTTTATCTTGCATATCACTTTATAACTATTATTATCGAGTGCTGGCCACGATATAGGCGCAAATGAGCATTTTTAAGAGCTGCACAGGCAAAAGCTAGCAGATGTTTGACAACTCTACTACTACGTGCTGGGACCCTGTGTGTACTATTGATGACATTTGGTGCAGTTCTGAGCATTATTTTGGGCAAATGGTGGCGTTTTGGTTGCGGTCAGACAGTGGATCCGGACAGCGCCGTGTGTGGCGATATTGCGGTATTTGCTGAAGTTGGTGGATCTCGTGAATGTAGCGGTCGGGCAAATTGATCTCTCGAGGGGGGGTCTAACTCGGTGTTACGGTGTGTTTGACCATGGTTTACACTTACGCCGGAATTTCACTTTAAAGAGAACACAGTGAAAATAAGACTGTATTTTTTGTGGAGCATATCCATGGATGTATGTTAAGCAATGTAGAAGAATGCACCTTTACTCAGCATGGATCTACATCCATGGTTATGAGAAGTACTTTTATTTTGAAGGATGTTTGTTATACGCTCCCGGATGTAGCTTGCCCCGGGAGAAGTTTGTTGATGCTTGTGTTCGAGCCGTCAGTCATGAAAATAAAGCAATGGTGGAACCTGTGCCAAAGTGGAGTTTGAATAAAAATCCCCATCAGTGTGTAATAGATCTGTGATGAAGTGGAGATTTGACTGCAGCTGTTAAACGTTACTTGCAGGTGGGAGCTTCTCGTGGGATTTTGAAATCTCGTTGAAAAAAAAAAGCCACGAAAAACTGAAAAAAATTAGTCTGAAAAACAGAAATAATTACCCTAAAAAACA
Source organism: Trachurus japonicus (assembly GCF_045865225.1). NCBI lineage: Eukaryota > Metazoa > Chordata > Actinopteri > Carangiformes > Carangidae > Trachurus > Trachurus japonicus. The sequence continues at coordinate 3,673,571 of NC_140924.1, forward strand.
AACCAAAAAATAAATGACTCAAGTGAATGCAATACGCTTCCATAAACGTCCAGCTTGAATAATGATACTAATGTGTGTGTAACCCTGGCTGCCTGTTGTCCCTCTCTTCTAATTGGACAATTCACACCTGTGCTCCTCTCTGCAGGTGACGCACATGAAGACGTCGGGTACAGACAAATCACCACCTTCCACATCCTATGTTTTGGTATTCCTGCTGTTGTTGTTTTGGTTTTACTTGTAGTAATGGTCATAGCAATCTATAGTAAATGCTCGAAGGAAGGGGGAAAAACAGTGGAATCGATCAATGTTGCGAGTTCAGAATCAAATCCTAATGCTGCTGATCTGACATCTGTATGACGTAGTACATCATCAGTGTATCCCCTGATGCTCCATTCCCTCCCTTCCCCACCGTGCAGCTCATTGTCCACACCAACTGAGGCTTTTGCAAACTAACCCACTTACAACTAACCACTGAGCCTGAGGAGAAGCTCCATGCTGACAACGGAGACTTGTTACCGGGACCAAACTTCTCCTTATAGTCAACATCTAAAATCATTTCACTATGACAGGTCGAGACTTCAGCAGGGGAACAGAAGATGCATGATGTTAAACCTCCATCAAACACCTGAGGACTGACACAACAAGAAGTTACACTGCTGTTCCAAGACGGCCATGACTGGAGATCGTCAAACGTCAGTCAAGGTTGGAGGAACTCCTCGGATCATGTGTGTTGTTGTTATTGTTATTGTTGGACTTTGGGTAAAAGTAGCTGCCCACTGAGAAAATGTGAATATGACCAAAGATTTGGGTTTGAGGTTCTGTTTCACCTTCATCATTGAGTTTAAACAATAACACTGACATGCATTAAACCTCTGTAGGGGAAAAGCTAAGTATTGTCAGGCCTGTGCTGTACATGTTTACATTTGTTAAAAGAAGCGATATGTAAGAATGTAGCCAAAATTGTTGCCGTTGTTGTTCCCCCATCCCCTACTCCCCAGACTCGAGGTTGCCAGACAGCGACGCGCTAACCTCTGCTCTGCTCACTCACAGTCAGTCTTAAAGTCTCAAAGCAGAGTAAAAAGCTAAATATTCATCAACAATCTCACTGTTTTATTGCTCTGACTCAGTAACTACGAGCGGAGTTCACGTCACTCAGGTGATCTGAAAGTTATTGTTACATTTCACTGCTCCGACGCTGTGTCTGTGTGCAGCTCTGACACACACAGTAACCCGGCACCATCTATTAGATCTGTCACTTCTTTCCATCTGTTCAAGACCTCACTAATGTCCTTGTTTCAGACCCCCTGCTGTTGCTATTAGTTTTTATTTTCATGTATTTTCACCTTTTTTTTTTTTGCCCTTGTGATGGGGTTATGGGCTGATGGGGTATGGTGGGGTGGGCGGGGGGGATTTGGGAGCTGTTGTGGACACTTTAACTGTATGTTTTGTGTTGTGTATATGTGATTGTATTGTATTGTATTGTATTGTCTGATTGTTTTGATGTATAGGACCCCCTGGAAGACAAGATGATGCATCTCAAGGGGTTATCCCTTAATAAAATTTGAATTTAATGCTTCCCTTTAGCTTTAGCTTTAGCAGCAGCTCAAACAATCTAGGCTATATGCTCACAACAGCAAGCTGTGTATTAAACGGCAGAGCGACAAGCCGCTTATTTCTACCGTGTGATATCAAGGAAATATGACTATAATAACCGATAATAGAAAACAACCTTTTTTTTCACGATCTCGTTTTATCTCCCAGCCGTGGTTGCAGCTCAGTGGAAGCTAACTGGCAACCCAGGGGCTGAAATGCCGCTGACGCTGTGACTGGGAGAGAGCGCTGGGTGGCAACACATGCCAACACGTAGGATTCAAAACATAAACATGATTTGCGATCTGCAAAAAAAAAAAGTAATGTGAATATTCTGGCTGTACTATTGTTGTTGGTGAGTTCATCATGTTATATAAACATTATTCCTGAGTCTCTGTGACATATTAGGATGATTTTACAGCCAGTTGCTTTAGATTTCTTACATATTACAATACGATACGATAAACTTTATTGTCCTGTTCAGGGAAATTTGTCTTGGACACTGTAGCTGCGCCATAAATGCCTTAATAGCCACAGTGACAAAAACAAAAAACAAAAGAACAATACACCTCATCCATATTAATCCAACAGCATTGCACATCCCATAACATAGCACATATTCCATAACATAACACATATTGCACACATCCCATAACATAACACATATTGCACACATATTGTACCTTTAACATTTATTTTTTTTATTAAGGATACTGTGACTAAGTGTACAACTTTATTTATTTTAGATTTCATGCATTTATGTATTAATTTATCTGTGACAGTGGGTGGACTATAAGGTTGTAAATAAGAACTTGTCCTTAATTGATTCTGCCTGGTTAAATAAAGGTTAAATAAAAAATAAAAAAGACTATAACATGATATGGACGATCATAATGTGAGGAGTGCAGTTCTTTTCTTTGTCCACTTGGGGTCAGTGAAGCAGCAGTGAACACAACACTGACACACGATCAGTTCCAGCAGACACAGACACATGGTCGAATCTGTGGAGTTGGGCTTTACTCTTCCCTCTCCCTCCTTAAGCTCAGTGTTTGTTCCACAACATCTGGCTCTTTAGCTACTACAACCTCTTAGGAACATCTAGCTCTTCAGCTCCTATTGGTGAGCTACAGATGTTTCTCTTAAAACATCTGCTGCAGCAGAAGACGACAAGATTACTTGGTTCTAATCTAATTACGGATGCAGTCAGCCACCATGATGAAATGATACATAACTCCTAATTATACAACTACAGTCGTGGAATCACTAGGTGGCGCTGTCACTGTGGTTTAATGTCATGATCAAAGACGTTAAGATAGATAACGAATAAGATGAACTCACTGTATCCCTGCACTTCCTGAACAGATGGAGACGCCAAGGTCTCCAAACTGAAGCTTCAGTGACCTCACTCTGGATTAAACCATCTGATGGAAGAGTAAATGCAAATATTAGTAGTAGTAGTAGTAGTAGTTTATTTGTCCCTGTAGGGAAATTACATATTACAAAGTTACATGAAACTCATGAGATCCACAGATTCAAATAAATGCAAAATATAATTTATAATAATCAACAGTTCATCTGTAAATGTTTCTGTTGTCACTTCTATGCAGACGACAAACTGTTCTACGTGTCTGGACCACAGATCTTCTAGAGCCGGTGTCACTCTGTGATACCACTGCACATCAGTTTCTGCACATCAATGACTCCAAACTTTGCTTGATATCAGATCAATAACTTATGTTAATCAATAGTTTTGAAGCCCAATCCTCACTAGACTTAGTTTCAGCTTCGTTTACAGCGACTCAGATATTTCATTTACATTCATGCAGAAATCAGTAAACACAAGACAAATGTATAAATGACAAAGTCTTGATGTTGTTTTTGTCGGTAACAGAATCAAAACTCTCCAAACTCTTTGTTCTGAAGCGGTGAACGGTGTTCAGGCTGTTTAAAGGCTGCGGTTGTGGTTCTTGTTCATTTGTTCTCTGTCGTCTCTGTTGTACACAGATGTGTGCATCGGTTAGCCACAACCAAATCGGAACAAGTCACATTTTCCATCACACAAACTCTGAAGCTGAACCCACAGAACCACACGAGAGAGAAACAACTAATGATACCGGAGTTTATTGATCCTGCAGAAAGAGAGAGACACGCCAGATCTCTGCTGCAGGAACAAAACTACAACAGTCAAACATATAAATATGGCTGGATGATGGTTGTTAAATATGAATGAAAACAGGACAAGAACAGGGAGCGTGTTTGGATCTGAAGCTGTGGAGGTGGGAACAGTTTCCTCTGAGGCAGGTGCTGCTGTGGTTATCTATATATACACGTACGTGGGACTGAGAACGGACCACGAAGAACAAGCTCTGACACAACAAGGCTCCTAATTATATTAACACAGAAGTAAGTGATATATTTGTGTTAATATAAGTCTTAAATAGTTGTATCTTCCGACAGCAATCACTTCTATAGAGTGTTTGGTCTGAAACACGGGTCTGTCAGTCCCTCTGCTCTGCTCTGAGCCCAGGAGAAAACTTTTATCGTATCCTACAAGTTTTATCCAATGAGGAGAGAGAACGGCATAAAGGGGCAGTCCTCTCTGTGTGTGCAGCCAAGGGACGCGCCTGAATGTGGTGACGTAGGGACGAGGACCAATAGATCCATGACGAGGGCGGGGGGGGGCTGCTAACTCCATCGGCTGACAAGAAGTTATGGTGCATTCAAGGCAACTCGTAACTCGTGTTTTTCCGACCTGTGAACTCGTACCAGTTCGATCTGGTACGAGTTCACGGGTCAGAAGTTACGAGTGGCCGTTATAGTGACTTTCACAGGTAAAACAGGTCGGAGAAACACGAGTGTGTTGCCTGGAACGCTACAAAGTCGTAAGTTGTGACTTGAAGCTGTAATTTACGGTTTCAAAAGCCTGCCTGGAACGCAGCATTAGCCAAAACCACCGGATCGCTTACTTCTGCTTTAATAATATTAACAACAACAACAACGATAATATGATGATTATACTGATTGTCTTCCTCCAAACTTGCCTTACAGTGTGTGTTTAACCTCAGCAGCACCACTGAGCTACGTTTACTTCCATTAAAGTATTTTATTTACAACATTATTTGATATATTTTTTAATAATATTTTTTAAATTATTTTGTATGCCATGTGTCATACTTTTGCATTTGATGTCTTCCTGAGTCCTTTGATAAATAAACATATCATCACTGTTATATTTACAATTGTTGCGAAAACTACAGTAAGTCAAGTAGGACTAAATATAAGTTAACACCAGCAGACATTTTTAACAGTGTAACAACAAGGTGCTAGAGGAGGCAGTGGTTTTGTAAGGTGTAAATATCTGCATATAGCTGCCATCTGACTCTTTTCACAGCATTCGTGTGACTCTCACACACCATGCATAGAAAACAGTGTGTACTGTGGTGGAGGGGCCTCTGGTGAACACACGTCAGCAGTGCAAGTGGTGTGAAGACGTGGGCGTCGTCTTCACTGAAGAGTAGACGACCTCCTCTGGCGCCGGTGGACACTCTGAACACACACACACACAGTTTGTTATAATCAGTATCTGTGCAGCATCAGTTTAGACGTCCAGTCCACAGAGAGAGAAGCAGCTTTACCTCTGGTCCGGTTCACTCTCACTTGTCCGTACGTGACGTCTTGTGTCTTCACCGGTTCTCTCTCTGGAAAACAAAGCAGCTGTCAGGTCACAGCAGAAACTAGCAGGTGGACCTGAAGCGGCGTGAGAGAGATGCTTGCACGAGCGGTGGTTCGACCACAATGGAAGAATTAATACGATTATCTATACTGTGGTGTGAAAACCTAGTGTGTTTGACCGTGTTTGACAAACACGCTCGCTGTTAGTGAGAACAGAAAGTAGCTTCACTGCTGCTGACCAGAGACAAACAGTCGTGTCTTCCTCAGAAAGAGGAAGCTGGACCACCACAGCGCTCTTCACTTCTATTAAACGGACCTGACACATTCACCGCAGAGTGCAGAATAGATACAGATAAATGTGTCGCAACAACATCGTCAGAAGCAGCAGCATCATCAGACCACAGCTCAGAGGAATCGGCAGGAGGAAGCTGCTGCTGTGGTTTCACAGGTTTTGGCACAAAAAAAGTAGAAAACGATCGGTTGCAACAGAGAAGCAGAAAACAAGCAGCTGAGGAAGACTCCGATGAAGGCCAAGCTGCAACACGTCAAACTAAAGTCGAGATCGACCACAGCTTCATCTGTCGGCCTAATCGCCCCACTGAGCTGGTTCTTCATTGGTCAGTGCACGTTGAATTAATTAATTTATTTATCATTTCAATGAAAACTGAAACAGAGAGCACTTGCCTTCAAAGTAAGAGTCTGACATGTTGACGTCCATATTTACAGACAGTGTTTGTCTTTAACACAGAGAAACAGTTATGGTTGTAAGTTTTTCTTCTCATAACTTAGATATAAACTAAAATACTATTTCGGCATTTAGGGCAGACAACAGATGCAAGAAGTATGCTCACATGATGTATATGCTGCGAATGTCTGTTTCTGAATGTCAATAAAAAATAAATTACAAAAAAAACAAAAAAAAACACAGAGAAACAAAGATACTAACCTCAAGTTCAGAGGGAATCTATTAATGTTTTAAATTATGTTCATGTTTGTCCAAATCATGTAACTTTTACTTTGAAGGTGACTGCTCTGTTTCTGGTTCTTGACTTCCTTAGCAAATTTAGATTTAGCAGCAGCTAATTAGGAACAACGTCACAAACTACCCAGGGGGCAAAGCAAAAAAACGGACACGGAGCGTTGTAAAAGGTTTGACACCAGAAATGATATCTAGGAACTTCAAGGATTAAAACCTGGGTGGACAACCCGGTCAACCAGCTGCTGGAAAGATACAGGGGGCTAAAACCCCGTTTTGGGGTCATTTTGCTGGCAAAATGATGTAAATGCAAATATTTAGGTACTACAATGGCATAAATAGTCATACAACTATAACATTTGGCAGAGAGTATCTTGACGCATAGGGGGAGGCATGAAAAAAAGATTCTGGGGTTTGTTGCAACTCAATTTTAAGATGTCACCCTCAACATCCCAAAAAAGACCAAAAAAAGTACTGTTCGCCTGACAAATTCTCATGAAAATTATTATTTTTCAGCACTTTATGGAGAATATCTATGCTTAACATGTATATAGAAAATTTCCTTAATTCATAAGCTTCCATTTGAAACCAAGCTAGCCTTTCTATCTCAAAAGCCCCACTTGCTGTGGCCAACGGTCTTCTCTATCTATCTGTTCACTTTGGGGAGACCAGAAATAGAATGGTTTCTGATCATGCCAGTTAACATGCAGTTTTTCACAATAGGTGTTGCATTGTTTGGAGGCAGCCTGTAGCTTTCCAGTAGCTAGTAGAAAGGCTATCTTGGACTCAAATGGAAGCTTATGAATTAAGGAAATTTTCTATATATATGTTAAGCATAGATATTCTCCATAAAGTGCTGAAAAATAATAATTTTCATGAGAATTTGTCAGGCGAACAGTACTTTTTTTGGTCTTTTTTGGGATGTTGAGGGTGATATCTTAAAATTGAGTTGCAACAAACCCCAGAATCTTTTTTTCATGCCTCCCCCTATGTGTCAAGATACTCTCTGCCAAGTTTTATAGTTGTATGACTATTTATGCCATTGTAGTACCTAAATATTTGCATTTACATCATTTCGCCAGCAAAATGACCCCAGAAAGGGGTTTTGGCCCCCTGTAGCTTTCCAGCAGCTAGTTGACCGGGTTGTCCACCCAGGTTTTAATCCTTGAAGTTCCTAGATATCATTTCTGGTGTCAAACCTTTTACAACGCTCCGTGTCCGTTTTTCAAAAAACTGGGATTTTGCCCCCTGGGTAAACATCAACAAAGTTGCAGTAGCACGAGTGACATAATTAGGCCACGCCCCTAAAATGAACCGACGTGTTTATTCTATAAAACAACAGTCTGAACCCTGAAGCCTGACAGACTGAACTCTGGGTAAAAACTCATCGAACAGTCCGTCTGACTCTGCTTGTACTAGCATTATACTAGCATTAGGCCTATGGGTCCTCCCTGCAGTGTAGACGACATCGGAAACATTTTTGACGGTGTAACAACAAGGTGCTACAGGAGGCAGTGGTTTTGTGGTACAGGTGTAAATATCTGAATAGCTGCCGTCTGACAGTTTTCACAGTATTCTCCATTGAAAAAACACACTGATCTGTATAAAGTGTAACACGTGTGACTCTCTGTTGCTGCACAGGCCAGAACACACAAAGTTCACTTCTGTGTTTAAGAGCTGATTAAATAAAGTTTTGTTGGTTTGTTTTCATGGCACATCTGTGTTGTTTTTCATCGTGGTTTAGTAGAATCAGAGGAGAAGGTCTCAGATCTTCTAACGACTTCATGTCGACTGCTGCGTTAGCATGTTAGCATGTAGCAGAGCGGGATCATCCCTATGTTCCCCACTTTGTATGGGACCGGGGAACATAGGACCTTTTTAAAGGGTCCTATCTTCCCCGTTTTTCCCCAAAAGGGTCCTATGTTCCCCTCTGTGTCCAGACCGGGGAACGTAGGACCCACGTTTTTTTAGAAAATGGCTTTTTCCCGCTTTTCCCCAAAGGACCCGGGGAACATGCAATTTTTGGTCCCATACCTGGAAGTGGAGTTGTGAGTGACTTGGCATATTTTTGGTCCCTATTTTTGAGTGAGAAGTTGAGTTGTGACTTTGAGTGAGAAGTGTAATTGTCCCATTGGTTGGGTTTAGGCAATGAAGAAAGGAGTTGGTTAAGTTTAGTAAATAAAGACCAGGTAGAGGCTAGACAGGCCAGATAGAGAGAGAGTCCAGATAAGTAGAGAGAGACCATCGACCAGCAACAGCAGGGAACATAGGACCCTTTTTTTGAAAAAAGGTCCTATGTTCCCCGGTATGTATTGCGACCGGGGAACCCTTTTTGGTAAAAATGGGGAACATAGTAGGGGAGAGCGGGGTAAGTAGTGCCAATTTTTACTTAAATTGCCTTTAAAGCAAGGGGCTTATAATAATGCCCCCAACTAATATATGTACATATAGTTTAGGATGTTGTGCATCCCTGGGAACAATCACTTTGAATCTTAAATCAACTGTTTCAGAAATATAGCTTCAGAAAAAAAAAAAAAAAATCTGGCACAACTTGCCCCCGGTGCGGGGTAAGTTGTGCCATTAGAGAGAATACACTGGGGTAAATTGTGTCATTGATAATTGAAGTAAAACAGATCATTTTAATCTCACAAATATTAATGCTATATAAAAGCAAGACATTCAATACAAAATTAAAGCCAGAAGCGGCGATGATCGGGCCTTCGCTTGTCCCCATGTAGTCGTGGAGGCCTGAGGCACACTGGGGGCTGTGGCGCAAAGAAACGCAGTGTTTTGTTCATCCACCAGGCTACGAGCACAACCAGACTGGGCAGGTGTGTTCAGGGGCGGTCCCTCATCACACATGTTAAGTTTCAAGCAAATCCGTGCCCACTGCCATGTTTCTCCTATACACAGACAGCACTGCCACTGGCACAACTTAACCCAGGCCCTTTGGCACAAATTACCCCAAGCCCAGCATTTTGAGAAAAAAGGATTCCCCAGCTGTTTTGAGCTGGCATCATGCTAACTGTATAGACTCATGGTGTAGCTTAATAAAGCACTAAAACATGTGTGAACTGTTTTCAAAGTTATCTATAATTGTTCAAACACGGCAATCAAAAAACCTTGATCATAGAAATTTGACTTTGGAGGGCAAAAACTTGTTTTTTGAACATAAATGTGCTTTTCTCTCAAGCCATGTGTCTCCCTTCTTGATAGGATGAGTGAAATGGATGCCCCTTCAAAAATATGTGGTCACATGACCAACTTCTTCTATGGTTTTCTAGATAACAGGGGTGGAACTACTTGCCCCATGGCACAAATTACCCCACTCTCCCCTACCCATTTTCAAAAAGAGGGTCCTATATTTCCGTATAGGGGAACATAGAACCCGGGGAACATAGGTATGCTCCCAGTAGAGCAACTTTACCTCTCGTCTTTGATCTTCCATCTTTAATGACTACTTGTCCATAAGTGACTTCTTGTGGCGTCCTGACATCAGAGTAGACGACATCTGGATCGCTCTCTGGACAAGAGAGAGAGGGGACATTCTTGTGTATGAGGGTGTTTTATGTTGTTTATTTACTCATATTTTTAATAAAGGCATTCTATCAATTCTATATTCTCTATATTATTTTAAAGCTTATTTATATTGTCTTGAGAGGTTCAATACATATATTATATTGTGTAGCTATTGTATATAGCCTATATATATTACAGTTTTTTACTTTTGGTAAAGCACAATTTTTAAAACTATGGCCCTTTTGTCAACACACAAAAATCAAACATATACACACAAGGTACAAAATTTCAGACATCTCTTGCACAGCAAACACTTCATTCAAAACTATATGAACTCTTTGAAAAATGTTATTTTTCCATCACAACTTTATACACAAATAGCAAATCAGTGCCTATTTCTATTTGTAGCATGCTGTGAATAAAACTATGAACACAAATGCAATGGGGAAACACTTTTTTTGTTTTAACACCCACATTTTACGGAACTCTGTTTCTGCAGCAGTGTTTAGCAAACAGCACACACAGGCTTTTAGTTTTGAATGATGTGTGTAACGTAGATAACCGTGTGTAGTCATTTGCAAAAAAGTGTGATTAAGAATTGCAAACTCAGTGTAAAGCAGAACATGTGCGTATAAAACAGCATATCTGGTCAACAGATCGGCTACACGAGTTGGTGGTTTCAATAACTGTGCCACGAGCACCAGTTTCTGTGTCTTAACAATGGCAAAAAGCTGTATTATTGTCATTATAGCTGATTCCAGGTCAGTTACTACTGCCACTGTACAAACGCTGTTAATTAATAATGCCAAAAATTAACAATAAGATTAAAACCTATTCTCTGACAGTTGGAGTGTGAGTGTGACGTGATGGAAAATTTAAGGTGGAAATGTGTGAGAGGCTAAAATGAACCGGAAAACTAGACCGCAGCACCAGTCAACGTCTCTACCACAGGACGAACACGTCCACAGAGTCAACAACACTCACCAGGACAAAGGTTGATTTCATATCAAATAGAAAATGGTTGGTGACATGACGACAACACACAGTGTTTAATAGTGACGGAAGTTTAAGTTTGATCACTTTAAACAGTCATATGTTTAGATTTACTTTGTGTGTGTGTGTGTGTGTGTGTGTGTGTGTGTGTGTGTGTGTGTGTGTGTGTGTTGTACGTTATGGCCTAGATTGCCTTTGTGTCTAATAAAAGACTCGGGGCAGAGCGTGTGCAGATTGACACTGAGTTCAGGTGTTTTCATCAGAAACAGGAAGTTGGACGACCACAGAGCAGTTGCACAGATCTGAGACCAGCAGCAGCTCTGTCTTCTGCCAACACTCACTTAACCACAGCAGAGGCACCGTGGACACCGGGAGGCCCATGTGATGGGGGGACAGTGTGTTGTTGACAGAGGACGAGCAAAGTGAAGGGAAATAAATCTTCAGCTTCATTACCGCTCACGCTCCGTTTCATCTGAACGTCTCTTTCATTTTAACACGAAAACCAAGTCTGAGTTTTGAAGAGGTGACGTCCAGACAAACAGACGTCTTCACTTCCCCTAAACACTCTCACTCTGGCATAAAAATACTTCAACGGTCAGAAGAATTTTACACAATCTTACACACACTGTTTTACCTTGGCTCCGTCTGATTGGCTGTTGCTGCTGACGGACTGTCTTGATGTCAGCGTACGTCAAGTTTTCGCCTGTGATCTCACCTTTGACCTCTTCATCATCAGCTGTGAATATAGAAAATAAGTAATATTTATCATTACTGTGAATATTAATGAACTGTAAAGTCACTGATGAAAATAACTAATTTGACTAAATGTACTTTAGCTTCTCTCCACTGGCTTCTTTACTGTGGAACCAGCTCTCTCCATGGGTCAAAGAGGCAGACACTCTAACTACATTTAAATCTATGCTTAAGACCTTCCTTTATGACAGGGCTTTTAGTTAGGGCTGGTTCAGGTAGCTCTGAACCATTTTATAGCTATAGCTATGGTGCTGTTAGACCGACCTGCCCTCCCTTCCCATGAACCTGTCTGCCATCCAGTCCTCCCATTAAGCTGGCCTGCTCTCCCTGCCTCCCTTGCCTACCTGAAGCTTCCTCCATCAGCTCTTGTTAACATGTTTCCCCCATTCTGTGTCATAAACTATCAACTATTTTCTTGTCTGTAACAACATCTATTGCACGTCTGTCCGTCCTGGGTGAGGGATCCCTCCTCTGTTGCTCACCCTGAGGTTTGTGTAAAAACAGGCTATACAAATAAAATTGCCTTGCCTTACCTTGCCTTACAACAACTTTATAATAACTGTTCAGAAAAACTAAATCTGAGTGTAAAGTCTCTCACCTGTAGGTTTCCTCTGGACACATCGTCTCACCAGGAGAACCAGGAGAACCAGTAGAAGCAGAACACAGACTGATACAACAGGCAGCAGCACAGAGAGAAGAGGAGGAAGAGGGGAGGTGGTTGTAGGTCCAGCTGTGGTGGGGGGCTTTTCTAAAAAGAAAAAAATAACAAAGGGAAGATGAATCAAGAGGTATCGGTTCTGCTTTTGGTCTGACACACCAACACTTCACCTCCTGACCTGTGACAGTGATCCAGCTGGGTGGAGACCCTCCATGGCCTGTGATGTCACAGCTGTAGAGGCCTTCATCAGACTTGTTGACATGGTGGATGGTCATGTGACGTGTAGGCTCAGTCCTGATGAGGGAGCCATCTTTATAGAAAGCAGCTGGGGGGTTGGAGGGAGGGGTCTCCTTTGATTGACAGCTCAGAGTGACATCATGTCCCTCCATCACAGGGAGGACAGGACTCTGCAGGATCACTGGTCCACCTCAACACAGAGACAAAGTACAGCAGTTGATCCATTTCCACACAGCTTCATCAACACTGACTCCACAGTCTGATCTTACCAGTCACAGTGATGTTGATGCTGCTGCTGCTTGTTGCTCCCTCTCTCAGCTCACACCAGTAAACTCCACTGTCCCATTGGGCGGTCACACTGATTCTACAGGAGGAACCATTTAATCTTCCCCATCCAGCTCCACACTGAGTCCTGGTGTCTCTGGTTGTGTTCCTCATCACCTTCCATCCAGCAGAGCTGTCGTCCTCCTCACAGCTCAGAGACACTGAGTCATGTTTAAACAGCTGAGAGCTGGGACTCACAGTCAGACGAGCTGAGAGAGAGGTAAAAAATAAAATAAAATGCACATACAAAAACTGCTGAAACATTTCACTGTTGTCAAATTCATCATCTTCTCAATAGTTTTAAATCACAGCCCCCATGGGTAACAACAATATTATTACTATTATTGTTGTTAACATTGTTCTTATTCCAATATAAAAATAATAACATCACTGACCTTGTAGTGTTGTGCAGCTCAGCAGGAAGATCAGGTCTACAAAGACACAACAGGTTGGTTTGAGTTCAATACTCGCAGCAATTAGAGCTAAAACTCTGATGAATCCAGATGTGAAAGCAGATGCTTCATCATCTGGATAGAAGAACCTTATTTAGTTTTACAAACTGTAACTGAAGAAGTTTAATCACTGGTTTGTTTAAAGGCGTCTGATGGTCTGATGCCACAGGATCACTGCAGCTGTGCCAGATTATTAACATGAGAGCATTGTTGCCCTGTGGCAACCCCCAAGTCGTTAATGTTTAATTGTTTTAATTTGAATTTGAATTTATTGGTTTAAATATACAGAGACATTGCACATTAATAAACATTTCTGTAAACATGCCGGTTTAAGCAGGTTTTCCAGCCATCAGCTGCTCCTCTGTCTCTTCTGGTATAAAACTAAGACCTACTCACAGATCAGACGGTGTAGAGACGTCTCCTCCATCGTCCTCTGCTCTGCTCTGCGATCAGCTCTGACATGTTGAAGTGGTGACACCGTGTAGAGCCCACCCCCTTCCTCTCTCTCTCTCTGTCTGTGCTGCTATAAAGACTCAGGTTTAACTGTTGTTGAAATGTTGACATATACAACTATTTCATGAATACAAACTCATTGGTTTCCTCCACTTTACTTTAAGCTCTGTGAACATCAGTTTCCAATAAGGAAAATAGTGTAAGAAAACCAAAAATAATTACATTTTTAAACTTTTTACAAATTACTACAGTGGCACTTCTCACACAGAGGAGCTGTAGATTGTACATATTCACACAAACTGAAATACAGAAACCTGGTAACACTAACTGGAAAAAAAGACTGAACCTTAAGCCTCCTCAGGGTCTGAGCTTTGTTGGCCTGTGATGAACAGCGTGTGGTCTATCAAGTTTTCAAACTAAAATGTATTCCTCAGATTAAAGCTGCTTCAAAGTCAGTCAAAAAGCTTTTCCATAAAAATGTGTCTACAGTACAGTATTTGTCTAGAAGTGTTGAGGTCAAAAGTTAAAAACATAACTCAAGTGAAAAATTGAAACATTAACATGAGAGTGGATGTGTGTGACCAGCAGAGGGAGATGTTTGATTGGGAATGATCAATGCAGCACACCACTGAAGAGAGTTGGTACTGAGGTCTAATGAGCTAATGTGGCAGTGTAGTTACATAGAGCATACATGTTTTGGGGGGAGACACCTGGTGAATCACATGTAGGTATTTTTTTTTTTGTGTGTGTGTGTGTGTGGTTTCAACCATGTTTTTCTCAGGGCTGGAATTCGGTTACAGTAGTTGTATCAGGGATGGGTAAGGTGGTCAGTTGGTTGTTTTTTTTCTTGATCCAGCATAAGAAAAAAGACAATGTCCTGGTGAGTTCCTGGTGCTCAGCTCTCAAAGCAATGAAGGCAAGGCAAGTCAAGGCAATTTTATTTGTATAGCCTGTTTTTACAAACAGTTTGTCTCAAAGGGCTTTACATGGCATCGTAACAACATCCTCTGTCCTTAGACCCTCACATCGACTGAGGAAAAACTCCATGGAAAACCCTTTTGGAAAACCAGGAGAAACCTCAGGGTGAGCAACAGAGGAGGGATCCCTCACCCAGGACGGACAGACGGGACAGAGATGTTGTTACAGACAAGAAAACAGTTTAGTTTATGACACAGAAAGTAAAAGGATGTGATTTCTTCCTTCTGGCTGTAGTAGTTTACGATCTGATCTGATGATCAGCCATAGATAATAAAAGGACACTGGTGCATCAACCTCTATTACTCTTTGACTGAGTGGTGAAGAAACTGGTGGGAGTGTGCTCAAACAGCTGCCAGCTCAAACACACAAAACAGCAGATGTGGGGAATTGTGGCTTCAGTGAGTCATCTCCATGCCATGTGTTCTGCTCATGCATTAAACCAGCTTATTCCAATCAGCACAGCTCTTCCTTCAGCCAGGAAGGTGATCTAATCAGTGATGGTCCTGGTGACTGAACAGAACAAATACATGGCATGGAGATGACCTGCAAACTCTGGTTTGAATCCCACGTTGAGCGGTCATATCTGCGTGTCACCCCCCCTGCCTCCCATTTATTATTTTCAAAATAAAAAGCTGTCCGATAGGTTCATCATCCAATAAGGTCTATTGGAAAAACTCCCCAGTTCTGCACGATTCACGTAAATGACCTAATTGACCAAAAAAATGACGATTGTAGCCGAAAGGTAACTAGTTTGCAGGTTGTTGAAGCCACAATTCATACCTCTGCAAAACAGAGCTATTCAGTTGCCCAGGCAAAAAAACCGAAAATCTTTGTACATACTAACATGTAAGTCAGTATTTAGTCAGTATGACCCGAAACATTTGGATATGCAGCAGCTGTAATTAGTCCTGTACTATAATGGGTACAAGTTAAGCTTGGACTTCACTGCAGGGACCAGTCTGGTGCTGATGGGAGGGTTTAAGTCCAACAGCCCTCCTCCCTCTCAGCCACAGGCCCCTCCCCTAAGGCTGAAGTCACGTGGTTTACAAGAAGAGCAGCTGTAAACCATAGACGTTGGAAGCATGAACTCCCTCACCCCCCTCCACTGCCTCTGTAGAGGAGTGGTTGTCTCAGTTTTTTAAGCTCTACTGCCTCTCACTCTGACACACACCATGACTTAAGCCGAAAGAAGACGGACTATTCTCTCTCTCTCTCTCTCTCTCTCTCTCGGACTTTCCCCTCAGCCACCTACATCTCCAACAGGTTCATGTGAAATTAACTTAAATCTATAACCTAAACTTTAAGGATTATAGATTAAATGTAGGTTCCCCAGTCAGGATTAATAACCTCAAAATCTTCATCAACAACCCATCAGGACCAACAATGTCTTCTGTGTCATTTCTGTTTCTCTATTTGACACTCGTTTTCCTCTGTCTGGTCTCTACTGACGAAGGTGAGTTATGCCTAGTGCTATTATTGTTGTAATGTGTTTGTACTGTGACGTGGTTTTGTCTTATACTGTGTTTTTTTTCTTTTTTGTAAGGCATTACAGTCCCCTTGCATTATTGTCCACAACAAATTTCCACCAGGGGACAATGAAGTATATCTTATCTTATTTAGCTACAGTCTCAGCTCTTGAATATGTGTGTGTGTGTGTGTGTGTGTGTGTGTGTTTTGTCCAGTTGACCAGTGACCCCTCCCTCTCTCTGATTGGCTGCTGTGTGAGTGTGGAGTTGGTCTCTGACCTTTGACCTCTCTGCTCTGTTTCAGTCCCAGAGAACATCACAGCTGAACCTGGACAGTCTGTCAATCTGACATGTCGAGCTCCCAGCAACACTGACGTCATAGTTGTGGAGTGGACCAGATCTGACCTGGAATCAGGATATGTGTTGTTGTACCGGGACGGATGGCCTGTTCCATACAACCAGCATCCGTCTTTTAAAGGCCGGGTGGAGCTGAAGGACAGAGAGATGAAGGACGGAGACGTGTCCATGATCCTGAAGAACGTGAAGAGAGACGACGAAGGAACATACGAGTGTCATGTCTTCCAGAGAAAAATAAACCGCAGGAAAAGAGCCACTTTCGACACCAAGCCAATCAAAACCTTCAACCTGGAGGTTGAGTCAGGTGAGTCCCAGAGTCCAGACTCTGTTGTGTTCTTCACTCATCACCTACCTGACAGCTGATACCTCACTCTGCTTCTCTCTGCAGGAGACACAGAGGAGAGAGGAGATGAGGAGGGAGGAGTCAAGGAGGAAGGAGACAGCAGAGGACATGTTGCAGGGGGAGTCGGTCTGGCTCTGTTTGTTGCTGTTGGTGGTGGTCTGTTCTATAAAAAACATAGAGGACTCTCAGGTCAGGGTTCAAGCAAAGTTCCTCTTGATGAAGAGTCACAGCCAGCTTCAACAGTCAACAGTAAAATGGAGGATGAGGTTCTTGTGTCTAACCCCTCCACCATCTAAGCTTCTCCTCCACGTCTCTGTCTCTGCAGTAGACAGACCAGTGTCTCCTGACAAACTGTCCTGTCTCAAAGTGTCTCAGTCCAGATCTAAAGTTCAGCTCCAGAACAAACTGAGAGACTCCAGAGCAGAAACACTGATGAGGAAACCAGACACTCTGATTGGCTGTGATGCTGAGGTCACAGGTACAGGTGAGATCCCCTTCTGGAATTGCTACCTTAGCGCGGTGGAGGGGTTTGAGAGCTCAGAGGATCCTGGGAGCTGTGTTGTCTGGAGTGATCAACTCCTGGTGAAGGTCTCCCATGGCAACCGTTCCCAGGTGATGAGCCAGACTAAAGGCAATTCTCTCAGAGCAGTGATACTAGGGCTGCTGGTTATCGACAATGTGTGTCTATTTAAAAGATACATAAATATAGAGAGCCTAAGTAACGTCGCCATGGAACCTCAACTCAGAAAAAGTCTCCATGGAAGTGAATGGGAGTCAAAATTTTATTTCGTGATCCGATTGAATTGTGCCATGAGAAAAAAATATGACTCTCTACCTGTTTAAAACATCACGTTTCATGCCGAGAAATCAGCAGTTTATCGTAAAACGGCAACGGAAGAATGTATTTTGTGTGAAGACGCTCTGCGGATACAGATCTGTGTCCCACAAAAAATACGCCACCAACTGACACGGGAAAGGAAGGACGCCATGTGGTGACGTCACCTACGCCACCTGTAGTCTTTCTGGTTACGGATTCTTCTGAATTGTATTTTACAATAGTTTTACAACAAACTGCTGATTTCTCTTCATGAACCGTGATGTTTTAAACAGGTAGAGGTCATATTTTTTTCTCATGGCACAATTTAATCGGAATAATAAATATAATAAATCGAAATAAAACTTTGACTCCCGTTCACTTACATGGAGACTTTTTCCGAGTTGAGGTCCCATGGTGACGTTACTTCCTGCTTCCGCATAGGCTCTCTATAACTCTCACCTGTAACCTGTGACCTCTGAGTAACAGCCAATCAGAGTCTCAGGTTTCCTCTTCAGTGTTTCTCCTCTGGATCCATCAGTTTGTTGTGGAGCTGAGTTCAATCTGGACTGAGACACTTTGAGACAGGACAGTTTGTCAGTTTAACAGCAGAGACCATCAACATTTAATCATGTAGCAAAAAACTTTGTTCATCTTATAGTTATGGTGTTGAGGTTTGAATCTTTTCTCTCATGTGAACTATAGAGGAACATGAGTCTGTAACAGGAGACAGGAAGTCAGTAAAACTACTGTTAGATAATTAGTTACAAAATATTCACACATAAAACAAAGATTCAATAGAGATTACATTAAACAACATTATGTTGTTGAGTTAGAGTTTAAATGAAACTCTATTAACACTTACACATTGATGTGCAGGTAAAAGTTAGTATCTAACCATGTGATGTTTAAAAAGGATGAAATGTGCTAAGCTAAAACAAACACACACAAAAAAGACTAAACTGAACCGAACCAACTTAATGTACAAATATTATTTGTGTAAAGATGTAAATAATAATGAGGAGGACATTGTAAAAATATTGTTGAGTGGACTCAAACAGACCTCCATGTTCCTGCAGCTTTTCATATAGTGAAGCTTTATTCTCATGTTGTGATTTACATCATGTAACTTATGTGATATTAAGCAACTTTGCACTTTTGTTATAGGGGAAATGTTTCATGATTTCAATTCTAAAGTCTATTTTTCTATTGAACAGTCATTGAGTCACCTCTGATGACCAGCAATAAAGTCTTTCAGTTTAATTATCTCTGGTTTCTTTTCTGTAGAAGTGAATCTAAACCTGTTGAGTAAACTGAGCGGTTGAAACATGACTCAACCCGCCCTCCAGGGATCAACCACACCTGAGCTGCACAAACATGTTTAATCATAGATTATCCCCTACAGATCTGGTCTCTCAGGCATTTTTTGAACACAACAAGCTCAAGGTTCAGCTGCAGTGTGAGGTCGGACAGGTCAGACTGCTACAGGTTTGATAGACATGTTTACTGACCTTTTACAGGAACATCTTATCAAGGGAACTATAAACAAAACTGCCTTGTGTCAAGGTGACATGGATCATTAACAGACATCCTGGTTCATAGCTGCTCCCGCCCCTCTGGTTTTATCTGAATGAGGAACCTGTTCAAACAAAGAGCTGCATTATTCCTCATTCACATGTTGCAGAAACTCTTCACTGCAGCAGTTTTTGAGCCGAGTGTGTGAGAATAAGATTTACCTTAAAATCTAAAACCTGTCCAGTCTGCAAATGCTTAACCAGGAGGCTCCAGCTGCACAGTGACTTTATGCTATAGATCTAAACATAACCAAGACTTCAAGCAGTGAACCAGATAGACTGCATGCTGTCTTCTCTCACTGTTTGACTAATCTACATGTTGCATTCATGTGCAAACAAGACTGCACGAAATGTTTGCACAAGATGGGTGCGCTATCGTTTGCAACAGCTCTCTGCCCCTCCCGTTCCCCACACTGAGTTAGGGAGTTGTTTACCAGAGCAGAACTGAGTCAGCTGAAGTTCATAAATGTAGCTGTAAAAAACTAAACTCAACAAAAAAAAACTGCAACCACAGCAGTTAAAGCAGCATAAATTAAGTCTGAAGTCTGCGCCAGAGTCCAGGTTCAGATCTGAGCTGACACTTCAGTCTTTTTAACCAGCTCATAAGCTCCAGCTGCACGGTGACTTTATGCTCTGACATCCTGATGATAGATCTAACATAACCAGGACTACAGGCAGTGAACCAGACTAGAATTCATGAACCATGCAGTCTGTTTCTGACTAATCTAAATCATGCATTCATGTGCCTGTGCAGACAAGAGCGCACAAAATGGTTGCACACTGCACAGGATGGGTGTTGTCGTTTGCAGCAGCTTTCTGCCCCCCTCCCCCACACTCTCTGAGTGAGGGAGTTGTTTACCAGAGCAGAACTGAGGCCGCTCAAGTTTAAAATTTAGCTGTAAAAAAAAAAACAAGTTTCCTGCAAAGGACAAATGAAGCTGAACATTAACCAGCTCATAAACCAGGAGCTCCAGCTGCATGGTGACTCTGTGCTCTGACGTCCAATGATAGATCTAACACAACCAAGACTACAGACACTACACCACAATCTAAATGATTCATTCATGTGCCTGTGCAGACAAGAGCGCACAAAATGGTTGCACAGGGTGGGCGAGTTGTCGTTTGCAGCAGCTCTCTGCCCGCCTCCCCTCCCCCACTCTCAGTCTGAATGAGGAAGTTTTTTACCAGAGCAGAACTGAGGCAGTTATTGTTCAAAATGTAGCTGTAAAAAATTGAAACCAAAAAAGAAACCTACAACCACAGCAGTTATAAATTAAGTCTGAAGTCTGTGTCAGAGTCCAGGTTCAGATCTGAGCTGACACTTCAGTCTTTATAACATTAACCAGCTGAATAAACCAGGAGGCTTCAGCTGCACAGTGACTTTGTGCTCTGCAACGCTGATTATATATGAGTATAACACTTATTTATGAGAGTTTATAAACAGTAAACTTGATGCAGCACATGCTCTCTCTCTCTCTCTGACTGCAACTCTGTTTCTAATAACTGCTAGTCATGTGTTGCTGTGCAGAGAGAGATCACCAAAAATGGTTTCGCAACTGCAGAGTAGATATGTTGTGGTTTAAAAAAAGCTCTCTACAGCTCCTCCCCCTCTATCTCACTCAGTAAGGATGTGGTTGTACTGAGAAAAGCGACTCTCTCTTTAACTACTTATTTGGCCTCATTTACTTCATGGTATAGAAGCAGAGGGCTGATGGGCTATTGGCCTGAGTCTCTGTCATTGTAGAAGAGTAATAATTCAGACTAAAAGAAACTGCAGTCTATAATAGAAAATATGACTAGAATGTGGTGGAGGCGGATGGATAACATGACTATCAGTGTGTCCTTTGTCTGGATGAGTCACATGGAGATACCATGAGGCATATTTCCCCTCTAGGTCACCACATCTAACAACATAATGAAACAAATACAGACCATGACTGTATAAGGGAGGAAGACATGTGTCATTAGGCGGGTTTCCACTGCAGGAACTTCGGGGTAATTTTACGGGGCCAGCCCCGTTGGTGCGTGTTTCCACTGCAGGAACCTCCGCCACAGGGCCATTTACAGGAACTTTTACGGGGGCCAACGGAGTACCTACTCCAGGGTAGGTACTCCGTTCGGCCCTGAAAAGCTCCTGGATGGGGCTCGAGGTTAACCCGGCACTGATTGGCTAAAGCTAGAGCAGGCTCTGACGCTACCAGAAAGCACCAAAACAACCGGCATTTTTAAAAGGGGGAGCAGAAGGGGAGCATTAGCCTAGCAGACACCGCTGTAAACAACAAGAAAACAGCAGGAAGATGTACACAAATGGACCGACGGTGAGGTGCAGACATTGATTGCAGTCTACGGCACCGAGGAGATTCAGAGGGGGTTTGAGTCATCGCGGCGAAATGAAAATATCAGCGCACCTCGACACACTGGGGATCCATCACGCCGCAAAACAATGCCGTGAAAAGTAAAAAAAAAAAAAAAAAAAACTCAAGCAGGATTACAATCAACCGCCATGTGCACAAACACACAAACCAGAAATGCGGCTGCCGCCTCAGCTCCTTCCATCCTTCTTCTTCGTTGTTGTTATGATTTTTGTGCATGTGCTTGTGACCTGCCTGGGTGACGTCACGGTCAAAACTGTCGCACAGCGATTAAGCGGCGATCGAAACTCATGACGTCACCGCGGGGTCCGACTCTGCAGTGGAAACACGGCCACTGAGAGGGCCGAGTGAGAGGACGGTTCCTGTAGAAGTTCCTACCCCCTCCCTTTACCAGGAACTCCTGCAGTGGAAACACGGCTATTGAAAATTCCCCCAGTCCTCTGTCTTATAGAAGCTGTCCTCCCCCTCTCAGGTGTTGATGGGTTTTGTAGTGGGTCCCGGGGCCCACAGGTGGTTTTTGAGTGGGTCGCTGGAAAATTTAGTCAACGTCACAAAAAGTTTTTAGAGATGCAGTGTTGAGATCAAAATCCTGTTTGTCGGTTGGCACTGTACGGCTGTGATAAACAGACAAATTCATGTATTTTCAAAACAAAGAAATTCAAAATTAAACTCCAAAAGACAGACTGATTAAATGCTGGAGGTTAAAGGTCAAGGCTATGTTGACCTCATAAGACAGTGTTGGCCCTGTGAAGACAAAATCTCTTAGATCTCAAAGAAACGTCATGTCTTTCATGTCTTACTCTGTCCATCTCTGGTGGTTAAAGATCAATGGTCAAAGCTCATTACATTCCTAGAAAATCCTTTTTTAGATTATTCACACGGGTATGAGTAACAGTTAGTAAAGGGTTAGCTTCCATGATTCCAAATAAAGAGGAAATAGCCCTCGTGTGAGTGGGGACAATGACCACAACAATGTGACCCCACTTAATCAGAAACATGTGAAGTACATTCAGCAGGGTTTCAGTCCTGTATTCAGTAGTTATAGTCTATATATCAGTGTGTTCAGCAGTTATGGTCCTGTATATCAGTCTGTTCAGCTTTATGGTCCTGTATATCAGTGTGTTCAGCAGTCCTATGTCTTTCATGTCCTGTTGTCAGTGGAACATCGGAACCCTGTTGCCCTTTTGTTCCCTTATTTTAATTATTTATTGTGGAAACAAATGTGGAGTCAAACAAAGAGCTGCTGATGTCTCCTGTCCCTTCGCTGTTTTGAATATAAACAAGCCAGTGATGGTGCAACAAGACTGTCAGGTGAGCAGAGTCTGAGTAATCATCAGGGTTTTATATTATATATCATATCACAAGTCTTTGTTCCTCTTGATTCTCCATCACAGTTTAGTTGGTTTTGAGGAATGTGAACAAGGAAATTTCAGAAAAAGTAGTTCTCACTGTTCTGAAGCTTTGAACAGAACCTCTGATCTAGAAAACTGTAAACATTAGACTAAAGCTGCTATAAGGACCTGGCCTCAGACTGTGGCTGATTGTGATCACTTCCTGTAATTCAACATTTAGCAACAACAGGGAACTTATGGTTCCCGTTTAACTGAAGGAAGTTGCTAAGTATTTCAACTGAAGGAAGTTGATCAGTATTTCAACTCAAGTGGGACAAAAAAAGTTTTCCCCATCTACAAAAAACAGTCAAAATACAGACAGAACTGCAACCTGGACACTCATGAGTTAAGTCTCTGTGAGGCACATTGAGCAGACGTGTTCGTGCCTGTAACCGACCCCTTCATATTTGAATTTAAACAACGCAGCGTGGCATTTGATCTTCTGCCAGACCACAATGTTAGTTTTGGCTATCTGCCACATGTCCTCAGAGAGCCTGGTGCTCTTTACCCTCCCCCTCATTCTTTGTGTGGTTTGGTGCCATCTCATATCCTGGTCCGCCTCAGGACTTGGCCGTTTGCCAGTGCATGAGAAACAAAACCAGTAACAAATTACAAGAAGATGAAACTTAGAGTGTGAGTGAAGAGTGAAACAGATAGTCGGTAGAGTTTTTGGTATTTTCTCTGGTGTTTTACAGCCTAAAGCAGCAGGGTATAAAACTCTTATGATTAAAGAACGAAAGAGAAGGGAGCGTCCTTCTCTCACAGTAAAACCACAGCCTGAGCAGCAGCAGCTGCCATTTTAGAGAGCACACCAGACAACCACAGAGAGCAGACGACTGAGCATCTGTCCTCTCATATCAAGCTCCTCTTTCATTACCTCAAACTATAAAACGATCCACAACCAATGACTCCTCTTTCTACCTCTATTCCTTCAAATTAAAAGCACCAAAGCAGTCACTCTTCTGACCTTGGTTACAGCTCAATCATGACACTTTTCATCATATTCATGACATGTTATTTATATGTTTACTGGGTGTGGTGTAATAACTATGAAATCCTGTTGTTGAGCTAAAGGCACGCACATCCTGTGTTATGCAGGCAAATGTCAGGGTGTGCCTGTCTCCTGACAGATTTGAATGTCAAATAATATTGAATTATCAGGAGCAGATCTGATTATAACACTGCCTCTGTAGAGCCTTAACTATCACATGCACAGCACAGCACCAAACTGCTAATTTTATATGATTAAACCTTCACACTGGCCTCTAATCCACCATGCACTGATCCTAACAACACAAACATGAACACATGAATCAACGCACAACACACAGAGTCTTTCAACAGCCCAGTTCTCTTTCTCCTTCTCTTTGTCCTCTGTCTTTTTGACCCTGAACTTGTTCCGTCAACACTATATTGTAGATGATTGAAAAGGCTCCAAGCTCTTGTTCTCTTGTTTGCTTTGGTTAAACTGTTACCTTGGAAAAGCTTTGTGAATATTGTTAGGCTCATTGTCCTTTAGTGTTTATTAGTTCAAAGTCGAAACCATGCTGAGCTGCTGTACAGACTGAAGCTCCAGTGCTGCCACCGCCTGGTTGACTGACAACACAACAGAGAGTCAAGTTAAAAGAATGTAAACAACAGGGAAAGCATGAAGTGTGCATCATTATCAAATCATTTATTTCAGATAAAATAGAAATAACACATTTACATTAGAAGAAACACAAAAAGTAACATGCATTGTGTTTGAATTTAGATTTTTTTTCACTGTAGCAAAAGAAAAAACTTCAATGACAACAAATTTACAATCAATATATACACACAGCATCATATCATTTTCTGTGAACTACAGTTGAGTGTCTTTTTGTTGATAATAAACGTGTCTTGATTAGGGATGCAAATTATCGAGTAATTCATTAATCGATAGTTGATAGACCTTATCGATCGATGATCGATTAATTGATAAGCGGCGATTTTCCTGAGAACCTAAATTTTAGGGGAAAATTTAAGATCAACATTCCTTATGGACTTACACTAGTATTTGTTAGTTTATTTTAAGAGCACAGCACAATGAAAATGTTTAAGTAGCACGTTATTGGGACAGAGAGCTCTGAGGTTGAAGTCCTATCATAATGAGATGAGATGAGAGACACCGCTGCGTTTCCATTACAGATTTTTGCAAAATAAAAGCGATATTTCTGAAACTTCGAAAAAGTGCAATTGCCATTTGCGGGTGTTTCCATTGAAAGGTATTTTGCTAATGAGCCGTAATGCGTCTTGCGTTTCTATGGTGACGGCACAGCGATCTCAGCTGCCGACAGCTGTTGCTGTTATTGTTTTTAACATTGACAAAAACAGCGCTTGATTGCTGAAAGGCAAAGCCCGTGTGGCGCTGGCAGCGGCCACAAATAAGGGCGCACTCACACTAGGGCCAGTTGTTCTGTACCGTGCTGAAGCTCTAATGCCCCCTCCTCTGTCCCTCGCTGGCCCGCACTCACACCACCTCCAACCCAAGCCTGCAAGCACGGTTTCCTCCGTTGATACAGAGGGACTATTTATTTACCAACACGGCGGATGTGCGCTTTAACCTGACTGCAGAAAGAACGGAGCCTTTTAAACACCAGCGGTGATGAGGCGCTGACAACAATATAGGTGGTTGTGTCCACACACCCGTACTTGGTTTATGTGACTTAAGGTGACATGTCGGCGCAGGAGGGAGTGGGAGTGTGGATGCGAGCCAGTCTCCTTCAACCATGCACGGAAAAGGGGAATGATAGGAAAGGGTTTTCTAATTTAATGAGAAACAATGCCCAGGTCAGCAATGCATGACAATAAATATGTGGTTCATTTGTCCCCTCAAGTTACATAAACCAACACAGCGTGGACACACGCGCTGTTCTCCGCGGCTCCGCAACGAGCGCTTTTTTTTCTTTTTTTAATTAAGCTCCGGTAGCGACCGGCTAAACTACGGAAGGATACTGTAAACCAGCGCGGATCCGGTGTGTTTATCAAAGCTTGGTCGCCGTGCTGAGGCACCGTGGGTTTGAGCTGCGTTCAGGCTGCATTACAACTCCTCAGGCAGCTCCGTGTCGGCGGCTTTTTGACTCGTTACTCACTGGTCGTCTGTGTGTTAGCGATGGTACAGCCTGAGTCCCGTAAAGCTACAACAGGTGTTGTTGTCTCTTTTCACCTCCTCTCCCTCTCTCCCTTGAGTGCTGCAGTGCGCTGCGCTGCACACGTTTACACAGAGATCCGCTACATTATGTCGGCTTTGCTTGTTTACATTTCACAGTAAAACTCCCATTGAAAAGGAACGATTAATTGCAAGTAATTTAATTTAATCGATTAAATTCTTATCGACAATTAATCGATAGTCGATTAATTGTTTGCATCCCTAGTCTTGATCATTACTCCTGTTGCTTCTCTGTTCATTTCAACATTCAAGTTTCCTCAATAAAATGTATAAGTGATTGGTGACATCATAGGGCATCAAACTGTAGTGGGTTTACACTATATATTTTAATTATGAACTTTATTGGGGGGGTCATTCAATTTCAAGTCAAAATGTCAATGTCAATGTCAAAAGTGTTTTTGTGATGGTTTTGTCAGAGAACTGTGTGTTTAAATACCCTGAGGCTGGATGGGAGAAGATGGAGGCCGGCGGCGCTGCAGACTGGGGTGATGGTCCACATCACGGTGATCTGAAGGGGTCACACAATGAGAAACATAAGCAGTGCTTTCTTTGGTCTTAGAGGACAATTCCAGTCATATACACAACCTGTGACTCTACTGTAGTTTACTAGTATTTTAGGTCGAACAGAATGAATCAGTAGATTTTCCTTTTAATGTCTGCCCCTGCATCGCCACGGCAGCGTGTAATAGGAACGGTGGGAACTGAAGCTGTTACTTCAAGAAAGACGACATGTTTGTAGACAGAGCTGTAATAGGGTTAGTTTCCGTAGGAGTAAGAGTTAATCTGGCTGTTTGATCTAGCTGTAAACATAGTGAGCCTTGACTTGACTCCCACGCGAGACTTTATATTACAGCTCCTTTCAGTAAACAAACTCCTTGGTGTATCTTTGAATAGCCATCTGACATAGTTTGTGAAAAAAATGTGTGGTTTTGTGCTACTGCAACTGCTGCAGAACAGGCGACATTAAAAAGAAAACCTTCAGAATCATTCTTTTAGACCTAAAATATTAGGAAACTAGAGCCGCAGGTTGAATTTGCCTGTAAATGTCCTTTAAGTTATTCCATCATAAGTGAAATATTAGTGCTACATGTATTCGTAGTTAATGGTAAAGCAGAAACAAAAAATATAAACACAGAGTCAGATAAAATGATTTAAAGTTCATGTTTTCAAGATATTAATCTGACTGTTTGACCAACAGGAGAGAGAAACGCGACTTCCTGGTTAGATAAAAACAAACATGGCTGCCTCGTAGTGACAGATCCAGTGCATGGCGCCTGTGGACAGTGGTGGACTGGACACACACGATGACAGCTACTACAACCCATACATGTGCCATCTTTACATACACTCAACACTGCCTTGTATAAAATACAGAATAACATTATTTACCATACATTAACACCATACGTACACAGACCCGTTTGCCGAGGCAGTAACAGACAGGACGACGCTCCGACAAAAACCTTCCTACACGTGACTATAACGGTATGACATTCAACATGAATCATAATATAACATGTAAGTCGGCTTTTAAAAACCTGTCATTATGTGCCGCTTTCGCCGCCGGTTAATGGAAAAGCAGTTTCTATCAGCTGACTCGCCGCTAGTCGTTAGCTTCCTGATGCTAACAGCAGCTAAACTGGTAAGTTACCGTTATAAGTTACTGAGGCTCTGACACTCCTCCTACTCCGACCGCTTGGACCACTACTTTTCTCCGTGACCGTGTGGCCAAATGACAAAACAGAACATTTAAGTTACACACCGACTGTTATTAAACACCTGCTATGGTGCCGTGTTGTTGTTGTCACGATGTGTCGCGATCGCCGCCGGTTTGTTACTGTTTTCTCAGCTGACTCGCCGCTAGCCGCTAGCCGTTAGCTTCCGAATGCTAACAGCTTCTAAAACTGCAACTGCAACCGTCTCCTCGGTAACGTCCGACAGTTTAACAACGGCTAAAAAACTTCACAGTAAATTAATTAACGACACAAACCAAACGTCGCTTTTACTCACCGGTGTGTCACCTCTGTTCTTCCCATGGATCCATGGATCTTCCCCTTGTTACCGATGAGCCATGCTGCTATCCAGATACCGTACTGTCCGCCGTGTTGTTGAGCTCGCCGGTGTTTTAAAGTCTCTCTGGTGCTCCTCCTTATTTACTCCGAGAGCAACATGTCGTCGTTGGTACAATGGTTCCTCCCCGTTCCTCTTCAACAGGTCGGTTTGGCGCCACACTGCTCCACCACAGAGTCGTATGCAGCACTCATAACACTGACTAAATACCGATCATTTTTAAAGCATTAAAGCATCGTAATATATATTCGCCGGCTTGATAAGCAATTGATTTTATTTAAACGACTGATTTCCCGAGTGAAAAAAAACAACAACTTGTAAACCGACAAATGAAGTGATAAACTCCACATTGATGCTAAAACCAAAATTGTTAGCTCACCGACATTAGCTCATGACTAAGCAACAGCAACGTTTGCTAACAGATATTTTATGTCCTTAACAAACCAATAGCACTGAGACTGAAAGGTCAAGCTAGTCATTAGCTAAAATTAATTTTCTAAAGTGTAACTTCAGGTCAAACTTAGCTAACACTAGTTAGCTGAGCGCTAAATCAAGGCTAGAGTGAGAAATTAGCTAGCATTAGTTAGCTTGATCATAACTTCAGGCTACAGTTAGAAACTGTTCGCTTTCAACTGTCTGACACAATCTAATTCATAAAGTCATAAAGGCAAAAAACCTTAACATTTAACACCACATTAAATAAGCTAGATTGTTAGCTGCTGCTAACACTACTCACCTACAGTGTCTGTTCAACTTGTGTGACACACAGGAGCTTAACAAGCAGACATGAGAAATGGCACGGTCCACTTTAGGGGTGTGTAGTCCACTTTGGGTCTGAATCTATCTATCTATTGTGATGCTATACTACAACTAATAGCTCACAGACATTAGCTCATGACTCAGCACCAGCGTTTGCTAACAGTAGATCACATATATTTTAAGTCGGTAACAAATTCAATATCTGAGAATGACAGGTTAAGCTACTTGCCAGCTAAAATGAATGAATTTAAACATTTGAACGCTAAATCAACACTGAAGTGAGAAGAACTAGCTCGCATTAGTCAGCTTGACTGTTACTTCAGGCTTACAGGATAGTGTTAGCTTTAGCAACCAGCTAACAGTGGATGTATGATATTTTGTGTTGGTAACAAAACAATAACTTGACAATGGGAATGAAAGTCACGAGCTAATATGAAGAATTATTTAAATAGTAACTTCAGGTTAAATTTAGAAACCATCCGAGCATGAAACCAATGTAAAAATGAGAAACTAGTAGCTAGCATTAGTTAGCTTAACTATAACTCCAGACTAAAGTTATACATTGGAAAACGTTAGCTTTCATCTGTTACTGTCTGACATTCAGAGAAATTCAGCAGGTGAAAAAGTAAACTAAACAACTTATATTGTTAGCTGCTGCTACTGCTACTCACCTACAGTGTCTGTTCAGCTTGTGTGACACAGCCTGAGCTTACAGTAACAAGCAGACATGAGGAATGGTACAGTCCACGTTAGGGGTGTCTGAAATCTATTTATCTAATTATCTTCACGAATGGCGATAAAGAAAAACACAATAAGAGTGTCACATCTGAGAGGATGAAGCATTTATTAGTTTTGCTTGATAAATAATAATTATTAATATAGCCTATAGCTAGTGGCTTAGTTTTATTATGAATCAACTATTAGCTGCAGTAGTTTATTAAATTACATTTCATTTATTAAAACACACACACACTCACACATAATATTGTAAAGCTGCAGGAGCTCCGACACACACAACGTAGGCCTACAGACATTTTATATAAATAAATAATGGGATCAGTTGGTCAGCAGGACGTCAGTGGATGGGCTGGTGAGGAGCTGTGGGGGACAACCTCAGGGACGAGTAGATGACCTCAGGGTCCGGTGGACACTCTGCACACAAACACACAGTTCATTTTATTGGAGGCACATAGGCCCACTACATAGTTTTGTCCTATGTCAATTAGGGCTGGGCCAAAAAATCGATTTTTATATTAATCGCGATTTTTTTCTGGCAATTTTTAAAAATCGATTCTCATATGAGAATCGATTTTTTTTTTAGATTTTTGTTTTTTAAATTAAATTAAATTATTTATTTTTTTTGGGACGACCAATGTTTATTGTACGATCATGTATTCTGTGCCATTACACTCGACAAAGTCAAACCGGCCTGTTGTGTTTGTTTGTTCACAGATATCTATGTGAACAAACGAACACAACAGACAAACTGATGTGATGTGTGTATTGTTTTTTGATATGACATAAATAATATGACTTATGATGTATTGTCAAGTGTTTGGTTCAACCTGCTCTTGTTTAAGGACAGAAAATCACAATAATTGAAATATAAAATCGCAATACTTGGTAAAATCAAATCGCAATAGCCTACTTGTTTAATCAGAATCGCAATTTAAATCGAATCGGGTCCCAAAAATCGTTAGAGAATCGAATCGGCACAAAAGCGTATCGGCCCAGCCCTAATATCAATGCTACAATAGCTTAGCATAATGACTGCAACTGAAATGCATCCATCAGGACCACACAGTCGCATCTAATATCTAATGTGTATGAACTGTGTCTCTACACAGAACCAGAACCCGATGTGGACTGACTGTCGCCTACCTCTCATGCTGTGTGATCTGATGAAGACTTGTCCGTAAGCCACGTCTGTTGTTCTTCTCACCGCTGTGTAAACTGCACCCGGATCGCTTCCTGCAACAGACGGGTCATGTGAATGCAACGGCTGCATAAACTGAAGGTACTTTTACATACAAACAATGCTCACAATACATCACTACTGCATTACCTGTTATTTCTGCTATCACTAGGCAATTGAATCGGGTCAACTGGACTTTTGGCTTTTGTCTTTGAAGACGTTTCACCTCTTATTCAAGTGGCTTCATCAGTTGGTGTCAGAGATGGCAAAGTACCCAGATTCTTACCTGTGTAAAAAATGACTAAGGTAAAAGTGAAAGTAGGCCTATCAAATATCTACTCAAGTAAAAGTAAAAAGTACAGGCT
The DNA here is from genome assembly GCF_045865225.1 of Trachurus japonicus. Classification (NCBI taxonomy): domain Eukaryota; kingdom Metazoa; phylum Chordata; class Actinopteri; order Carangiformes; family Carangidae; genus Trachurus; species Trachurus japonicus. Next base: position 3,704,792 of record NC_140924.1, read on the forward strand.
CTGAAATGTACTCAAAAGTATTACTAAAAGTAAAAAGTATTTCTATTGCACGATTCACTGCAAAGCTAATGACCACACAATAATTTATCTGGAATCCATTTCATCAATGTCAAACATGACAACAGTCATTGCTTGAGTGCAGACGCTTCACTCCTTTGCTCTCCGCTTCACTCTCTCTTTTTTTTCCCATTGCAATCTTTTCCTTTTGAAATTTATTTGTATTTTTTCCTGGATACCTACATATCACTGGAAGCCTAATTTATGATAGTTACTGGAGGCTACGACTGTTTTTTAAACTGTTTTACCCTGAGAGTGTGGCTTATCAGCAGCACAACCCGGCACTGTCGTGACCGGGATTGAGGAGCTCAGCTAACAGAAGCTAATTAGCAGCAAGATGCCTCCTTTTTCCACGGAGGACTACCACAAACTGCTCCAGAAGATAGCAGTACTGGAAACAAAAATGCATCGGCTCGAAGTGAACGTGGAGGTAAATGGACAATATGGAAATGATACTACTCTGCCGATATTCCAAAACAGTGAAAGGGAGCAGGCTAACACAAGGCTAACGGGCACAACCAAGGCACGGCCGGAGCCAGGTGTAAATGGGAGTAAATCAAACAGTCCTCCCTGGAACTCTCTTGGTGCTAAGCCAAAGCACCACAAAATACCTCCCTCAAACATGGGAAGACGATTATCAGGCAGAACCCAGCACTCGGAGATGGATTACGACACCGAGTGGCCTGCACTGCCATCACACAGGACTGTCTCCTCAACCCCAAAACCACGGAGAAAACAACCACGGACCAAGGCTACGAGCAAACTGCCCCAAGACACAGGGATTCTACTTGAGAACAGATATGCTCCACTTTCACAGGACCCAGACTCCCCAAAAGAAGGCTCATCTCCCAGGACCAGAGAAAGGTATGAGGCTAAATCTGATGCTAAAGGGCTACAGAGAGAGCTAACCACTGGGCCTCAAACTCTGATAGTGGGTGACGGAGCTGTGTATGACATAAAACGCTTTTGCAGCAAGAACAACACCAAGGTACTGTGTTTTCCCAATGACATGGTGTCTGATGTTTCAAAAAAGATCTTGAAGATTGTTGCTGAGCATCCAACATTGAAATCGCTCATCATACACACAGGAGCCCTTGATGTTGTGAAGCAACAATCAGAGCTATTAAAACGAGACTTCATGGAACTGATAAACAAAGTTCAGTGTTTGAATACTGAGGTGTTTTTCAGTGGACCTCTGCCAACAGTTCGGCGAGGAGATGAGAGATTCAGCAGGCTGATGATGCTAAACAGATGGCTTAAAGATACATGTACTGCTCAATCACTGAACTTTATTGACAATTTCAACATCTTTTGGGAACGCAGGCACCTCTTTAAGGCAGATGGATTTAGCCTTAACAAGTCAGGAGTACAGCTGCTAAGTGCCAACATCTTTTACTTTTTGCGTCAGGCACCAGCAGTCCCTGTCAAGGACAAGAGACAAAACAATCCAAAACAGCAGATAAGACGGCACTCTGGTGAGGGCGCTGAGATAAGGATTGACAACGGAGGACAGCAGACTCAGAAAGAACCTGCAACGTCATCATCTGCACCCCAGCAACTGGATTATCCACCAGCCCCAACAACGTCATCACCTGCACCCCAACAAGTGGATCATCCACCAGCCCCAACAACGTCATCATCTTCACCCCAACAAGTGGATCATCCACCAGCCCCAACAACGTCATCACCTGCACCCCAACAAGTGGATCATCCACCAGCCCCAACAACGTCATCATCTGCACCCCAACAAGTGGATCATCCACCAGCCCCATCAACACAACACAAGGAGTCTCCCTTAGCCCCAAAAGCCCCAAAGGGGGAGTCTCCCCCGGCCCCAACAGGAGACTCCCAACATTCAACCCCCCGAACCCCATCCAGCCCCCAACTCTCTTCATCTAGTCCTGACTCCCCATTTCTGGATTTCCCTGACAGGATGAAGAGCTTTCTCACTAGTGGAATCCAACTAACACCACGCCAGGGTCTCATATTTTCCCCAATTAACCCCCCACATCGTCCACCCCCTCGCATTCCACCACGTCAGAAACAACCCTCGACCAAAAGTCACCGAGCCCCCCCACTTCCTCTGAATCATCATATCATTGAATCTGAATGATATGTGCCGGGTCCAGGCTGCAATACTGATATCAAGAATGTTCTTTCCCAGGAAAAGTCAGGGCCCTATGGAGTTCAGGCAGCTTTCTCAATCCCTGTGGTGACGGGTAACAGAAAAGTGATCAAACTGGTGAGAAATAAAAAGGGTTCAATTAAATCTACCAATCTAGTGAGTATAGCTTGTCAACCTCGAAACTCACCAGTGTCTCCTGTTATCTCCACAAGGTTAGCTCTACTTAATATCAGATCACTAGCCAACAAATCCTTGTTAGTAAATGACATCATTATGACCTATAATCTAGACTTCTTACTTCTTAGTGAAACATGGCTGACTGAATGTAGCTGTGCTACCATTCTCAATGAGGCTGCACCAACAAATTTCAGTTTTATGAATAAGTGTCGAAGTGGTAAGAAAGGCGGGGGAGTTGCTGCCATTTTTAAATCTGTATTTCAGTGCAAGGAAACTATATTTGGTGATTTTAGCTCTTTTGAATATCTATGTTTTTTAGTAAAGGGTGATCCAAAAGTTCTCTTCCTAATTATTTACAGACCACCAAGATACCCAGGAAAATTCTTTGATGAGTTTGCCGAACTGCTGTCAGTTATCTGCACTGACTACAACTTTTTTATCATAACAGGGGATTTTAACATTCACATAGACAATAACATGGACACAAATGCCAAAGAACTATGCTCTCTTCTTGACACTTTTGGCCTCTCCCAACATGTGAAAGGGCCCACACACACCCGAGGCCACACTCTGGATCTGGTTATCTGTAGAGGTGTTGACATTACATCTGTTGATATCAAGGACTTGGCTCTTTCTGATCATTTCTGTGTGTTCTTTGACTTACAGATAACTCCGGACATGCAGTTACCCTCTGTATCTGTTAGGAAAAGGTTCATAAATGAGAATACCAGTGTTAAGTTTATGGAGGCTATAGTCATGTCACCAACTGTGAGTGCAGAGACAGTTGATGAACTCCTGGATAATTTCAACTGCAAAATCTCAAATGTCATTGATACCATTGCACCTATTAAAACTAAGATGACCTTGGCCAGACAGAGAACACCATGGAGGAACACTTTGATGGTAAAGGCTCTGAAAACAGAATGCAGGAAAGCTGAGCGTAAATGGAGAAAAACTAAACTTCAAATCCACCATGACCTCTACAAACAAAGTCTTTGTAATTTTAACCATGGGCTATTCAAGGCTAGACAGCAACACTTTACTGAAATGATTAATAAGAATATCAACAACACTCGTGCTCTGTTTGCTATGGTTAATAAGCTTACAACCCCCCAAAAGAGATAGTTTCAGAACTCTTTTCCACAGAAAAATGCAATGAATTTGCTTACTTCTTCAATGAAAAAATCAAATCCATAAGGCTAAATATCAACACAAATCAGCAAAATAATACAATGATGCAATCCCTAAAATCACCTAGGAATAAATCAACTGTAATGTCAGAGTTTAATACAGTTGACCAAAAAACCTTAGAAGAAACAGTTCAGCATCTTAAAACATCGACATGTTGTCTTGACACAATACCATCTGACTTTTTTAAAACTATTATAAGCTCTGTCCAAACAGATCTGCAGCAAATAATAAATTGCTCACTTCAATCAGGCACGTTTCCTAAACCCCTGAAAGTAGCTGCCATCAAGCCGCTCTTAAAAAAGAGAACATTGGATACTACCATTTTAACCAATTACAGACCCATCTCAAATCTTCCCTTTATAGCCAAGATCGTTGAGAAAGTGGTTTTTAATCAACTCAGCAACTTCGTAAACTCCAGTGGACTCTTTGACAAATTTCAATCAGGCTTCCGACCTCACCACAGTACAGAAACAGCTCTTATTAGGGTGTTAAATGACATAAGGTTGAACACTGACTCAGGCAAGGTGTCAGTTCTGGTCATGTTGGATCTCAGTGCTGCGTTTGACACTGTGGATCACAGTATACTGCTGGACAGGTTGGAAACCTGGGCAGGACTCAGCGGGACAGTCCTAAAATGGTTCAGGTCCTACTTAGAGGAACGGAGTTATTTTGTGACCATTGGTAGTTATCAATCCGATCGAGTGGCTATGACGTGTGGAGTTCCTCAGGGGTCAGTCCTTGGACCCCTTCTGTTTAACATGTATATGCTGCCTTTGGGTCAAATTCTACAGAACTCTAATGTCAACTATCATAGTTATGCAGATGACACACAGATATATCTTGCACTGTCTCCAGATGACTGCAGTCCAATAGAGTCATTATGTCACTGTTTAGAGCAAGTCAAAAATTGGATGAGCCAAAATTTCCTTCAGTTAAATCAAGAAAAAACTGAGGTCATTGTTTTTGGAAATAAAGAGAAGAGGGTTGCTGTCAGTAAACACCTTGAGTCACTGTCTTTAGAAACTAAAGACCAAGTCCGAAACCTTGGCGTGCTGATAGACTCAGATCTGACCTTCAACAGCCATATCAAATCAGTTACCAAATCAGCCTTTTATCAACTGAAGAACATATCCAGAATTAAGGGTTTTATGTCCCAAACTGATCAGGAGAAGCTGATTCATGCTTTTATCTCCAGTAGACTTGACTACTGTAACGGTCTTCTGACTGGTCTCCCCCAAAAAAGTATCAAACAGCTGCAGCTCATTCAGAACGCTGCAGCTCGAGTTTTAACCAGAACAAAGAGATCAGATCACATCACCCCGGTTCTTAAGACCTTACACTGGCTCCCAGTCAGCTACAGAATAGATTTTAAAGTTCTGCTCCTGGTTTACAAATCACTGAATGGTTTAGGTCCAGAATACATGAAAGACATGTTAGTAGAGTATAAACCCAGTAGAGCTCTGAGATCTACTGACTCAGGTCAGATAGTGGAGCTCAGAGTTCAGACCAGACATGGTGAAGCAGCATTTAGCTGTTATGCTGCTCACAAGTGGAACAAACTACCAGCAGAACTGAGATCAGCCCCAACTGTGAGCACTTTTAAATCCAGGTTAAAAACATTTCTCTTTTCATGTGCTTATAGCTGAGAACTTTAAACTTATCTATTTTTTTTTTCTTTTACTTTTATTTGCTCTTGCTTTTAACTCTGTTTTTAGTGTTTTGTTTGTTTTTATTCTGTCTTATGCTTCTTTTTTTTAATGTTTTGTCTTTATGTAAAGCACATTGAGTTGCCTTGGTATGAAATGCGCTATATAAATAAAGATGCCTTGCCTTGCCTTGCCTTGCCTTGCCTATTGTTTGAACAAACATTACGTTTACCTGCCAGACACAAGATGTATCCTAAAGTACTTCGCTATAGTCAATTGTAGGCATTTGTATTGTACAAATGAGAAAAAAGAGAGTAAGACGACCTGGCGGCGTGATATGACGACCCCAACCCCGCTGAGGAGGAATTACTGTATGAAGACTCAGCTTGAGTCAAGCTGTAATTTTATTTTGCCATAAATGTATTTTGCCGCGGAAACCCTGATATGTATATAAAAAAAAGTAACAAGCCTTTTTGGGAAATGTAAGGAGTAGAAAGTACCAATATTTGCGTTATAAATGTACTAAGTAAAAGTAAAAAGTTGTCAGAAAAATGAATACTTCTAAAAGTACTTGCCATCACTGGTTGGTGTAGACTAGACTGGCTGACTCAGGTATTTCTCATTCTCGCCAGTCTAGTCTACACGAACTGATGAAGTCACTTGGATAAGAGGTGAAACGTCTACAAAGACAAAAGACAAAAGTCCAGTTGACCTGATTCAATTGCCTAGAGATGCCTTTATGAGTTGTATTTAGCAGGTTGCCCTCGCTGTTTTAAACCATAATTTACAAGTCAGTGTCCAGTGGCTACGGACTTCAGGAGTTGGTGGTGGAGAACAAACATGGAGCTAAAAGAGAGCGAATGTTTGCTGGTGAGGAGGCTGCAGCTAGAGTCGTTAGCTTGTTGATCTACACCATACATGGGCATTTTACGGCCCGCGGGCCAGACCCGGCCTGCATGCCGTCTCAATCCGGCCCGTGAGCCGAACTGCTATTATGACCCGATTGCTTTTATTACGTTGATGCACACTAATCAGCTGTTTGAAACAGTGACAGCCCTGTTAGAACAGGAGCCTGCACATCGCAGACAGAAAGTAACCTCCTCCAGGTAGAAGACAGACGGCTGCTCAGTCTCTTTCTCTGTCGGACACCGGAGCTCCGACGGAGGAGGGAGAGCAGCCGCTCTGCTGCAGGTTTTCTCCACAGCGGAGTTTCTGACCACCGGGACCCTGTCAGCGGTAGCCTAGACCGCGGGACCGGGCCGGTGTTTCACAACCCTCCGTCAGCCGAATCATAACTGCTGACGGTTACAAAGCCCCATCACGGCACCTAATTATTATTTCCCAAACACTAAGGTTTAGCAAACTGTGATAAAAGAGTATTTTATGAGATCGCTGGGTTTTCTGACGTGATCGACCATATGACTGATTGTAGCCACGTGCGTCTGAAGCCTCCATCCACCAATGGCTACGCTTGTAATCAAATCAGTCTTTTTTTTTCATGTTGATGCTGTTAGGCAGCAGCAAAGGAGTATTGTGTTTCTTCATAAATAAAAGGTTATCTACATACAAATAGAACAGTCTCACTGAATCAGAACTGAAAAGGATCTGAGTGCTTAATTGTAGCCTAATATTCAGGTGTCTGTGAACATTATTAATTGGTGCAGTCATTTATGGTCAGTAAGTTTTGATAAAACAATCTGCCTTGAGTCCATATTTATATCACAATACAGCATGTTTCTTCAGTGATCTGTGATGGATATAAGTTGAAAATGCGATTACATGGATTGTGGGCTGTCAGCCTATTGTAATGCAATCATTTCCTCCAAATATATAGTTATATAGGCTAATATATAATTATATATAATTCAGCAATAAATATTTGATGTTTCAATTTGATTTCGAATCGTGTGGCCCTTCACTCACTTTATCGGAGTCAGTGTGGCCCTCTGGAAAAAATAATTGCCCACCCCTGGTCTACACACTGTCCCTCAGCATCAACGTACACTTAAAATTTCAACGAAGTTTCAGCTTCAGTTTGACTTTTGACCCCCAGTTGTCGTTGTTGTTGTTGTACATACCTGTGGTCCAGTCCGCCTCATCACTGACGGCTGCTGTCGACACCGGAGCTGCTTCACTCTCTGCAGAAAGAAATACAAAACATCTCACCTGAAGGTTTCACTTTAGGTTTTCTCAACTTGGTCCTCAGTTGTCATACGGACAGTGATGAACCTACTTTAATCGTTAGTTACCATGGTAACTATAAAAACAGCCGTGGTTGTGGTTTGGGTTTAGGAAGCGACTGTCGTCTTGGATAAAATTCAGTAAGATTCAGGCAGATTCAGATAATCAATCAGTAGCCTAACCCCTTCTTACTGCCACTTATGGTTTACAGCCGTCCCCTGAACGTCTCGCTGCCAGGCTTTGTGGTTGTTATTGCAAACAAAGTTGGAAATGTGTGAAAAAGGACCAAACACTTTGCAAGAGCAACGTGCAAAGATGTTGAGAGTCAGAGCTGCAGGTAGAGACACGTGGAGGAAACAGGAAACTGAGGGGGAGGCAGATATCATGTTCATCTATTGACACTTTGACCACCAACTACAACGGTTGTGTCCTTTAGGCCTAGTTCTTGTTGAGGCGATGATTAATGGTTTTCAACAGCATCTTAACAGAAGTTCTGTGCGTCCTACCTTCAGGTTTCCTCCGGACACATCGTCTCACCAGCAGAACCAGTAGAACCAGAACAACCAGACCACAGACGGACGCAGAGACGAAGATGATAGATGTTGTGATGGAGGCTGATGGAAGAGCGGTGGTGGAGGGCATCTCTGGAGAAGATACAGAAATGATTTGGGCCTCCTGACCTGTGACAGTGACCCAGCTGGGTGGAGACCCTCCATGGCCTGTGATGTCACAGCTGTAGAGGCCTTCATCAGACTTGGTAACATGGTGGATGGTCATGTGACGTGTAGGCTCAGTCCTGATGAGGGAGCCATCTTTATAGAAAGCAGCTGGGGGGTTGGAGGGAGGGGTCTCCTTTGATTGACAGCTCAGAGTGACATCATGTCCCTCCATCACAGGGAGGACAGGACTCTGCAGGATCACTGGTCCACCTCAACACAGAGACAAAGTACAGCAGTTGATCCATGATCCATCCTACTTCCAACAGCTGAAATACACTGGGAACGGTCGCGACGCGAAACGTGAGTCGCGCGACACCCGCAGCAGCTCGCGCCCATTCAGTCAATGGAAGCTCCTCCACCGGCCATGTGAGCAACGCGCACTCCAGCGGCCGTCGCGCGGCGTTTCTCTTCTTTTTCGCGCCAAGTCTATTTTATTTCCTCGTGGCCCTCCAACAGGTAGAAAACTACAGAGATTTGTGTATAAAACCAATATATTACGTTTAAAAGTGATTAAAATAAATGTCTCATGTACCAGAGGCAAAGCCAGTAGCAGTGCAACATTATGGGGTTTGCTTTTTTTACATTGTGGATCCACGATCGTGTAGTTGAACAGTTAATTGATACCATTTAATATAGTCTGCACTTGCAAACCTACATAGTCAGCAAATTACCTGTGAATCCATTTTAACAGTAGGGATGCATAAAGTCACTCATTTACTGCAGCTTGGCAAGGTGAAGCTGACAGCTGCAACGACAAACAGTGAAGCCGTCGCGTCGCGTCCGTGCCTGGTGTAGCAGGTAAAAGACTCCGCTCCGCCCCGCTTACGTATCGCGTCGCGGCCGTTCCCAGTGTATTCCTGACGTGATCTTACCAGTCACAGTGATGTTGATGCTGCTACTGGTTGTTGCTCCCTCTCCAGACTCACACCAGTAAACTCCACTGTCCCATGTGGTGACGTAGCTGAGTCTACAAGAGGAACCAGTTGACTTTCCCCAGTCGTCACACTGAGCTCTGGTGTCTCTGGTTGTGTTCCTCATCACCTTCCATCCAGCAGAGCTGTCGTCCTCCTCACAGCTCAGAGACACTGGGTCATATTCAAACAGCTGAGAGCTGCTGGGACTCACAGTCAGACGAGCTGAGAGAGAATTAACATCAGTGTCACAATGAAATGAATTAATCCAGATAGATGTTTGTTTTAAAGCTCCATAGGTAGACGTCCATGTGTAGTGTAGGTTATATATATACAGTATACCACCTGCCACAGTGGTTTTTTACCAGACAACATTTTTGGTGCCTAAAATGACGGTGAATGAGTCAGAAAATGCATAAGAATGGTTCTTGAACTTGTACGGAATACACATATATTTATAAACCATCTTTGCTTTCATCCTTCAAGTAGTTCAACCAGAGAACTGTTGTTCTCATTCATTCACTTTCAGGCTGTTCCCACTGGTGCAAAAATGACACATTGTTTCATTTTTCAGCTCATACGTTCCACGTTTACACATGTTTTTTTTTTCACTGGTCCAAACTATCACGCAGAGGGGAACCCTCTGGGCCTTCAAGGTATTCAGTGAAGGCCTAAGAAAAAATATTGAAATATTGTACTACTATATATTTATTCATTTATTTTATTTAATTTTTTTTTAATTTTTTTTTTTTTTATACAGTGAGTAACACACAAGTAATATTTTCTAGATCATTGTTATAAAGTTGGACTAATATTTCTTGGGAAACAATGGGTTAATATAATGGAACGGGAAATGGACCAATCACAATTTTTCTTCCAACGGTATCTGGGCAGTAAATCATCGACTCCCCCTGCAGGGCCTTCAGTGGCTGTGACTGAAGGCCCGTGTAATGCAAGTCAATGTGGGCATGAATTTGAGATTGACAGGTGTCTTAGCCAATCATATTCCACTGAGTTGTGGGCGGGACCATATCACGACATCCCAAAATACTGAGGGAGCGGGTTGCCAAGTCCGCTTATTATACGTGACTTTGGGCTTGTTTTTCTGTGAAGTCGCTTATATTGGTAGTCGTGGGTTGCGGGTTTTTGGGCTTGTTGTTAAAGTGTAGTTACTTATTTAGGGCTGCTTCCAGCTCCATGAGTTGTCAAGCAGATATTTTGGACATGTTATTTAAACGCAGGATAGTTTGTCCTCCTGCTGGATGTGTCACCCCTGTTCCCCCCGCCCCTCCCTTCCTCCGTACACACACGGCACTTTGCCACGGTGACAACAACAACGAGATTGTCTGAATCTAGCGACTTTTCCGGTGCTGTTAGAAACGTTTCTGGTTTGGAGACTCAGACGTGAAAGCACGTCATCACTGCTGTTTTCACCGAGCAGCGGTGCTGCCGTGAGCCCCCCGCCCCCGTCCCTACAGCCCCCACCGGCGGTGTCACGGAGCTGTCCCCGCTACAGAGACCCGCTCCACGCCGCTGACACCCCCACCACACCCGTCTTAGAGCGACATACACAGCCTCAGTCACTACTAACCTCATCTACTGTGATGACACGGTCAATATCTATTCAAGTGCAGTTTTGTTGAGACTTGATAAAGCCATTTTATTTATTGTTTTGGTTGTGCGTGGTTTTATATTTGAGTGCATCTTTTCTTAACAGAGGACAGGGTCTATTCTTGTTTTTGGTTGTGATTTTTATTCAAGTGCAATTTTTGATTTTTGAAAATATAATATAATATATTCCATTTACAATGAAAAAAAGTATTAAATAGTTAATTTGCATTTAATGTTAATGGTTCAAAGGATGTCAGGCTGAATGGTCGGCCGACTCGGCCCCCACACATTTTTACCTCACCAAATCTGGCCCTCTTTGCAAAAAGTTTGGGGACCCCTGGTGTAAACCTACAATTTTATACCGGTAGTTTGATAGCCATTAAGGCCAGTGAAAAATGGCTGAGCATTTACAAAGAGCTTGTGCCTTTTCCCATGTCACCTCAGGAGGTGTTTGTTTTATAGCCACTTTTGGCAGAAATATTAAATCTACAGTGAAATTCAACTGTGTCTAAGCTCAAAATACATCTTTAGTTGTTGAACAGCTCATGATTGACATTTTACTTTCATTCCAGCTAAACAAATAAGTGAATGTGTGATTTGCTTGTTTCATTTTTTCTTTTTAAAAATAAGTGATTCATGATAGCCAGCTTTTTCCAGAATCACCTTGTGTGTTGTGAAGCCAGTTAGGGCAAAGAAACATGTAATATGCCGACCATCCATGTGACAAGGCTCTGGCTACTATTTCTATTGCTATGTTAAATTTTTTATTGCTAGATGGTCCTATTGAAGGCCCAGGGTCTGGGTCCACGGTTCGCCACTGCTATCACGGATATATTATGGTCCGTACTCCGCACCACTGTCAGAGCGTCACGTTTCCATGACAACTGACGGGAGAAAGACACGTGGCCCGTCATGTTTATGAGCTCAGACTGTGGCGACACCGAACAGTTGGAGCGGCTCGAAGTCTGGACGCGTTCACAAACGGACCGCAATCTCGACTGTAGTCGAACCGAGACCACACGTGTATAATATACACATCAGTCCCGTCAGGCATCGACACGGTCCTCTGAGGGCAAAGTTGTATTTTTTCAGTACTCACGGTACTGAAAAAAAGGCAGGTACACATAGGCTACCCAATTGGTCAACAACACACCACTTGCTCAGTGTTGTGTTGTCTTATTGGCTACACGCCAATGTGGCAGGCAGATTGACAGTTTCACCCGCCAATCACAAAAGTTACCCACATTTGGCGTGTTGGCAGGTGCCTATTTCATGCCCTGTATATAGAAGAAAAGTAAATAGTCCGGGTGAGGCACAATCAACTGTCTGTCAACTGTCATATATATATATATATATATATACTATGAAAGCTTTTGAAAGTATCAAAGCTTCAGTCCACAGAGAAATGCACAAAGCCTGTATTTAGAAACTGAGCCTTAAAACCAGCCGTCAGGACTTCCTATTAGTTTGTGATAATAATAATAATAATAATAATAATAATAATAATAATAAACTTTATTTGTATAGCACCTTTCAAAACACAGTTACAAAGTGCTTTACAGATAAAGTGAAATAACACCGTCATCACAAACATTTAGAAAAACATAAAACCACAAAAACCTGATCTGCTTTGCAAAGTGAGATAAAACAGTCAGGATATAGGCATAAAACCATAATCAGCAGTATTAAAACAAATGGAATAAATGGAGTAAAAAATAAGGGGGCAAACAACAGAGCTACTCTAAAAAGGGTGATGTCACAACTAAGCCCCGCCTCCTCACCACCTGGACCCACCATCCACCACTTTGCAGGATTTGGTTTCTCTGGGTGTTTTATTCTGAAATCTGAAGGAAGCTAAGAGAGGAGATGGAAAACTACACTGAGATGGTTTTTAAAAATCTTCTCATGGATCAGCCCTTCACAATAAAAGCACAGGAAGAAGAATGCCCATTGTTGAGAAGTTTTATACCATGATGTGTTCACTGACCTTGGTCTGTTGTGCCGCAGAGCAGAGAAACCAGCACTGAAGAGAAAGAAAATGACCAACAATGGAACTGATGATTGAAACTGATGAAAACTTTGACTGAACACAATAAATCAGTCTGAAGCTACAAAAGAGGGGGAAAAAAACAAGACTTTTAACAGTCACAGTTAAACAGGATGTGCCCGGGGGCGGAGGTGATGAAACCATTAACACTGATCAGTCGCCCTCATTAAATCTGACTTTTCACAAGTTTTAACTTATGTTTGAATGTGTTTAAACTCTTGTGGATCTGAATGAAGAAGTTGGAGTTGCACATCTCTTAAAATATCTTCCACTTTCTGTTTTTACTCCACATAACTGAACATGTGAAACTGGTCATTTCAACTCTACGACGTCCGTTCAGTAATACATGTACCTTGTTTTATGGGTTTTAAAGTGAAGTAGATCTGTCTCATACTCTACATGTATAAAGTGATATTAATATAATAAATATATATTTTACTTACCAAGCAGCTTCAGAGGACACGTCTGTCCCATTGTCCAACAGAACAAAGTAAAACTGTGACTCGTTTTTTTTCCGTCTCTGCAGATGAACCCACTCCTTCCTCTGTGAGTGTCATCTGTGGTTTTGTCTTGAACAGCGAATGCAGCACCAAAAAGAGAGAAACATTACGTATATTATAACACAGGAAGAAAGAAAAAAACACACTTATGTTGAAGACACGTGTAGAAAATATTCATCTGCTGTTTTATTCCTCCTTCCCCCCTGATCAATTATCAATTGCATTCAAAATAATTAAAAATCTGATCAATTAATGATTGGTCCTGGACCAGCTGTAAAATGAGGGCAGGGCCTCTGTCAGGGTGCTTGCATCTTGTTTCATTTTTACATTTCTTAATGACCTCACTATTTGTAATTACAGAGAGCCTAAGCGGAAGCAGGAAGTAACGCTCGCCATGGGTCCTCCATTCGGAAAAAATCTCCATGTAAGTGAACGGGAGTAAAAATTTTATTTCATGATCTGATTGAATTGTGTCATGAAAAAAATATCTGACCTTAAAGGTATAATGCGTAGGAATTCCCCCCATCTAGCAGTGCGGTTGCGTATCTGAACGTATTCTTAATGTTGCATTCAGGTGAAATGGGGCAGACGTCAGACAGACAACAGACGCTGCATGTAACAGGATAAACAAGTGGTCCGCCAGCACGAGACAAAACAATACAGGCGTGACAACATGTTGTCATGGTGATGTGGTATTGTTTTACCTAAATGACATCCGGTTGGTTTGCCGACGGCCGTCTGCCTGACTGCACCTGAATGCAACACCAGTGCCTCCGTCCTTCCTCACACTACACAGTGGTGACAGTTTTAACAGGCCGAGCCCACAGCTCCACTCAGTTTCCGTGGTTACCTACGGTCACGCTGCAACATGGCCGCCTCGGTTCGGTGCGTCGCCCACTTATGTATTTGTAACGACTTGTAACAACTCATACTAAGGTACCAGAAAGCTTTCATTTGTATGCAGGTGTGATTCACCTTCAGTCAAATACGGATTTATGAAAGACAGATTTGATTTTTGATCAGAAAAAGACAAAGAAGTTACATATTTTTAATATTATATGTTTAGAGAACAACCTGCTATTAGCCAAGATCAGTAGGCTGGAGAAAAGCTTCTTCCACCAAGCAGTCATGCTAAACTCTCTCCCTGCACTGCCCCCCCACCCCCTGCCCGCTCTGGCCCCTGCCCACACAACCTGAACTCTGAACTACATGCACACATAGGCTACTCCAGTCCAAAATATGACAATACCTGCACTACTGTGATTATTTTGCACTTACTACTGCTGTTATTGTGCCTTCTACCATTTACTACTATTTAAGTTAGTTTTTAATAGGCTCCCAGTTAAATACTCGATTCGACTTTGATTCTTTCCTGCCCCGTACGTACATATTGTGGAATTGACAATAAAGCTGACTTTGAACTAAGTGACACAACCGGGAGAGAATTTGTAACTGAGCAGTAGTTGGTGGTCAAAGTGTCGATAGATGAACATGATATCTGCCTCCCCCTCAGTTTCCTGTTTCCTCCACGTGTCTCTACCTGCAGCTCTGACTCTCAACATCTTTGCACGTTGCTCTTGCAAAGTGTTTGGTCCTTTTTCACACATTTCCAACTTTGTTTGCAACAACAACCATTCTATACTTGTGTTTTCTTTAACCTACTTGTTTCTATTTCAGCATAGGGGGACTGTCAATAGAAATTAGCTTGTTGGCTAGAATTGATCTACATTTTATTTTAAAATGGTAGGCTACATTGTCCCTCTTCATCAAATAAAATTGAATTGAATTGGAAGCCTGGCAGTGAGATGTTCAGGGGACATCTATACACCATAAGTGGCATGAAGAACACTAACAGGGGTTACCATAGTGACACCATAGTGATTACATTGATTGAAGACTGTATTTTATCACCTGTTTTTAGTAACTAAATAGTTTTGCTCAATTTCAGTTGTCATTTTATTAAAGCAGAAGTAAGTGATATATTTGTGTTAATATAAGTCTTAAATAGTTATATCTTCCGACAGCAATCACTTCTATAGAGTGTTTGGTCTGAAACACGGGTCTGTCAGTCACTCTGCTCTGCTCTGAGCCCAGGAGAAAACATTTATCGTATCCTACAGTTTTTATCCAATGAGGGGAGAGAACAGCATGCAGGGCTGTGTGTGCAGCCAAGGGACGCCGTGAATGTGGCGACGTAGGGACGAGGACTGTTATGGTGCGTTCAAGGAAACTCGTATTTTTCCGACCTGTGAAGTCGTACCAGTTTGATCTGGTACGAGTTCACGGGTCAGAAGTTACGAGTGGCCGTTATAGTGACTTTCACCGGTAAAACAGGTCGGAGAAACACGAGTGGGTTGCCTGGAACGCTACAAAGTCGTAAGTCGTGACTTGAAGCTGTAATTTACGGTTTCAAAAGCCTGCCTGGAACGCAGCATTAGCCAAAACCACCGGATCGCTTACTTCTGCTTTAATTAGATTCTTTGGTACCTCATTTATTTAATTATTTTTATCTTTTTTTTTCTTTCAATTGTATCTTTTTGATTTGTGTCTATTCTATTGATATTTATTCGTAATTGTCAATACAATTAATTAATTAATTTATTTTATTTTAGGGACCCAAACCTCACACATACGGTAACTTCAGGGATGCAGCTGCTGTAAAATACCACAAAAGCAGAAGCAGAACTTCACACATCTGCCTGCAGTCAGAAGCTGCGACGCACACGTCATGAGCGGAGCTAGAATACAATACAGATGTGCAGCAGGAGTCAGTCCGTGCAGTCCGTCGGTGAGAGAGGGGAAGACGTGTCGCGCGTGGACCACTGCCACGGTCTGAGGAGGAGGAGGAGGAGGAGGAGGAGGTAGATAGAGGAGGAGGAGCAGGGGGAGAGGAGAAGGAGGAGGGGATTAGGTAGGGCTGCTGAACCCCGGAAATCGCGCAGTGTGGACGGGGAAGAAGAGTGGAGCTGCGTGGTCCAGATACTGTTCAGGTGTGTGTGTTTGTTTGTTTGTTTTTTACTGCTTTTGTTGTTGTGTTATTGGTATTATAGACACTTTCTACTACGGCTGTGTAGTAATGTAAAAGCAGCAGTAATACTGGGTTTTTAAAAAGGCCGCTTATTTCGGGGCTTTTTGCGTCACATCCCATTCCAACCAGCTCAGTAAGAAGAAGCTCCACCCGTGTTTAAAGGTCCAGGGGATGTTTTTTCGGAGGGGGTGGGGGGTTCCTGTGCTGAACCTGTTATGATAATATAATAGCATAATAACATAAATAGCCCCGGGAAAAAATTACCTGAAATTCCACAGTGGAATCGGGCTTTAGGCTATGTGTGTGTGCGAGAGACAACCCCCCCCCTCTCTCTTTCGTCCTTCCCTCTCTGTCAGCTGCTCTGTTTACTTTCAGTTCAGTTTAAATGTCTCACCGACCGACATGTCTTCGTTGTTTCTCGGGTTCTGTTTTCTGAAATACTACTGCCTTATATCTGCAGCTGAAGGTGAGTGTGTCTATGTGTGTGTTTGTGTGCGTGTGACGCTTCCTGTCTTCGTCTGACGACAGCTGCTGTTATTGTTATTGTTATCACAGCTGTTACTGCTGTGTGACGTAGTTTATGAATCTAAGTTAAGAAGTAAGAATAAACAAATAATAACGACGGAATGACTGACTGTCAACATCAACATCGTAGGCTACCAATGCTCACTAAGTTTCAGTTGAAAATAAAAGGAAAACAGCAAAAGTGAAACTATAATCTTCTATTCATTAGCTAGATTAAAACCCATATGACTTCTGTTTTTTGTTTGGTCATTGTCTTTGACAGGGAAGTGCACATAGAGGGGCAGGGGCTCAACTTCATAAAAGGGCAGTAGCTATATGCATAATATTTTTCAGGCCTTTATATCTAAATAATTAAATTAAATTAAATTACATTTACTATTTAGTCGGTTGAGAAAGCCTGCACGCCTTCAGGACTGCAGTCAACCCGCTATAACAATTTCCCAACTTCCTGAAACAGAGTCATGAGTTCTGAACTGGTAGGCTACTGTAAGGCTGATATGGTATTGGGTGGTGCACATTAAAGCAGAAGTAAGTGATATATTTGTGTTAATATAAGTCTTAAATAGTTCTATCTTCCGACAGCAATCACTTACATAGAGTGTTTGGACTGAAACACGGGTCTGTCAGTCACTCTGCTCTGCTCTGAGCCCAGGAGAAAACATTTATCGTATCCTACAGTTTTTATCCAATGAGGAGAGAGAACGGCATGCAGGGCTGTGTGTGCAGCCAAGGGACGCCGTGAATGTGGCGACGTAGGGACGAGGACTGTTATGGTGCGTTCAAGGAAACTCGTATTTTTCCGACCGTGAAGTCGTACCAGTTCGATCTGGTACGACTTCACGGGTCAGAAGTTACGAGTGGCCGTTATAGTGACTTTCACAGGTAAAACAGGTCGGAGAAACACGAGTGGGTTGCCTGGAACGCTACAAAGTCGTAAGTCGTGACTTGAAGCTGTAATTTACGGTTTCAAAAGCCTGCCTGGAACGCAGCATTAGCGAAAACGACCGGACCACTTACTTCTGCTTTAACATGACTTGCAGGAAAAAAAAAATCATGTGAGTGCAAGTGCAAAATTGTAGGCTACAGGCTTCACATCTATATGTGATAAAACCAAGAAATGACTACTGTGACTGCTACTGTGCATGTTTCAGAACAGCAGCAATGTTTACAACAGCAACTTACCGGTAACTCAACATACAATGTCAGGTAAAGAAATGAAAGAAAAACAAACACATTGAAACACATTACAGGACTTACATACACACACACACACACACACGCACACGCACACGCACACGCACACACACACACAGTCAGTGAAATCAAGCTGAGTGAGTGATTCCTCCTGTTGCTGCTGCTGTTCACTACATTCAGGTGATGTTAGACAGAGGACTTAACTCTTAACAAGCAGTTAGCCAAGCAAACACAAATGGGAGCTTTTCCGCATATGACTCATATTAAGCTTGTTGAATGGAAGTTATGTTGGTGGATTCATAACTTAGAAAAGTCGCTCCACTGTCACGTTTCTCATGTGCATTATTGTGCAACACACAGAGTTATCGATGAGGCAGCAGCTTGTAACTTCTCTCTCTCTCTCTCTCTGGACGTGCATGTGAGGGAGTGCGCACCGCGGGGCCGCCACCCAGAGGAGCAGCAGCGGACAGAGAGGCTGCGTTGGGCTCAACACACACACACACATGCTGTGTATATTACAAGGAAATGCGTAGGGTAGATAACCATGGCATTTTTTACAACGCCCTTGTTTTTTTTTTACATCCCCATGCACAACAGGAATTTATTTACTTGTTGAAAAAAACACACACACACATAAAAAGGGCACTTTTTAATATGAGGCAAAAAGGGCAGGGGCTCAAGCACCCCTTGGGCCCTACTGTATGTGTGCACATGCCTGGTCCTTGGTTTAAAAAGAAAATCTGAATATACCATAGGACTTTTTGAAGGAATACATCAGTATAACATGTTCTGCACCAGTGTCATCATCGCACTGTCACACTGTCAAACTGAAGATGTTTACAGATGTTATACATGATCTCATTATGAAGTAATGTAACATTAGCTCGCTCAACGGGAGTGTTGTTGCTATAAACCCCACCTGACATCTGTGTTTGTTCAGTCAGGCTGAATTGAAGAATCTGAATTTGGTTTGACTTGAAGTCAATATGACTGAATCGTGTATGAAAGGTTAGAGGGCTTTTAATTTGAAGGGCCAGATACTGTCAGTTTTTGTTTTAAATGGTAAGTCCCTGCAATAACGTGGTTGTAAGACACAGATCAGTGATTGCAATCAAGCAGGAGGCGGGGCTGAGTGACCGAGATCAGAGATAAGATGGTGAATCACTGTTATGTAAAGCGATACTTAGCAACTTTCAGTTTTGGTTGAGTTTGGCGGCGCCAGTGGAACAAGTGGTAGTGTTTTGCCTGAAGGAAGACTCCATTGCCCATGAGCACCGGCATGTAGCGTTGTAAACATCCTTAGCTCCCGATCGCGTGCAACAACTCGGTGTTGACCTGTTGATCTGCTTGTTTTGTGATATTACAATCAGTATCTCCTCGTTCATGGTGTCAACGAGGTGAAACGGTGTCTGAAAACCTCTGACCTGTTGACTTCAGGCCTCGGCCCATTAAAACATTTTCAAGCTTTAGGGCGGGAAATATGATCGGCCATAAATACGGTGTATTTTATTTAGAAAATTAACCTGGTGTTTTTGTTTTGTATTTTGCACACAATTTCCTGTCCTGCACAAGCTGTTCTCTGATGAATTTATGCACGGTGCTGCAGTGTTGAGTCACGGCTCCGGCACCCGGCCCCGTGACTCAGCGGTGCCTGATGGAATTTGCTATTCCTCTTTCGTTTTTTAGTATCTTCAGACAAAACTTGCTGCTTCTGCCATGATAGAGGTAGTCTCATAGGCATTCGCGGCGACTACCGTCTTTTTAACGAATGGGGAAAGGGGGGAGGGACAGTCAGCACATTTGTAGTTTTTTGTGTGGAGGGGTTCCTACCATCCACCTGGAAGCTGTTTAGTGCCAGTGAAGGCGATACAGACCATAATGATACAGACCCCCTCAGGCCATGACAGAGGTGTCATTCAACCTGTTGTAAGTCGATGTATCATCACAAAAGTTTCTTTGAGAGACTGTGGTGAACCCAGATGGGCCTGTGGCCGCCATGGGAACCACTGTGTCATTATCTGCTACGATTGGTCAACTAATGGCGGCAGTGGCTCAGGCGGTAGAGCGGGTCGTCCAATGATCAGAGGGTCGGTGGTTCAAATCCCACTCGTCGTAGTGTCCTTGGGCAAGATACCTAACCCAACTTGCCTCGTGTAAATGCGTATGAATGATCATGGTGGTGGTCAGAGGGGCCATTTGGCGCACATTGGCTTCCGTCAGTCTGCCCCAGGGCAGCTGTGGCTACACACGTAGCTTACCACCACTGGTGTGAATGTGTATGAATGAATAGTGGTTTCTGTAAAGCGCTTTGGATATCGTGAAAAGCGCTATATAAATGTAAACCATTATTATTAATGACCACTGTTGGTCGACCAAGAAGATCTTTGTCAGGGATGCAGCCGTACTCCTGTCTAACAGTTTCTTCCTGCTCAGTGCCAGATGTGGTGAGACAGAGGAGTGGACATGACGCCATCCTGCCGTGTCGCGGTCCCACAGCGGCGTCCATCACTCTGCTGGAGTGGAGCAGGATCAAACCCAGGGTGGATGGATACGTCTTCTTCTACCGCAACAACCGCTCCTACGAGAGCTACCGCCATCCGACGTATCGAGGCCGGGTGGAGCTGAAGGAGGAGTCGGCCCTGAAGGACGGAGACGTCTCCGTGGTCCTGAGGAACGCCACCGTCCTCGACAGCGGGACGTACGAGTGTCGGGTCACGACCACCGAGGTGGAAGGAGGTCAGAAGAAGCACGTGGAGCAGAGCAGCCTGGTGCAGCTGACGGTCACAGACTCAGGTAGAGTCTCAGGGTGTTTTCACACCTGCAGTGTTAGTGCGCACTAAATTTAGATCGCACTAAATTTGGTCCCGTTTGGGTCAGTGTGTGAAAGCACATCGCACTCTAATGCACCAGAACTAGTGCAGCCTGAGGAGGTGGTCTCGTCTCGTCTCGTCTCGGTTCGGCTCCAGCTGAACTCTGGTGCACTAGTTGATGTGTGAAAGCAACCGCACTCTGGTGCGACCCAACTGCCAGGCGAACTCAACAAGTTTGAGCTAAAAGGGCTCCTGTAGTCATTGACAACGGGTTAACGCAGCGGGGAGACCGCCCGCTGCTCCAGTGCTGCGGAGCTCTGACCCACAAACGAAGCAGCAGCAGCAGCAGCGGGGCAGCCGGTCGCTGCGTGTCCACTGAGTCGCTCAGACACCGGACAGGTCGGCAGGTCCGTCCCTTGTGTCCGCGGAGCAGCTGGTTACCGTGGTTACCGAGCTGCAGAGGTCCGCCCGTGTTTAACGTTTAACCGGGAACTAACGGGACCGAGCTGGGTGAACGCAACCGGAAACCAGCCGGAAGTACCAAACAGAGTTATACATGCAAACAATATAGAAATAAATGACCAGAGCTACTAACAACCGGCCCTACTGGAGTCTCCATCAGGAAAGTTTTATCAATCAGCACTTCCAGATTTCAACCGGTAGTCATGGAGACGTGACGCTCTCCAAGTTTGGTCCCGAGTGACAAAAAGCAGGTGTGAAAGCAACCGCACTAACTGAAAAAATGAAACAATGTATCAGTTTAACATTTGGTAATCACTAAACATGTGTGAAAACACCCTCAGAGTCAAAGGGCCCCGAGTTCCGAGCCGGTTCCTAGTTCAACCAAAACTTTATATGAGAGTAATATGGCCCGACACAAAAAGGTCCATAAAACTACACAACAACCATTTTAATATTCCTCCACACTGCTCGTCCACTGCAATCCAAGTGTCCTGAAGGGAGATAGTCCAGAGTTTACTGGAAACTACCTCATTTAGGACATTTTTACAGCCTCAACAGTCCTGTAGTGAATTTGCCTGGTGCGCTCTCTCGTGTTCACGCAACGCACACAAACGTGACCGGACTTGCCTCAATGACGTTGTTTCGGGTAAATCCAGCAGTTTGAAGAGGAAATGCATTCATCACCCACCTGACAACTGATATCTCACATTTTTCTCTGCAGGAGAAACAGAGGAGCTGAGGGAGACGGCAGGAGACGAGGAGGCAGGAGACGAGGAGGGAGGAGACGAGGAGGGAGGAAAAGTGGATGCATCTGTTGGTGTTGTTGTTGGTGGTGATGTTGGTGTTGGTGTTGTTGTTGGTGTAGTTGTTGGTATCATTGTGTTGTGTATTGGTATTGTGTTTGTGTGGTTTATAACCCCGCACAGACCAAAACCAGAGAAGAAGAACAGGGAGAAGGAGAAGGAGACTAGTTTGCTGTGAGCGTCACCAAACTCTGTGTGTGTGCACTTTATGGGGGTCGTTGTGCTTCTTTATCATTTCAAATGCAGCGCTAACCCATTTATTAAACGAAGGTAAACCTGCACAGATACCACTGATAATATACCACAAGTCAATAGAATAAGCTTAAAACAAACTAATCACTTTGTTTTAAATCACCATTGAGACGTTATTATTTGCTACAACTTTGATCATTCCAAGTTTTATTATTGTCTTCGACTGTCTTATTACTTTATTTTTCTTTTAAATGTACCTCATTCATTCTTTTTTTTATTAGAATGTAATTCTATGCCTTTGTAAAGCACCTTAAATTGTGCACCTTATTAACTGTTGTGAAAATAATATACTTTCCTTATGTGATCAGAATGTTGTAAAAATCATGTATGGCAGAAACTTGATAGGATTTATGGTCTCAGTGTCATCATGCTTTTCCATTCAGGTAACCACTGTGGAGTGTCCATTGGCATCTGTAATAAACCACTAAGATGCTCATCTCTTTTGTCTTGTTTGTTGAAATTCACAAAACACAAATACATTTGCCTGACTGAAAATGAGAAAGTTGAGTAAAGTCCAGTCTGTTTGTGGACCAGAACCTGGATCCTGCAGAGACACAGATGAACTCATAAACAACATTCCTCCTCTGCGTTGAAACATGCAGTTGTTTCTAAAATCAAAATAAAATGCATTGGGACAAAATGAGTTTGACAACTCAGCTCCCATGATGACGAGCCACATGATCAACTCATGATACACACACACACACACACACACACAGAGACTTGGAGCTGCAGGATGATGTCTTGATGTTTATTTATGAACTGGACTTGAGTTTACTTTAACTTTCTCTTTCTGCTTCAGGTCAGGGAAGTCGGAACAAAATGTTCTCGGCTGTCAGCCAACGTTACAAAACACACAAACATGCACATGAACACACACACGCAGCCTTGTGTTGAGAAAGCATTCCTGCCCCCTGCTGGTAGACACATGGTACTTCTTCCTTACAATTCTTAGTTTTTTTCTGAAACATTATTATTA
The DNA here is from genome assembly GCF_045865225.1 of Trachurus japonicus. NCBI lineage: Eukaryota > Metazoa > Chordata > Actinopteri > Carangiformes > Carangidae > Trachurus > Trachurus japonicus. The sequence continues at coordinate 3,728,010 of NC_140924.1, forward strand.
CATATTAGATTAAAATGAACATATAGAAACTAAAAATATGCTGCAATCAAAATTTATAAACACATGTATCTTTGTTATAAAGGTATAGATACAAACTGTGATTATAAGAATATTGTTTGTGATGATATGAATGTATAACCAAGGGAAATATTTATTATTGTGTTTATTTATTATATTTGTGAGTATTATAGCTATATTATTAGGTTCTGTTTGCAGTTATTGTCCGCATTGTGGATGGACAGGTGATCAATAGGCACCAGGTAATCGATAACAATATCTGAATTGAGTTGTTCCTCGGCCTCATTGATTAAACAATATAAAAAATGTTAAATACATGAATGAACAAAGAAAAAACTAATTTTGCTATAGCTGATCAAATCTATTTATCTTTTTTGTGATTTTGTTGATTGAAATTGAGAAATGTAAATCAGCTCTCAAATGAAACAAAACTACAATACATTAGTCATTTAAAATACATTTTTAAATGTATTTTAAATACATTTTAAAAGTAAATAATAATAATAAAACAAAACTATGTAATAATAATAATAATAATAATAATAATAATAATAATAATGATGATAATAGTAAATACATCGTTTGTCCAATTGAGTTATTAAACAAAACAGAAAATCAGCAAAGCAGTGAAATTATATAGTGATGTTATAAAAAAATATATACTGTATATGTATACACACACAACATCCCTGTATCTGATTGATTAGATTGATTGATTATCTTGTAACCATGGTGAAGTGAATGTCAGATGATCAGACCAGGCTCCACCAGGTGGGCGGGGCCTACGGCAGCTGCAGTTAGAAGAGCAGGGTGTGGTGACTCACTGTTCAGACGGAAACTTTGACTCACACATGAAACATGGAGAAGAAACCGGTCAGAACCGGTTCGAACCCAGCGGGTCCTGGACGTAAAAACGGAACCGAGCAGCGCGACAGAGAGGGGAGGGGGGGCAGGTGAGTGATGTTGATGTTGATGATGTTGTTTGGGACAGGAAACACAGGCACAGAGCAGAATTATTTATATATTGTGTGGTCAATGTTTGAGCAGGTCTGATGATCCTCAATCCGCCCTCTGTGCTGTCTGCCATCATAGTCTCGCGAGATTACAATAAACTAAATAGAGACACTATAAATCTAATAATTAAAAAAAAAAAAATCAATTTTTACTTTTCTATTTTAGACTGTTAATTGTAATTCATTGTTTGCTTATTTTATATAATATAGTACTGAGACTGGAGTTCTGCATCTAGTTTCTCATGTTTTATGGTGTGAATGACAATTTAATAAAACCTATCTGTGTAAATAATATATAGCCTATAAATAAGACAAAATATCATTTTGACTGTCTCTATTTATCATATCGCTATACCAACAAGGTTGAAATATAAACATACAGAAATATGTTACTAAAAGCTGCAATTACATGTAAGAAATAGCATTTTATAAATAAAAGCAGGGATTATTATGAGGGTAGATGAGTATATTTTAGAATATATTTATTTATGGTCAAGGAAAATATGTATTATAGTGGTTATTATGAAGTTATTCAACCTGGACATATGATCAAGAACAATATCTAGGATTAAGTTGTTGTTGTTTTTGATGGCAGGAAAAAGATACATCATTTAATCAATGAATCAGTTATGAAATGTTATGAAATATGAAAAGTTATTATTATTGTTATTATTATTATTATTCTGACTGACCTCCAATAGACATGTAAGGGGTTTGAACATCGTCTCTGACCAGTAGGTGGCTTCTTCTGCCATCGTGAATAAGAGGAGGAGAGGAGAGATAAGATAGAGAGGAGAGGAATTTCAGAATCAATGGAACACACAATACTACTCTCTGAGGCTCACTCTTTTGGAAAAAGGCTCTGGCCACTTTTCAATAGGGCGGCCATTTTTCAAGATGGCTTCCAGGTATTGTACCAAATCAGCATGTAATTATCAGTTGCCACCACATTTTTCCAAAAGAGTGACCCTTAAGGAGTGTTTGTGCCCAATTTCATTCTTGTATCATCACTAAAACTGTAAATGCAGGCAAAATACAACTTTCATTCATGTACAGATGACGTCAAAATATCTCTGTTCTACTGTACACCGCACACCTGTGGGTTGTTAGATAAGGAAGCAAGCATGCAGAAACTGCAGGTTTCCTATAATGATGCTCTAAGAATTTTACTTACTAAGAGACTTTGATGGCTGAGTGTTTGAAATGTTTGTAAACACCATTAACACTGCACTTAGAAACCTAATGTATAGATTTATGTGTCGGCTTGATGCCTCAGAAAATCATATAATCAATAGTTTGACAACATTGCCAGTAGCTCCATCAGGTGTCAGTCTCTGCACCGGAGACACGTCTCTTCTTTACTTTCTAATTCCAATTTTTGATATCTTTTATTTTTCAAGTTTTAAGCTTTATTCTCTTTTATTGTATGTGTTGTGTGTCGGTTGTTGTGTTCTTCGTCTTGCCTATGGACCTTGAGTCTGAAATAATAATGATATGTTTATTTAAAGTTGGTGACATAGTGCCTGTTTGCTTCGCCAAGTGTGTAGTGTGCACATTTTTTGTCTTGGACAGTCATAGCTGCATTCCATAGAGTAGTACACAAAAAGATTATGGAGGAGATGTGCTGAGTCACTGTCATGTGATCTTGTGTGACAGCCTGCATGATGAACTTTCTAACTTGTCCTTATTCTTTTTCCTCATTGCAGAGATCAAAGACGTGGTGAACCAGAGCAATAGCTCCTGGGAATTTCCACAACATGAAGTAGACGGCGTTGTTTGAGAGAAATTGGCAGCAGATCAACAGTCTTCCTGTGCTGAGCAGACGGAGGATAACGTGCCAAAAAAATGCAGCATGGATGGTGAGTGTTTACACCAGGGGGACGGTCACAGCAGCATCGTGTGAGTTCTCAGGTCCAAACAGAGGTGGGTAAATGAAGAATGACAGTAATATATGATCCAATCAGAGATCAGAGGGGGGTGGGGTGGGGAGGTTGAAGAGCAGATAAAATAGGCCAGTCTCCAGTGGGTTGGTTATTCATTAGTGTGTGAATCCAGCTGTTAATGGGATGGCTGCAGGACTTCGTCAAGTTTTTCTGCTTCTGTTTTGGTTTTTCTGGATTGAAGCACAGGAAGTTTTCAAAGGTGAGTGTGTGTGTGTGTGTGTGTGTGTGTGTGTGTGTGTGTGTGTGTGTGTGTGTGTGTGTGTGTGTGTGTGTGTGTGTGTGTGCGAACAATGGCGCATTTCTTTGGTTTTGGCTTTTGGTTTTCGAACCAAACCTGTGATCTTCCAGTTGTTCCGTCTTCAGACAAACACTTTGACATTTATATTGGTGCATTGCCAGGGTGTGGTCTGTGTGTGTACACGCTTCAAAACCAGACGGAGTTGACTGGAGGAACAATATTTACTGGCAGTGTATTTATGGTTTTAGTGTTATAAAGCATGACATCATGTGTAAAACGTTTGGGAATGCTGAGTTTGTTATCTCCCAGGAAAACTTCCTCTGACTTGTTTAGTCATGAACTCGCTGCCACCCGCCGTCCGCCGGCCGCCCACCATCATTAGCCTGCGCTGCTAAAGCTGGAGCATCGTGAGTCAGTGAGTTAGCGGTTACGTTTCCTCTGTGGTGTTCTCCAAAGTCACACAATGACGATTATATAACAGACTAATTTAAGTCTTCTTCAGCTCAGAGCGTGAAATCTAGGTCACAGGTTTGGCTCAGTCGTTGTTCCCTCTTCTCTTCCACCCCAAAAGCAGAGCTTGCAGATGACCCTGCAGCATGCAGCACATGTTTCCAGTTCAAGCTTAGAACACTGACGTGGCACTGACTGTAAAAAGAATGGACGTAGCACCCATGACGTCACGGATGTAAAGTCGGCTATTTTAACATGGGGGTCTATGGAGAATGCTCCCTTCCAGTACCAGCCCCCAGAGGAAGCCGAGGCGATTGCAGTTTTTTGAACGCGGAAGTGAGCTTCACTTCTCAGACCGACGAATCTCGCTCTACTACCTTCTTGATCACTGCAGAATGAACTGCCTGAAATACCTTGGTTACTTGAATTTGAGAAATGTAACAGCAGAATGTCAACCGATGCAAAAACGCATTCTCAGACAAAGACCTTAAGTCTCCTGTTGAAACTTGATTGCATCATCGATGGTTTAAATGCTTTAGGCCTGCTTCAGTCGTTTCTTTTCTAGTTCACCTCGTGTTGGCTACTTCCCAGTTTTGGTTTTTGTGGCAAACTGAAGACCTACCTTTTTAGCCTTGCTTTTAACTGACTCGTACTATTTCTTTTATTCTGAAACATGCATTTAAATTTAATTTATCTTATTTCCTTATTTATTTGTTTACTATTATTATCTTTTTTATTCTATTTTAATTCACCCATTCTTTTCTCTATTTTATCCCACTACATCTGCTTATTTTTACCTAGTGTCTTTCTCCTCTTCTCTTTTTATCTATTTTACCTCATTTGATATAGTATCTCTCTTATCCTCTCATTCTATCTATCTTATTTCATTTTACCTTGTGTGTTTCTCGTCTTCTCAATTTTATTTATTTTACTTCATTTTATTTAGTGTTTTCCCCACTGCAAATGAGTGAGTATTAGATAGCGTTTCCCCGATAAAATCCAATGTTCTAAAATTATTGTGTCAATGTGTATGTGTTTGCAAATCTATGTATGTCTCCCAATATGTGTCCCCTATATTGCTTGTTTTTAACATGTAAAGCACTTTGAGCTGCCATGGGCATGAAAAGTGCTATACAAATAAAGCCTGATTGATTGATTGATTGATTGATTGCACCTGTCCTAGTCGACAACTGGGTCGCTCTAGCTTTCCTCTGTTTCCCTCAGCTTGACCAGCTGAATCAAAGGTTTCAAGTGAAGAGGAACAGGAACGTAAAAACTAGCAGTTATCTAACTGGGTGGTTTGAGGTTGAGTTGATCTGGTCTTTTTTTTGTTTGAATGAGGGCGGACATACGTTGCATGCCACCAGTGTGTGGTCATCTGGCTGCAGTACTAAATGCATTTCAGACCTATAGATGCTGTAGTTGCCTGAATTGTTTTACTTTTCCCTTAGCTACCAAAGAAGAGTTGTTTTGTTCTTTTTTTAATGCACATCAACATACTACGATCCACAACTGGATTAATAAAAAAAAACAAATGTTAAATAAAAATGGGAAAAAAAAAAATAAATAAAATAAAATAAAAACTTCTCAGACCGACAACTGCCCCCTTGACTGAAACAGAAGAGTCTGAGTAAAATAAAATAAAACACTCTGAGGAGGAGTTCAAGAGTTTTCTCGATGGATCCTTCCTGGATAAATAAAGGTTAAAAAAAAGAGTTGCAGAACGAAGACAAAAGCTATTTTTTTTGTGCAGTGTTAAGAGGAAGTGAAAAAAGGAAATCCTCCTTGCAGATTGTCAGATTATGGGCACGGATGTTGTTGTTGTTATGGTTGTCACCATGGAAACGACAGTGATGTCAGACCACAGTTAGTATTTCTGGCCCTAAAGTGAGTGTGTGTGACTCAAAGTGAAAGTGTTGAATCAGCTTGTTCTCCCAGTGGCACTACAGTGTCAGGTTTTACAGTAACTTTTACAGCAATGTATCAAAATGAATCTTTGTTTTATGTTTTTTATTTATATAGTTTAATTTTGACACCTTTTATCTGTTTTAGATTATCTTAAGTCCAAGTGTTTACGTATTTATTTACCCATTTAATTGATGATGATGAGATAATGGGTATTTTTACTTTATTGCATATCTTTTACCGTATATAAATACAGTAAATGAAGTTTAAGTTTAAAGCGTCAGAACCAGTACTTTTGTTCTATTCTGTGTTGATGACTTCCTCTTTCGTCCTCTTGCTTTCTTCAGACCTTCAGCCGCTGGAGGTGACGGTGAAGCCCGGGAACGATGCCACTCTTCCCTGTCGAGGTCGTGAAGACATCAAGTTCTTCCAGTGGACCAAGAACCAGAGCTCTGTTCTCGTCTGCCGGGCCGACAGCGGCTGTGTTGAATCGTACCAGGATCTGGTTTACCGTGGTCGAGCTCAGGCGATCGATCCCAAGATGGAGCACGGAGAGGCATCGATGGTTCTGAGGAACGTCACCTTCGAAGACGCTGGGAGATTTGAGTGCCAGGTCCTGGAGGCCACAGAGGGACGGGGCAAGAGGGACACCACGATCAGAAGTCTCATCGATCTGAAGGTCGACAAAGATCCTGTTGGACCTGAACCCCCTAAAGACGAACGAGTTGGGCTGATCGTTGGTCTGGTGGCGGCTGCAGCTGTTTTTGTTGTTGTTGTTGCTGCTGTCGCTGTTGCTGTTGTCTATGTTGTACGTCCCAGAAACCAAAACAACAATGGCTCTGCTCCGATCTAAAATGACTTCTTTAGTCTGAGTTTTAAATAGTTTTTTACTCCACACAGTGGCCCCCTAACTTAAGATTTAGTTAGAAAATTTGAGCACCCTTTTCATTCATGATCCTTGCACACATTGGCCAAACACCTGTAATGAGAGAGTCCAAATTCTTTGAAAAAAGGGCACATTTACTGGTTGCACATGAGCAAGTAGATGAAAAATGTACTTGCACACTCTCAAATGTATGGGTCAATATTCCTCCATTTAGGGTCAGTCTCGAGCCGAGGGTTAAACCACTGGGTTCAGTTTATTCGGCAGCTAAAGCAGTAAGGAACATGAGTGATGTGTTACAAAGCTGGTCAGGATAAGCAAAAGGAATAATTTATGCTAAATGAAGAACAGACAAATGTCACTGAGGAAGAGCTTCTAGTTTAGTATTAGCTTATCTTAGCTTAGCATTAGCTGCTGCTTGTTGTTTATTTGATGTCATGCAGCTACATTACAACATGGTAGAGATTTTTTTTTCCCGTTGATAAGCTTGAAAAACCTTAAAAACCTCCTGTTAGAAACACGATTATTTCACTAATCGACAAACAGTATTTATTGTTAAAAGCTGAAGAAGCACTGAGCTTTCAGCCGGTTTGATACTTCTGCGTAACCACGTCGGTCTGTCACATCTCATTTGGGAAACTTTTTGTCCTGCAACAATGGCGACCAAAAGTGCAAAGAGTTGGTTTTTGGAGTTGGAGATGATTGATGTGGAAAAATGAAGGCTACACACTTTAAAAAAACAACGGTACAGAATGAAGGACAAAGCTGGAAAAGCTAAATTGTGTTCTGAGCCATCGACTTGACGCAGAAGCATCAGTCAAGCTTTAGCGCCGAGACTTGATGTTGACTTTGACACTGTAAAAAACAAAACAAACAAAGAAAACACCAGTATGATTAGACTGGATGGTTTTATTTAAGTTAAACCTTAATTTTCTTTCATGTGTCCCATCCACATCCCATAATGCAGCTGTGGTATTTGCTACTGAGCCTCTACCTGTTTTAGATTTTTACACTGTTAGTATAAACCTGCTGTTAGTTTGTGTTTGTGTAGAAGAAGAAGCCACTGCCTCAGGTTCTTCTTCAGTTCTCAGTATTGTTGTGTTTCTGCCTCTTTTTCATGCTGTGTTTAGTTTAGAGCTGGAATCATTCTGAAAGATGTTTGGACCATTTACTGAGTGAAATGAACAAACAACTGGAACCATAGGAACAAATACACTCAGTATTAAAAGGTGCATTCCTTCACAACACATTCCTGTTTGCTGGAAATATGAAATTTTGGTTTTTGGTAGGGAATCAGAAATAAAGATATTTTTGAAGAAAAAAAAACTACATGTGGTGTTTCTGTTTACAGGGGAAACTTGTTAAATCTGATTTAAAAAAAAAACAACTCTTGGAGCAGGAGATAGATTACTGTAAACAAACAGGTGATGCGTTCAGGGACAGCTCATGAAGAAAGAAAGAAAGAAAGAAAGAAAGAAAGAAAGAAAGAAAGAAAGAAAAAGCCTGTCGTGTGTGATGATGTTTGTTTGGATGATGGAGATTTGCTGCCACCTACTGGCTGAAAGGAGTCTTAACCATGGAAACACATTGAAGCAGAATATTGATGTAAATTATATTCAAATGTATTATAATGATAATAATAATAATTATTATTATTATTATTGTTATTATTATTACTATTTTTTAATGAATATAAATACCATGTTACCATGACCCTGATCTTTGACAACTGGCTATTGTCTGTCCAGACGTCTCCGTCTCATGGACACGATGTCTCATTGATGCCTTGAGCTAGAAATCTCCACTGAAGCAGCACTTACAGACACCAAACCTTCCAGTTTTATATTCCTGTCTATATTCTGAAGGTTTTTACAGACGGGTTTGTTGATATATCATTCACAGCCTATTCCTAAAAACATGGAGAAATTAGATGTTTTAGGGCTGGTGACAGTATTTTCTCATTTACAAAGTGATAAAAAAGAGATATCCAAAATCCCCTCTGTAAAAACTTCTGACTCTAATATGTCAACAAAATAAAACAAGAATTTTGAAAGGGGCTTTATCCATTTTTCAGATTTCGGTTCTGGAAATGTATGCAAATTAGCGCATATTTCATTAGATATTGCCTCATTTACATATTTCAACATAAAATTTGACAAAACTTATAATACAAAAAATATTTGTCTTAATGTGAGTGATAAATTTGGGATGTTTCATGGTGAAATCTGTTAGTTAAAATTTTTACCCTATTCGCCTGCAGTGTCTCCCCTTAAAAACTTGGATTGGGACTGGGATTGGATTAAGATATTGGTGATCAAAGGTGAAATAAAAACCCCAGTGACGACCATGTGACAGTTTAACATTTATTGATCGATCAGTAATTCATTTATATACAGTGTAATAAATAATGAGGCCAGTGTGAGTGAGCAGTGAAGCAGCAGCAGGACGTCAGTGGTCAGAGTGGTGAGAACCTCAGTGAAGAGTAGACGATCTCTCTGTCCGCTAAACACACACACACACACATTATAGATTAGAATGACTGGACTTGGTGTGTGTGTCTGTGTGTGTCTGTGTGTGTTTCTGTACACGTGGTCTGACGGTGTCATAAACTTGGGGGACGTGTGCGTGTGGACGTGGGTGCAGCATGTCATACACACTGGTGATGTCACAGTGGGCGGAGCCTGTTGTACCTCGGCTGCTCTCCGGCCGGACGTCGGCTGTCGTTCTCACTGTGGTGTAAATGGTGTTCGGCTCCGGCTCTGCAACACAAGAGTCATGTGACCAGGGTTAGTTAGTTAGTTAGTTAGTTAGTTTATTCGTTTGTTCTTTCGATGTTCGTCAGTTCGTTCATTTGTTAGTAAAACTTAGAAACTAGAAATCTTGGAAGTTAGTTAGGATTACTCAGGTTTACTAAGAAGTTAGTTAAGATTAGTCAGGGTTAGTAAGAATTAGTTAGGATTAGTCAGGGTTAGTAAGAGTTAGTTAGTTTATTAGTTAATTTGTTCGTTCATTCGATGTTCGTCAGTTCGTTCATTTGTTAGTAAAACTTAGAAACTAGAAATCTTGGAAGTTAGTTAGGATTACTCAGGTTTACTAAGAAGTTAGTTAAGATTAGTCAGGGTTAGTAAGAATTAGTTAGGATTAGTCAGGGTTAGTAAGAGTTAGTTAGTTTATTAGTTCATTTGTTCGTTCATTCGATGTTCGTCAGTTCATTCGTTTGTTCGTAAAACTTAGAAACTAGAAAACTTAGAAGTTAGTTAGGATTGCTCAGGGTTAGTAAGAAGTTAGTTAAGATTAGTCAGGCTTTGTAATAATTTGTTAGGAATAGTCAGGATTAGTTATAGTTAGTTAGTTAGGCTTGGTTAGAGTTAGTGACAGTGAGTTGGGGTTAGTAAAAATTAGTTAGGATTAGTTATAGTTAGTCAGTATTACTCAGGGCTAGTCAGGGTTAGTTAAGATTAGTTAGTTAGTTAAGATTAGTCAGGGTTAGTAAGAATATGTTAGGATTATTCTGGGTAAGTAAGAGTTAGTTAGGATCACTCAGGGCAAGTAAGGGTTAGTTAGGATTTGTTAGTTAGTTGGGGTTAGTTAAAGGTGGTTAAGATTACTCAAGGTTAGTTAGAATTAACCAGGATTAGTTAGTTGGGATTAGTGACAGTTTGTTAGGGTTACAAAGCATGAGTCAGACGATAGGGTTAGTTAAAGCAGAAGTAAGCGATCCGGTGGTTTTGGCTAACTTCCTGTCAGCTGATGGAGTTAGCAGTCCCTGCCCTCGTCCCTACGTCACCACATTCACGCGCATCCCTTGGCTGCACACACAGAGAGGACTGCCCCTTTATGCCGTTCTCTCTCCTCATTGGATAAAGGTTGTAGGATACAAGGAAAGTTTTCTCCTGGGCTCAGAGCAGAGCAGAGTGACTGACAGACCCGTGTTTCAGACCAAACACTCTATAGAAGTGATTGCTGTCGGAAGATACAACTATTTAAGACTTATATTAACACAAACATTCACCTTACTTCTGTTAGTAGGACTTAGTTAGTAAGAGTTAGTTAATTTGTTCTTTCGATATTTGTCAGTTCATTTGTTAGTAATACTTAGAAACTAGTGTATGTGTCTGTGCACGTGGTCATAAACTTGGGGGACGTGTGCGTGTGGACGTGGGTGCAGCGTGTCATACACACTGGTGATGTCACAGTGGGCGGAGCTTGTTGTACCTCGGCTGCTCTCCGTCCGGACGTCGGCTGTCGTTCTCACTGTGGTGTAAATGGTGTTCGGCTCCGGCTCTGCAACACAAGAGTCATGTGACCAGGGTTAGTTAGTTAGTTAGTTAGTTAGTTAGTCAGTCAGTCAGTCAGTCAGTCAGTTAGTTAGTTAGTTAGTAAGAGTTAGAAACTAGAAAAGTTAGTTAAGATTACTCAGGGTTAGTTAGAAGTTAGTTAAGATTAGTCAGGCTTTGTAATAAATTGTTGGGAATAGTCAGGATTAGTTAGCGTTAGTTAGTTAGTTAGTTAGTTAGAGTTAGTCACAGTGAGTTGGGGTTAGTAAAAAGTAGTTAGGATTAGTTCGAGTTAGTTAGTATTACTCAGGGATATTTAGTGTTAGTTAGGATTAGTCAGAGTTAGTTAGTTAGTTAGTTAGTTAGTTAGTTAGTTAGTTAGTTAGTTAGTTAGTTAGTTAGTTAGTTAGTTAGTTAGTTTGTTCATTCTTTTGATGTTCGTCAGTTCATTTGTTTGTTAATAAAACTTAAAAACGAGAACACTTAGAAGTTAGTTAGGATTACTCAGGGTTAGTCAGAAGTTAATTAAGATTAGTCAGGCGTTGTAATAACTTGTTAGGAATAGTCAGGATTTCCTTAGTTAGTTAGTTAGTTAGTTAGGGTTAGTTAGAGTTAGTTAAGGTTAGTTTAAATTAGTTAGGATTAGTTATAGTTAGTTAGTATTACTCAGGGCTAGTCAGAGTTAAGATTAGTTAGTTAGTTAAGATTAGTCAGGGTTAGTAAGAATACGTTAGGATTATTCAGGGTAAGTAAGAGTTAGTTAGGATCACTCAAGGTTAGTTAGAGTTAGTCGGGGTTAGTCACTTAGTTATGGTTAGTAAGGGTTAGTTAGGATTTGTTAGTTAGTTAGTTAGCGTTAGTTAAAGGTGGTTAAGATTACTCAGGGTTTGTTAGAATTCAGAGTTAAGAGTTAGTAGGTCAGTTGGTTGATTAGTCAGGGTTAATAAGAATAAATTAGGGTTATTCAGGGTAAGTAATTGTTAGTTAGGATCACTCGGGGTTGAAGTTGGTTAGGGTTACTCATGGTTAGTTAGAATGAACCAGGATTATTTAGAAATTAATTAGGATTAGAGACAGTTTGTCAGGGTTAGTTAAGATTAGTTAGGGTTAGTAAGAATGAGTCAGAAGTTAGGGTTAGTTAAGGTTAGTAAGACTAGGATCTGTTAGAGTTAGATAAGATTAGGATGGTTAGTTAAGATTAGTCAGAAGTTAGAGTTAGTTAGGGTTTGTGGTTGCTCTGGGTTTGTTAAGATTAGTTAGGGCTTCTTGGTGATAGTGTTCATGGTTTATTAGAGTTAGTTTGGGTCAGTTATGATTACACAACTTTAGGGTTAATAACACTTAGTTTATTCTGTTGTTATCACTATTTTTTCTACTTCTACCTTGTTTCATTGCTGTTTCATGATCAATGACAGATAAATTAATGAATTATAAATCGAGTACAAAATAAACATGTTGCCTTTCATAATCCAAATGATTGAATACCAATGAACTTTCATGAACAGAGGAAGAGGAACACACACATAGACACATCATAACCAACCATGTGGTCACGTGGGTGTGAAAGGAAATGTGATTGGTCATGTGGTTTTGATACAACGAATCAGATTCAGTTTGCTTTAGATATAGACGATGATGATGCCTGTAATTTTTTTAAACTGTGAAGCAGTGAGGCTGCTCAGCTCTAGCTCTCACTGGTGGTTTTCATGAAACAGGAAACAACCACAGAGCCCCTCTTCCTCTTCCTCCTCTTCTTCTTTTTCTTCCTCCCTCTCTATCTTTTCACACTTCAGCCACAGGAAACAACCAAACATCAACACATCTAAACCATTGAGTCACAATATTATGAACCCAGTGCGAGCTCTACGCTACCTCTGCTTTGTCTGCCCGGGTGATGTGATGCTGTGATGTCATCGAGTCCCGCCACCTCAGCCTCAGGACCTGGATCGAAGCAGCAGCAGAGTGAACGACAGGAGCCGGATGAATGATGGTCACATATACAGAGAGACAGCGGGTGTGAAATGTCCAGTCAGTGTCTCACCTGTAGGTTTCCTCCGGACAAATTGTCTCACCAGTACAACTAGTAGAACCAGAAGAACCAGAAGAACCAGACTACCAACCAATACAACAGGAAGCAGCACAGAGAGAGGAGGAGGAGGAGGAGGGGTTGTAGGTCCAGGTGTGGTGGTCGGACTCTCTGAAGGTAATACAAATATGTTCAGTCATTTCACAGTTCACACAGTTTTAAAATGAGACTAAGGAACTTTTTATGACTAAAGCTGCACTGGTGACCTGTGACGGTGACCCAGCTGGGTGGAGACCCTCCATGGCCTGTGATGTTACAGCTGTAGAGGCCTTCATCAGACTTGGTAACATGGTGGATGGTCATGTGACGTGTAGGCTCAGTCCTGATGAGGGAGCCATCTTTATAGAAAGCAGCTGGGGGGTTGGAGGGAGGGGTCTCCTTTGATTGACAGCTCAGAGTGACATCATGTCCCTCCATCACAGGGAGGACAGGACTCTGCAGGATCACTGGTCCACCTCAACACAGAGACAAAGTACAGCAGTTGATCCATTTCCACACAGCTTCATCAACACTACTGTAGGTGCGTTTCCATGCGCAAAATCTAAATATCGAAATGAAAAACTGGTAATGGAAACACCTACATTTCGAAAAAAAACTCTCAAATATAGCTAAAAAGTGTTTGGTTTTTGAGATGTATCGATACAAACGTGTATCGCAAAAGTGTAATGGAAACACTTTTTTCGCTCTTCTACACGTCACCAGCAGTGAAAAAAAGCACTTTTGCGATACACGTTTGTATCAATACTTCTCAAAAACCACCTCATGTGAGTGTTACAAAACTTTTTAGCGATATTTGAGAGTTTTTTCGAAATGTTTCCATTACCAGTTTTTCATTTCGATATTTAGGTTTTGCGCATTTCAAGGGGTAATGGAAACGCACCTACTGACTCCACAGTCTGATCTTACCAGTCACAGTGATGTTGATGCTGCTGCTGCTTGTTGCTCCCTCTCCACACTCACACCAGTAAACTCCACTGTCTGATGGGATGATGTAGCTCATTGTACAGGAGGAACCATTTGATTTCCCCCACCCACCTTCAGCTCCACACTGAGCTCTGGTATCAATGGTTGTGTTCCTCATCACCTTCCATCCAGCAGAGCTGTCGTCCTCCTCACAGCTCAGAGACACTGAGTCTCCTTGAAACAGCTGAGAGCTGCTGGGACTCACAGTCAGACGAGCTGAGAGAGAAGGGGGGCCATTAATACTTATTTAACTTTAACAAATATAAAAAACGTTAAAGAAGCAGAAACTCTCTGACTCCTGTGTCTTTTCTGTCACAGAAACTCTACATTTGAACCAGGACCAGCTGGGGTCTGGACGACAGGAGGAGACGTGAACTCACCCTTAGTGAAGATGCAGCACAGCGTCAGGATCAACCCTGGAAGAAGAACACGTCCACATGGAACCAGGTCAGAAGGTTGGGAACCTTACAGCTATACGCTCCTCAAGAGACGGACCCAACAACGCTTTGTCTCGTTGGTCGTTTCAAAGGTTCCTCAAACTGACAACGGCTTTACTTTGATTGCATGATGCACCGAAGAATCATGCATCAAAGAACCCAAAGATCTATTGTATCATCACCAGACTACAGATCTGATGTAACACAATGTACGATTTTTTGCATACTGTGTCCCTGGAGAAGCACAGTTAGTAGCCTACATTAATGTGTTGACGGAGCCAGTACTGATACCAAGCAGAGAGGGTTTTGTGTGCGGCCGGAGCTCTGGAGGGAAGGCTGGCCGGCCGTGCAGCCCAGCAAAGGGCGCTTGCGTTTAACGCTGTGTCCTACCCGAACAGGAAAGTTACAGAGAGCAGTTGCAGCTGGGACGACCCCACTCAGGCTGCAGCAGCGCCACCATTCATCCTATGAACCCTTTTCTACCACTTCAAAGAGTTTAGAAACATTATTTTAAGGTCGAACAACTACACAGCGTTGCTTTAACAATGACGGTTAAAGCTATAGTTCAACATTTTGGCAAATTGGCCATAATCCCTGTAGTCACAGCAGTAGGTTTGTTACCTTTAATTGTCAGTACATGTTGTTTTTTGATCTACGGGAGACTTGAGCTCTGCACAGGGGCGCAGTACTTCCGCATTTCTCTCATTAAACTCATCAAATACACAACCCAACAACTCCACAACGCTCTGGTGGACAAGTTGTGACCTGCACATTCATCATGCTATATGAAATAATAATGTAACATTACCAGACAGAGTTGTTTTGGAGGAAAATTCAGCCGGAATTACATTCAAGACCACAATTCCACAATTATATACGTTATTATTTCATAGCGTGCTGAATGTGCAGGTCACAACTCGTCCACCAGACCGTTTCGGAGTTTTTGAACGCATGAAAGGATCGTGTGCCTCCGTTGCGTTCACTGAGCAGCTGCCGCGTCGATCTAAAAACAGCTTGCACGGACAATTAAAGGTCATGAACCTAGGGATTATAGCAATGGACGAAACTCTCCTTAGATGGGGGGGGGTACTTTAGGTTGTTGCACGACAGCGAGGTCTTTCAGAAGATCAAACCGATCGAAGCGCTGCATTTGAAGCAGCTTCAGAGAGTACAGTAGAGTACAGTATCAGTGTGACGGAGTCGGTCTCCAGTCACCATGTTGAGTCAGAGCTAAAGAGAGCTCTGCTACCTCGTCCTCTTGTTCCAATAGGAACTTCACAGAAACCTTGAGGACAACACATTAAGACCTCGACTCAGACTTTTAGCGGGAAGCTTCAGCATTGCTGGCCCACGGCCTTGAACCCGTAGTCAGGCCTGAGCCGTTACGGGGGGACAGTTCAACCTCTGATCACTTCCTGATCAGACGTCGGACTATAACCCGTCGAGGCTGAGGCAGCAGAGTTCAGTCGGTTCATAGCGATAAAATCAAGTCTGCAGATACCTGGTGTTTATAAACGAGGCTGGCGTTAAGATTTTTATCTCTAGGTTGAGGCATCAGGACAGATTTTCTGCCCCAAACACCCCCGTTACCACCCCCATTACCCTTCCCTCCTTCTTGAACCTTGGTGCATCTGCTCAGGGTTCTTCAGGTATCTGGAGGGAAGCCGGTTCCTGCATCGTGGAGAAACTCACAAAGCTCATAAAGACAGAAAAAGAGACACTTACAGAGCAGACATGGTGAAGACGTGTCCTCCATGGTCACAATAACTAATGTAGTGAGAGTTGGGCTTTCTTTTTTTTTTTTTAGTTTTTTTTTAGTTTTAGTGAGTCAGAGTGAAGCCCTGCCTTCTTCCTTTCTGCAACTGAGGCACTTGTTGTGGTTTTCTCAGTTTCTGTCTCTAGGGGAAATGTTACTGTGGTGTTTTGTTCACATTGGAGGTTGAGATGTGCAGGCGATGAAACCAAACGTTACCTTAATACACGTCGAAGAGAAGGTTTCGGTCACTTTGATCGTCTGACAGAGCGAGGGCGATGCAGGCAGGTTAGTTATAGCGTCTCACCTGGTGAGTACGTGGCCAAGATGCACAAGGTGGTCGAGCTACTGAGAAATGAGGGGGGGGGGCGAGGCTGAGTGTGGTCAGACATCTTCAGCTCTGTCACTGAGCGTTGCTGCACGCAGACAAAGAGGCCACGCTGGAGTTTTTATAGTGTCATGGCTTGTGTCCCACTTCACGGACCACATCCTCGACCGAGCTGCATTTCAGCTCTGCACCGTCCCGTTTCACAGCTGCTGTCTGTCTCTGAGGCTGAGCTCACACCGTGGGGCCTCCAGTGCCCCAGATCGACTGCACGAACCTCATGGAAACTGACCTTTTTAAATCTGATAGATCAATGCCAGTCATAAATGTGTGAGTGGGAGTCACAAACAAACAAACAAACCCTAACAGACGTGGTTAGTGCTTAACCCTAATGAATGTAGGGCATCGTATTGTTTCGTAACGTTTTGTACCTTCCTCCACGGCACAGTAACTTCAACATGAACCTGTAACATCTCACATCTTTGGCCTGCGTGTTTGTCCTCTGCTTGTTTACCTCTGTATAAAGTGCGACATCACATCCTGTTTGTTTAGGCCACACAGAGTCAGGTTCATGGTGGTCACATTTTAAAAGACAGTGTTGAATGAACGTCTACATGATCAGCTCTAAACTAACCATGAAGGCAAAAATGTTCCCAGAATGCACCAGTTACGGTAAACTACAACACTGGAAAAAAGAGTAAGGACACCACCATTGACTCCTGTGGTAAGGGTTTTGCGCCCCGAGTGGCAGGATATGGGTACTGCAAAAGCGCCCAGAAAACCCATTCACTCCAATGTATGTGTGTTGCCCACTTGCTTGTAAATTGATGAAAACTGTCTTGTGTCTTGGTCATATCAAATTACACTTATACGTTGTTTATTACAAAACCCTGCAAACCCTGCAGCAACCAGGGTGAGCCAGCAGAGGGCGCTATGGTCTCTGTTATATTCCTGAATCTGGCTGCGACGTCTTCGTGTTCACACCTGCAGAGGTTTGGACTGGCAGGTGATGTAAGAACCATAAGAACAGGTGTGCACAGCTGTTGTTAGATAAGAAGTCAAACGCCCAGTGGTTCAGTTAAAAAAAAGGAAGTTGTTGTGAATTTTCACTGCAGAGCTTCATTTACAGTTCACCATGCATGTTCTGCAGGAAAATCATGTATCGGATCACTGAAAGGTAAACAAGAAGAAGTTAGACGACATAATGTTTGAACAGTCTGACAACAGCTGACTGCAACTGGAGAGTCCTACGTCTCTCATCCTTTATACACACTTTCCATTGCTCCAGACTGTTCCCCAGGCAATTGCCCACATTTAATGGGTTGTGAAACTAAACACAGAGTTTATTGTGTTTAATGTCATAACAGGCCCCATAAAGAAAGATAAGAGAGGCAGATGCAGAAGTGACATTTGCATTTTATGGGCAGGAGCGGGAACCAGGATCTATATCCTTAACGTAGGATGGACGAGCTCACGTCATGGAAAACAAATATGTTTGAACAGAACAGAGACGCCAAAGATGGAGGAAGTCTCTATTTATTCAACAAATATTTATCCTTTTATGGTGTGATGAGTTGCATGTGAGTCGGCTCCATCTGTATTGACGCTGAGGAGATTAACAGTGTTCCTAACAGTGAACTGTCGAGGTGATGATATCCACAATTTAATTATGGCATTTGTCACAATTCCAGGTCAAGAGACTATAAGGTCATTTTGACCAGTTCAAACATGATTTCATATCACATGTGATTATCATGTCTCATAACATAAAAGGACAACGTATCTTGAACTGAAATTGTGAGTTGGATCAGGGACATGCACATGATTATAGAGGGGGGCAGGGGCTCAACGTCACAAATGGGCAGTAGGTGCGTGCGCCAAATTTTTTTTCAAACCTTAATAACAAAATAAATAAATTACATTAAATTACAGTTGAATAGTTCAATTAATAAAATCAAATTACACCGTTTAGTCTGCATGCCTACAGGGCTGCAATCAACATGCTGATGTCAATGATTTGTTGACGTAGCATAGCTAACGAACCCAGAGACCTATAAGAGGTTAGGTAAGATTCCTTATTGTCACTGCATTAAAATACAATGAAATTGCAGCTGCCCATTCCAGTGGTGGCATGCATACTTATCTTAGCTAGACAATAAGCTAGACCAATTTACAGATTCCTGAAACCAAATCATGATATCTGAACTGGCTAAGGCTAATATGGTATTTGCACATTAACATGGCTTGCATTACTGTTGCGGCCATGAACTGTGTGGAGGGTTGGATTGGACTTGATTGGACTTGAAGGACATGAATGCACTGCACTTTAAAGTTGCATTTATTTATTTATTATTTCATATTTGTAGTTTTGTGTGTGTGCGTGTGTTTGTTGTCTATGTGATTTTACTTGAACTGCTCAGCTTGCTCTTAAATTGCCCCTCGGGGATAAATAAAGTTTTTTTTTAAATTGAATTGAATTGAATTGAATTAAAAGGGGTTTGGCCTTGTTTCTCCTTCTCTCTCCTTGCTCCCCCACAGCTCCACCCAGGCCCTAATCAGGGAACAAAACCCCGGCCTGCTTGAGGAGATAAAAGGGGCACTGTTGGGTTTGCAACTGCAAATTAGAAGTACAGTACGACACATCTAAAATGTGACAAAACCAAGAAATGACTACTGTGGCTGCTACTGTGAATGTTTCTACAGTAGCAATATAGCTATGTTTACAACAGCAACATCACAAATAAACTCAATATATAGAAACAAATTCAAATAGTCAGTAAAATCAAGTAAGTGATTCCTTCTGTTGCTGCTATTGTAAGGATGTGCAACACACATTGAGGAAGTGGGCTGAACCTCTCTCTCTCTCTCTCTCTCTCTCTCTTTCTCTCTCTCTCTCGGCGGAGCTGCATCGGCTCAACATACACACACACACACACACACAACCCTTGAGACAGTTGATAACTGGGGGCTTTCCACACCGCCGTCCTAATATTTGGAGTGAAAAAGTGATTTTCAGTGGACTTTCTGATTTTCAGTCGCTGGCTCTTTTTGTCATCGAGAAACCAACAACAACAACAACATGAGTCTTTGTTTCCTGTGGACTCTGCTGGTTCTGGTCGGGGTGTTGTCTTCTGCTCTTTCAGACAGTGAGTAAGATGTTTAATGTTGATGTCAGTCTGAGGTATCTGTTCAGACATGACTTAATGTTTTCATCACCCCTCCTGCTCATTACAGCTGCTCAGACTTCTGACTTTTAAAACCCATTTTCTTCTCATTTCCTTCAACTATCAACAAATGTCTTAATGTACCTATACCTGTGTATTTGTCTCTGTGAATTGCATTGTATTTCCTTTACTGTATGTTACAGTACATTGTGTTTTGTTTCAGTCTTTCATTTTAATTGAAGTGATGGATACTCTGGACTTCAGCTTCACTGGAAATCCCCAGAAAAAGTGTGAGGGCAACTGTTTCCAACTGTCACTGGAACATAACACAGGAGATATGATTATAAATTTGAATATCTTTTTTTCATGACCTAATCTCCATGTGTGCTGTCTTCAAGACTTATTATCATCCATCCTCATTATATCAAACTTATTGTAGAGACGTTGGGATTTTCCTCTTTCCTGGCATCTGCTCTTTTGTTTGCCTTCACACCTGCCGGCATGTCCTAACAAGCAGCTGCTTGTTCACATAGCAACTGGTTTAGTAGCTTTTTTGTTTTTTTTCCCAGACTATCCTCATGTGACATCTAACGCTAACTCTATTAACAGTTAACTCTATTAACCCCAGGTTGTGTGTTTTTTTGTGTTTAAATAATGTCAGTTTGTTCAATATTACAAAAAATTGCTTTAACTGCTGTGGACAGTTAGTTTTCACATTCACTTTTATTGAAAACAAACACATTATTGTTAAAACTGAACAGTTTTCTGTAGTACGCAGTGAGATAATCTTTCTGCCAATAGATGGCGCTGCTGCGGATTTGCTAGAGTTGACATGCGCAGTCCAGAAATAAATGAACTTGGGTCTGTTGTTCAAGAGTTTGGCCCTCTGTCATTACGTACTTTAAAACTCACTTTTATTTCCTTAATATGGCTCTAAAACAAATGTAAGAATTCAGTGGTGTCATATAAATGCATTTTCAGGTCGTTTTGAGGCGTATGGAGCTAATTTGGTATAGTTCACATGGCGGCAGTAGTAATTGCAGGGTTACAGCAACATCATGATGCAAATGAGCGCACATACGCAAATCTGCCACGATCATTAAGGATGTCAGGATGTTAGCCAGCCATTATGTTAAACAAATAGAGGAGATGGCACAAATTTCCACCAGTTTCACATATCTGTTGGTTCATGACTGAGCGTAAACAGGATAGGATAGCATATGCTTATGTGTCAGTATGATAACATTTACCTGCTTTTGTCACATTTATTGTGTTAAATTAATTAATTTATTCCCGGTTCAGAGCTGCCTCCACCCACTTTGTAAACACTCTCGGAGCGAGAGAAAGTCCGAATGGAAGTGTCATGTATTCGTAGGCTATGTCCTGATAGGCAAGCCTGAGAAATTTCCTGTGTGCAGGATATGAATGTGGAAGTATGAGTCCTGGAGATCGATTGAAGTAAACCAATCGTCTGGATGTATGACTCGAGACAGCACCATGAGGGTGAACATCCTGAACTTGTATTTCCTGAGATAAATGTCCAGAACACGAAAATCCAAGAGGGGCGCAGTCCCCCTCCCCTCTTTGGAACCGTGAAATACCGGCAGTAGAAACCCTCTTGGATTTCTCCTTCCAGAACGACTCTTATTGCTCCCTTGCTCAGCAGGGAGGAGATTTCTCCCTCCAAAATCTCAGCTGAATCGTCACTTGCAACCAAAACCAACACGCCGTTGAATTTGGGTGGTCGAGAGGCAAACCGTAGTCTGTAACCTCTGAGAACTGTTTTCAGCACAAAGGGATGGACAGCTGCAACCTGCCCTGCCACCTCTCTGCCCGACTGGAGAGCGGAGCAACGGCGCCCTCTGCTGGAGGAGAGGGGCTCTGATTCAGGTTTATATTTTGTTTTTAGTTTTTAGCTGTGTCCTCGGCAATGAGCCAGGCTGCAACAACTGCGTTTTTATTTTCTTGGGTGTGCACTGCGGTGAAACTGTGCTTGGTGGCCACACCGGAACAGAGAAAAGCCCCCACCTTCCAGGCCTGGACTGGGCGGGGGGAAATGCTTCGGAACAGAGGTGACCATTGTGTCAAGTCGAGTTGGAGGCTTGGCTGGCTCCGCATCTCCCAATGAGGAGGCAGAGAGAGGGGGATCTGCTTTGGGGGCGGCAGCATGCCGGAGCAGGTGATGCATGAGTCGGGGTTAGCGGCAGCAAGTTTGGTGTGGCTGATGCCCATGCACACGATGCAGAGAAGGTGACCATCTCTGCCCGATATATAAGAGCACGCCTCTGGGCAAGAGCAGGAAGGCGCCTCTTTATTCTTCTTGCCACTAGCATCCCTGGTGTCCAGGGTTACCGAGGGGGAAGCCATATTGGTGATCCTGGGTAACCACCTTGACGGAGTGGAAGGCTGCAGGTGAGCTGCAAGCTACCAGGAATGTGCTTGCCTTGACACGTTAGCTCAACGCCGGGAAGAGGCGGGCTAGGAGATATGAGTGGGGTCTTTAGAAAAAATAGGAAACCCCGCTATTACAAAGAATGGAAGTCAATTTTCGGAAAGGCGGGGAGTGTCCTCAGTTTCTTACTTCCTGTGTGTCAAGGACACCTGCGTATCTTGTTGTTCTGGCCTGGTCTGCTCATTAATTTTCTGTCTCTGCTCTGGCACAACAGGAAGTCTCTCTTGATGGATAACAGGCAACGTCTCTTTTGATGGATAACAGGCTTGCCAACATAAATAAACGTCACATAACATAGTAAACTAATCATAACAGGTCAACTAAGTTCAAAACAAATGTATACAGTAAGTCTAGCTTGAATTGTTTTCTACACTACACAAAAGTATAAAAAAAACACTTGATCCCTTCACAGTATAAAAGTATAAAACACTCAAAGTGTCCTGGCTTAAAGAGACAACGAGGAGTTTGTATTTGGTTATAAAAAAAAGTCTCATATTAATGTGGATGAATCTATGTTACCACTTGTTAATGGGTCCATTTTCGATACATATATCGTTTTGTCTTTATTTTGTTATTATTATTAGTGTTTGCGGACGCTGCCTGGCGCGTCATGGGAATAACGCCGCTGAATCGCCGTTCATGGTCGAAACTACAACGGTATCTTCCAACCTCCGACTTTCACTCTTGATTTCAAAACATTCTTTTTGCTTTTGTCCGTCTTGCGCCAGTCCAAGAATTTCACCGTGTGCGCGGAGGCTCATGGGAAATTCCAAAACTCCTCGATGTCCCTTTAACTCTTCATTGTATTGAATAGAAAAGGGATGAATAGAATACTTTATTTAATCCCAGAAGGGAAATTTAAAATGTCACAAGCAGCAGCGAGACAATACAGACAACAACACAGATCACAAAACACTGAAGTAAAATACATAAAAACATAAAGACACACACAAAAAAAACTAAACATAAAAACATAAAAACTATTATCACACTGATCCTTTGTAACACGGGACCAAAGCTTGATTCCATCTCATTATTCAACATGACACTTCAGCTCGGTTATCACATTGTTCAAAGTATAGCTTAATCAATAATAAGTGAATTTGATCAGTAAACATTGAATGCTCAGTTTCATAATTACCAGTGTAGACATAAATGTTCGTGCAATCATCTTCCATCTTCTCCACTAAACTTCCTCGCTCAGTGGCTTCATGTCGGCTCTTTTCTAATAGCTCTTCTGTACTAATGTGGTCTTGGCCATTGGATTTTGAGGATTCTTGAAGATTTTATCTTTTTGTTGGTAAATGGTAAATGGTCTTGTATTTATATAGCGCTTTACTATACCTGAGCGATACCCAAAGCACTTTACAGTACATCACATTCACCCATACACACACACATTCACACACTGATGGCGGAAGCTGCCATGCAAGGCGCGAACCACGACCCATCAGGAGCAAGGTGGGTAAGGTGTCTTGCCCAAGGACACTACGGCAGCAACCGGGACAGAGCGGGATTCAAACCGCCAACCCTCTGATCATTGGACGACCTGCTCTAC
This sequence comes from Trachurus japonicus, assembly GCF_045865225.1. Lineage (NCBI taxonomy): Eukaryota > Metazoa > Chordata > Actinopteri > Carangiformes > Carangidae > Trachurus > Trachurus japonicus. The sequence goes on from NC_140924.1 coordinate 3,751,475, forward strand.
CACCTGAGCCACTGCCCCCCTCCCCCCCACTGTCTTTTGTTGTTGTGCTGTAGCCTAATTTGTGTAACTTAATGGATGAATTCATTGTCAGTAGTATGGTATCTTGTATGACTTGTGATTTAATGAGAGACAGGTGCTAAGAACCAGAATGGTACGACAAATTCAACCTTTGTTGATGTGCACAGCAGCCATCTTGGATTTTGATTGGTTTTGGTGAGGTTCCCCTAGAGTTTCTGAGCTTGGGAAAACTGACTAAAATGTTCTTTTTTCACAAATCCTAATTGAACTGGAATGCACCATAAATCTCCCACCATGATAAAAGCATCAGTGTTGTCATTTCAAACATAGATAGGCTTTAAGTAGTTGTTTAACAAACACAGTGGCTGATTGACAAGAGGAACCACCACAAGGTCAAACACTGTACAACTGTCTGTTTGATGAATAACTTCTCTGCTAACTGCTGTTTTGTTTCTGTCTTTCAGGTCCCCTGGACATCAGAGCTCACCTTGGACAAAATGTGACTCTTCCATGCCGAGCCCCCAACAGTTCCCCCATCAGAGCGGCAGAGTGGAGCCGACCCGACCTGGGCTCAAAGTATGTCTTCTTTTACCGGGACGAACAGGCGGATAAAACGCACCAGCATCCATCTTTTGAAAACCGCGTGGAGCTGGTGGACAGTCGGTTGAAGGACGGTGACCTGTCTTTGATTCTGAAGACCGTGAGACACGGCGATGCCGGGAGGTACGAGTGCCGGGTCAAACAGGCAATGCGCAGGAAGAGGGCCTTCATCGTGGCCGACCCGGTCAGCATCGTCAACCTCCACGTCACAGAAACACGTGAGTGATTCAGGTTGTTGTTTTCTCTCTGAGCCTGCTCTTAAAATAAAGAACTTTTGTTTTAGAAATTACCTTAAATTGTACGTCACATGTATGTTTGTGTTCTGCAGGTCGTATGGATGAAAACACTGGGAATGGTCAACACACGGTTGGACATACTGGACTGTTCCTGTGTCTTGTCTGTTGGTTTTGCCTTTGATGCATGCAGTTAACCATTAGAGGGTAATCTCTCTGTCCTGTGCTGCTGTGGTTTAGGGTTTTTCCATTACGTCACCAGGTATCAAACCATGTATCTGGTGTTTTCCCACTGCACAGGACAAAGAGGTGCTCAGTGTCACAAACACTGAGGCTCTGTCACCTGCAGCATTAAAGATAATTTACAGACAGAACAGAGTAGAATATTTACCTCTATCCACTTAATATTTGTTTTGGTTAATGAATAACTCCAATAATGGGTTTAGCGATAAATAATATGCTTAGACTTCTTCACAATCAGAACATTGAATGGTAAATTGAGGCTAATGTCTGAACAAACACAGAGAGAAACTTGACTTTGAACCGTGGAGATTCAGGTTGAAGTTACAGACGGATAAAGAGCTGAACACAGAGATTCAGATGCTGAGAACACAGCTGAGGTGATGAGGTCATCACCAATTGTTTGTGGTGGTCACCAGGACCCCAGCAGTGTGGCCTGGTGTGGCTATCACCTGTCTTACCCCTCCCATAGCATTTCAAATTGTCGTCTCCGGCTGGTGAGTGTAGGAGGAAGCATGATTTGCATCTGTTTGCATTTCTAAATGAATGTAATGTACTAGCATAGCAACTGTAGACAAGAAAACCAGCAAGGGTGTGCACGCACTAAATTTCTATGTCTGCAGTGGTGCCACTAAACCACAAAGGTACCGAATGAGCCTGATCTGAAAAACTGCATCTGCATGAGAATAAGTTCTTGCATGGATGTGAGCGTTTAATCCTGGGTTTGATTTGATTCAGTGATTTACTGTGCGTGTATGGACAACAACTATGAGTCCATTGTGTCCAGCTGTTCATGAAAACATCCGAAGGCCACCATAACAAGAACTTGGCTGTATACTGGTTCTTATTACCAGTTGGGATTGTACAACTCTGAAAAGTAGCAGCAGCATCTGTTGAACCACATTCGGTTGTATTTTCTGCACAACGCCAATGCTTCATTGTGTGAAATTCAATAGATCTTCAGTGGGAAGGACACAAATGTGTTTGATACTTGTCAGCATGTTGGCATGCAAATCCACAAATGTGACAGGATGTAATGGATACAGTCACCAGATTACTATGGACAGTTGTGTCTAAATTGACCACACAAACGTCTGTGTATCAGGCTCGTCTGCAACTCCTCTTCACCAGAGTGTTGAAGGAATGTCACATGACGTAACAGCTGTGAGGAGGGGTTTCAACAGAAAAGGACAGATGTACCCCCCCTGGATATGGTGCTACTCATGAAGAATGGTACCATGGTTGTATGTAATGTCCTCGCTGAATAAAGCAGAGGCTGTGTGGTAGTGAACGGTGCACCCACAGCACATCTGAAATTTCAACCCACATAAGAGTTGATTTGGCTTCATCAGCCCCCACTCCAGCGTTGTCTAAACCAGTGTAAACTGAAGCTGAAAAATGAACTGAAACTAAATAACCTCCAGCTGACCACTAGAGCCGAGATAAACATGTTTACAGCCTGGTACAGAAACAGCTTGTCTACGGAATCACTTCCTCTTTCATGACGACTGTTTGCACAACTCCTCCATTTGCCTTCAATGAGGAATCCAAGCCATGGAGACCTGAGGCAGCTACGTCCATCTTTTTTTTCCGTCCCTCTCTCAGTGCTGTTACCTTGTCGTGGTGGAGAGGCTTGTGCACCTGACATACCAAACTCGTACCAGGTTCAAACCGAGCCGTTCTGGTCCCAGTGTCAGGCACATGACCAAAGACAGCACACCAGCCGCACCCTCCCATACTTTGGGACAGGGGCCTGTCCTCAGATGAAGTCATCCAGGGAGGAAACTCCAGCTGTTGAACTGTGGAGGAGGAAGTGGAGGCTTGACATGTCTCCAAAGACATTGAGTGATGGAGCGGTCATGTGGAAGTCTGTTAGCCTCGTAAACCAGCCACTCCCGGAAATGCAATTCATTTCATTTCTCGGGAGAGTCTGACTCTGGCCTCATCCCCGTTGTAAGCATTTGGGGTGGGCGGGAGTAGTAGCGTTGACAGACAACCCCATTCAGCCAATCAGCAAGTTGGTGTAGTGACGAAGCTTTGCACCAGTCGGTCCCTGATTGGCCAACGTGCTGTGTCAATCACAGTGGCGACGCTGATTGGCTCGGCCTTCTGAGGGTTTCAGGCCAAACGCTTATAACAGGGATGAGGCCAGACTCTCCCTCAGAAATGAAATGAATTGCATTTCTGGGAGCAGCTGGTTTACGAGGCTAGAAGTCTGTGTCCCAAGGTGTAGAAAGTGGAAAAAGAGATGTAGCTTACAGTTAGAAAGCCTTGTCCTGAAGCTGGATCTGGGCACAGTGGACCAGCTTTACCGATCAGACTCTTCTGCAAGTTCCTGTGCAGAGAGACTTGAAGGTGGAAGTTCAGAGACGCTTTCTAGCCAATATGACGGAGTATCAGGAGAATCCATCAGGGAAGAACAGATGAACTGCCCAAATCCAGATGTGCAGGACTCAGACCAGATTACTCTACAGAGTCCTGGGTGGGAACTGTGTCCCTGAGGAGTTCTGATTACTTGATTGGGATTCCCCCGGTCAAAGGTCATCAGGCGGATTCCTTCACCTCAGACTATTTCACTTCTCCTTTGACTGACTGTGGATTTGAACACTAATGTGGACACAAGTATCAAACACATGTTGGTGCAGTTCTCTCTGAGGCTTCCTGGACGATGCAGCGTTAAAACAGTTGACTCTGGTCCAACACCGCTTTGGGAACTTCCTGTCTGTTAGCACCACAAACCAAACCAATCGTAAATCTTGCCCCCCCCCCCGCCCCAACTGGACTTCCTGATCCTGTTTCACATCCGCATCAACATTGCACACTCTCCAGCCAATCAGGGTCTTTGTTAATTAAAAAGGCACAATGATATATTTTTGTAAATGTAATTTATTCTTAAATGGAGATAGAAAGAAACATTCAAAGACATTGTATTTGTCTCAAAACTGAAATGTGATTAGCTTATGACAGAGTTTGTAATAATTTTGTACTTCACACTGAAAGTGCTGATAAAGCCATCATATAACATGCAAGTTTCATTTGTTTCATTTCTGTCTTTGTCTTTTGGTTTGAAACAGCTGACAAATGGTGTTTTTGTGCAGCAGCAGAATGTCACATGTGGTTTGCTCTTGAAAATGTTTGTTTCATGTGTGTGTTCTCCTTGAGTAGAGTTAACATCAACGTGTGTGAACATGTCGGACCAAGAAAAGCTGGTTTAACTTGATCAAATAGAGTCACCCTTTTTTAAACTTTACACATGTAATATCGTACAGCTTTGATATGAATCAAATGATCCAAAAATTACAACATTCTGTGAAATTAGAGCTATGACCTGCAGATAACTTGGTGAAATATATCTCAGTAGAAAATCTTGCACTTTCCAAATTGATGTCGTCAAGTTTGTTGGAAATTTAAATTAACCACTGTATGCCATTCTGCTGTTCCAATTTCTTTTTTCTACATCTTGCTGGTTGTGTGTTTTGTGTAGATCTTGTGATGATGGATCAGATGATTCAACAGCCTCGAGTCAAACGGATCGACAGGTCACGTGTTTCGGAAGAATTTGGTTTGTACTTTGTTTTGCAGGATGCAGTTTTGCATCTTGCAAAGTACCTGAGAATTTGATGATGTAACACTGCCCCCTGCTGGTTAAACAGTAAACTGATGGTGTCTAGTTGATGCATTGAAATACAGGCAAGGCTTAGTCATTTAGCATCATTACAGCAGGATATTTGCCATCAGCAGTTTGAGGTTTTGTGTGATTCATTTTTGCTCGTCTTTCTAGAAATTGAAGTTTCTATTCTCTTCGACAGTCTACGGAAACTCTCCTCCACCGTCTGAAGGTTGGAGGTGTTTGTGGTTGGAGGTTTTCTTTCAACTGAGTCGGAAATGGTCAGATGTTCCACCTGATGTCTTTGTGAAACCCACAGAAGCAGACAACCTATAAACTAAATATCTGCAGAGAAACCAATGAAATATAAATATTTGGGTGAGAAAATGGACCCAGAACAGCTGTGATTACAGACTTATAAATAGTAGCGTAACAAAGAAGTAAATGAGTTGTGATGTGAGGTTGTTCAGCGGCTCAGCTCGGCTCCATCCTGTGAGACATAAAAAACACTCTCATGAGTTTTCAGCAGAGAAATTCAAACACATTTGGGTTCAGTGAGAACAGGAAAACAGGAAACCTCACCAGTAGTGACTGCATAGGTGTGACTGTCTGGCAGCCTTCCGCAACGACGAGTAGACAACAGCATTTTCTGACAGACACTCTGAAGAAAACACACACAGGCGACCTTCTTCAGATTAGTGAGTCTGAGTAAAACTTGAAGAGACTAAATAAAGACCGACTCGTCTCTCGGTTCCTCTGCTCGTCACAAACACTAACTATTACCAGGAAACTGGACGCTGTCAGAGCTGTCAGTTCCTGTTCAACGTGTAGCTCAAAATAGACCCACAACTCACACTGCACAACAGCACGCAACCAAAGTCCAGCGCCTGAACGACCTGAAGGCCGACGCAGAGACGAGGCCGTAAACGTTAAAGCTGCACATTACGGTAACGTCTAAATAAAGCATCACCTCTGTTCTGTCTGACGGACGGCTGGTGTTGTGGTATCTCAACTTCACAGTACAGGATTTCCCTTTCGCCTTCTCCACGGTTTGCTTCAGCAGCTGGGAAATAAACAAGTTTTAGTTAAGACCATAGACATTTAAATTGGACAGTATTGAAATATCACTTCTTGAAGGCTCTTTAACATATATCTGGGTGTTTGTTTGGCCTTCCGGCCCCCAAAATGTGAGAATTGACAAAAAAATCTGTAATTTTCAGGCTCCCTGCACTGCAATCCATGTGGCTTTACGAGCCACATTGAGCCCTCGGTTGTCCAGCAATGATGTAATTAGTTTTTGAATTTGCATAACACCACCCCTACCTGTATCAGTATAAGGGGCGGGGCAAGCAATCGTTCATTTGCATTTAAAGGGACAGGCCGTTCTGAACAGGGCTGATTTGAGAGGATGAAAAGAGCTGTGATGTTTGATCCTTGGGGTATTTTGACTGAAGCAGGTCACAGACATTGAACTATTTTAATTTGTGGAAAGGGGGCAGAATATGTCTCCTTTATTCATCATATATATGATCATATAAAATCTTTAGTCTGTCTCTTACCTCTAGGTTTAATCTGAACGCATTGTTTTACCAGCAGAACCAGCAGAACCAACAGAACCAAAAGAACCAGTCCACAGACGGATAGAAGAAGCAACAACAAGGAGAGAGGAGGAGAAGTAGAGGTGGTGGAGGAACCAGGAGGAGAGGTGGGTGAGGGTCCAGCTGTGGTGGTGGGTCTGTCTGAAATTCATCAAAATGATTTAAATACGTTTTAAGATTTATCATTGAAGCTGCACTAATGAGGTCAAAACAAGGTCAACTGGAGGCTGACCTTTGACCTCCTGACCTGTGACAGTGATCCGGCTGGGTGGAGACCCTCCATGGCCTGTGATGTTACAGCTGTAGAGGCCTTCATCAGACTTGGTAACATGGTGGATGGTCATGTGACGTGTAGGCTCAGTCCTGATGAGGGAGCCATCTTTATAGAAAGCAGCTGGGGGGTTGGAGGGAGGGGTCTCCTTTGATTGACAGCTCAGAGTGACATCATGTCCCTCCATCACAGGGAGGACAGGACTCTGCAGGATCACTGGTCCACCTCAACACAGAGACAAAGTACAGCAGTTGATCCATTTCCACACAGCTTCATCAACACTGACTCCACAGTCTGATCTTACCAGTCACAGTGATGTTGATGCTGCTGCTGCTTGTTGCTCCCTCTCTCAGCTCACACCAGTAAACTCCACTGTCTAAATGGACGACGTAGCTGAGTCTACAGGAGGAACCATTTAAAATTCCCCATTTATCACACTGAGTCCTGGTCTCTCTGGTTGTGTTCCTCATCACCTTCCATCCAGCAGAGCTGTCGTCCTCCTCACAGCTCAGAGACACTGAGTCTTCTTCAAACAGCTGAGAGCTGTTGGGACTCACAGTCAGACGAGCTGAGAGAGAATTCAGAGAATCAGAGTCTCGTTAGGGTCTCAAAGATGCTCTGACGATCATAACGCCAGCTCTTGATGAACTGTAAAGACTTCCATTGGTTCATCCTGTAGAGCAAAAACCCACTTCACACAAAGGTTTAAAAGTTGAATGCACTTCTCTAACTCAATGGCTGCCAAAGTAACGGATGTGCACTCACTCACCCATAAAGGACGTGCTAACCAGACTGCCAATCGCTCATTGAGCTCTTGGCAAAACGGTTTGCATCGTTGCACCGTGCGGGAGACAAGGGTTCGAACCCCACCTAGGGCAGGCCGTGAGAAACACAACACAAAGGGCCAGATATGACATCGGCTACACCGACACACGAGAGAAAGGAGGACCCACTGTTGCCGATGCCTATGTGGCCTTCACATCCCCGAATATCAAGGCCACACAGGCCTTTACACCACGCTGTCAAACAAAAGCTGCCTGACATCACTTTTCTGTCGTCACGGCGTTAAGCCCACCAATGTAAAAGACCTGTTTGTGATTGCCGTGGGCTCTAGTTTTTTGGGAAATTCGCCTTATCGTCTTCTTCTCCAGACGGATCTGCAAAGAGACATTCAATCGCTGACAGGCTCGTCAGACTTGTCCTTCGTAACCGTCCATGAACCATGAAGCTGGGAGGTGACGCTGGTTTTCATGCTGCTGCTTATTGATGAACAACCATGTGACTCCTGAAGCTCAGGGTATGATCTAAACTGGGACAGGGGTTACTATTAATGTCGTTGCCAATATGGAAAGCTCTAAAAGATCCTGATCCACAAACCTCAAGATCACAACCACTAAATTCAAGGTGCAGCATTCACCACACAACACACAGGACATGAAAGCAGCAGTTTTCAGTTGTCGTGTTTATAATCTGGTCTGCAACAACATCCACTCTGACATCATCTCTATGAGGACAACATGCAACATAGAAACAGATCATCTTCTAACTGTTGCATTAGTCCCAGCAGAGTCTCATGCTGCAAGTTGTTGCAGCAGCAGGTGTGAAAAAATAGAGTACACACTAGTCAAAGTGAAACATGGTCTTGGTGTGTGGTTGAGAGTTTACCGACCTGTGGTGGTGGTGCATCCCAGCAGTGAGACCAGCGCTGAAGGGAAAATGACATTGGGTTAAATATCGAACAAATTAAATAATCTGTTTGACTTCATGATCCGATCACAACCAAACATTCGAACAATCATCAACCTCCATTATTGTAATTTTCTTTTTTATTTTGGATTTTCTTTAATTCATGTAAGCTTCTCTCCATAGATGTGTGAATGTGTGTGAGTGAAGAACGTGGGGGGGGATTGTTTTTGTTTTTTGTTGTTGTTTTTTTGTTCTTCCTTTGTTTGTCTTTGTCACATGTTTTGGTTTGTGTTATTTTTGATTGAAAAAAGAATTAATAAAAAATAATATTTAAAAAAAATCATCAACCTCCAGTAGTAAACAGACTCTGGGTTAGGGGTAGGGTTAGGGTTACGGTTAGGGTTAGGGTTGTAGTTACTGAAGTTTGGAGGATTTCTGTCAACTTTTTGGGAAAAATTTGAAAAACAAAATGATTGATGACTGGAGATAGTTGGCCCAGTATAACACAACAAGCTAAAGTTTTGTAAAGCATTTGTATTGTTGAAGAGAAGAGCTGGTACTTACAGAGCAGACAGAGAGACGTTCCACTGCACAGCATGACGATCAGTCCCGACTGCCACGGCTGAATAACCCACATCCTTCTTAGTTCAGTCTGAGTGTGACTTCCTGCCACGCAGTTTCCAGACAAGACTTCACTTCAGTCTGTCAGCTCAATCAGCTGATTGATGCAAAAAATGTAAATAAAACAAGCAAAGCAACGCTCAGGCTCCGGTGTGGAGAGGATGTGCATGATTTTGATTCATTCCTCGAGAGTGAAATTAAGTGAACTGTGTGCATCTCTGCAGAGTAAAATCCCAGTTTAGAAATGACTCCTTATATTTGTTTGATGTGGATGTGAATGTTTTAAAGCGCTCTGCCAGCGGGGGGCGCTGGGGGCCGTGCTGTCGCCTCAACACTCTGCAGTCACAGGAAGTTTGTTGTGGCTGATGCATCTGCAGAGCTCCAGGTTTCCTCCTCTGCTGTGATTGGTGCACCAGTCTGGAGGACCACTGGACCTTCAACTAATCCTGCACCACCTTTATGTTTATGTTTATTGAGATCCCCATTAGCATCTGCATAGCATCCGCTATTCTTCCACATTCTAGGTTTTTAACAATGTTGTCTACTGTTGTCTGTCCTTCTGTCCTTCTGTCCTTCGTGTTGATCTCTTGCAAATCGTTTTCCAATGTGGGTTCCCTCCTGCAGATGGCAAATAAACTGACTCCGACTCCGGCCAGAGGAAATCAGTTCAAACATTCAGTGGTGTGATGGATTATTATCTCCAGCTCACCAAAGACTCAGACTTTGTAGAATTCAAAACAACAGCAATAATGTGCCCACCAAGTCTCATTAATGTCTCATCTCCAGTCAGTGTGTTTGCCCACAAAGGGACAGTGGGGGGGGGGCTTGTTTGAATATGTTAATTGCCCGATAGAGTCTCTCAGACACTGGTTTAGATCTGTCCACTACACTGAGCCAGTTCTTTAATTGAAGACAGGGGTTTACTGCCGGAGAGGAAGATCCAGACCTTAGGCTCGGGGTGAATGTTGCACAGTTGAAAGGGAAAGTGAAAGAGAGGGAGTCATTACTGCTCAGCATCGTGACTTCCCCTCAGCCTCTGACTGTTCCAGGAAAGATTTAGTTAATTAAGAAGTTAAGAAGTTTACATGCAGCTCAGCTGAGAAGTGTGCACATGTCTGTCCGGTGACATCCAGCCTGCGTTCTTTCAAATCTTCCCATCACACTAAAACTCCCTCGGTGCCAAATATAAACCTGACCTGTTGCTCATGTACACTTTCCCCTCAGCAACCGCTCAGGCAACTGCTCCTCTGAACTCGTCCTCATGGATTCCCTCAAAGTTTTCTTACTTTGTTTTGTCGTTGTTTGTGTGGCTCAAGGTGAGAACGTCAAGCTTCTGACCCAACGGGCTGAGCTCATTAAAAACATCCACGCTGAAGAGTGCACATGGACACTGGCTCTTGCACTCTGGCAGAAACATTTGCACTTTTTTAGATTTGAGCACAGCATTCTGCACATTATATATTTGCAGATTTCTTACGCAGCTCCATCTGTGTTTTGTCTTCTGCAGGTGATGTGGTGTCGGCTCTGCTGCACCTGAGACAGAGGGACGTTAGAGAAAGTACGTGCAGTCGTGCACCCTATTTTTTGTTCACTGTGCCATAAGTGTGTGTGTGAAGCTGTTTTTAGTTGAGTTAGACGTCTCTGTCCGTCTGCTTCAGGACGTATGACCAAAAGGTTCCACCGTGGTCGGACTCCTTCTTCTAGCTGTGGGAGGGACCAATAAGAGAGACAGGGGGGTGTTTTTATTTCTAGTAACAAGTTGGTGTGTGTTTATTCATTTGTTATATTGAGGAGGCAGCAGTGTGTTCAGTTTTGTAAATATACTGTAGTATATATATGCATTTGTTCTTTTTAATGGTTTTGTTAGGTGAGTTAGTAGAAACCTGTGCATGGAAGTTTCCAAGTAGCACTCACGATAAAGGGCATCAATTTCCATGTGGCTGTTGCTGTAGCTGCAGGTTTTGTTTGTTTTTTCTTGTAAATAATGAAATAAATCAGCATGTACCATCTGACTGCTTCTCATTGTCCTTCTAACACCAACATCCCATCACACACAGATAACCTGCCGTGTGATGCCTCTTAAAGAGCAGCAGCACTGATGTCAGTGTCACATCCATGTTGAGTTTCTAAGTTTGTTGAGTCCAAAAAACAAAACAGAAACTGTATTTAATCATGCTGCATCTATATTTCAGTGCTGTAACTGAACGCAGCAGCTGGAGTTCTCATTACTGACATGATGACTAATAATAAAAGCCTGGTAACTAAATTTAGCCGAGCATGCAGAGAGTTGGCGCTGCATCATGAGCTGGAAACTGCCTTTATTTATTGGGGGAGGGCCAACTGAAAGCCATGATGACGCCCTGATTACAAACAATTCATCAATACAATATACAAGATGTAAATATAAAGCAGTAATACAAAAACAACAATTCTACAGTTCTAACATTTGGGATATTACTGTAAGAGTCGAGGGATTATGGGCATGAGTGGAGTAACTGGGTAACTTAAAAGTAAAGGAGTTTTTTTTAAAGAAAGACCTTATAAATAAACAGGGGTCATGGGTCATGAACCATCACCAGTAATGAATCTAATTGCAGTGTGATAAACTGTAGTTTTAGTGTAGATGGCAAAACATGCATATGAATGACATTCCCGTAGCTATAGTCCAATTGCCTATTGATAAAAAAAAAGCTTGTATGCTACTACTATCTGCTTCCTACAGTGGCTAATAAGGAAGGCCAGATTTTTTTCTGTAAAAGAATGCTAATAAAGGTTTCACTTTGTTAGTTCTGCCCATAGACTGTAAAAAGAATGGACGTAGCATCCGTGACGTCACCCATTGGTTTTGGGGAGTCGTTTTGGGGAGTCGTTTTGGGACTCAAATATGGCGGCCTGAACAGCGCCATGTTGGATTGGCCGGCCGAGAACCCGCCCACTGGCCTTGAAGCAGCCTGTCTCCGGACCTGTCACTCAACGTTTCTGTGCCCTAATTGGCCAGAGTTTTAACCTAATAACAGTAAAACGGTAGAGTTAAAAAAAAAATCACCCCCCTCAGAGTGTGTGTGGGGGTAGAAACTATCGATTGAGACCAAAAAAACGTTCTGACACCAGGCTTTGATCATGTTTATTGAGGATGTAAAGTCGGTGATTTTAACATGGGGGTCTATGGAGAATGCTGCTTTCTGACACCAGCCCCCAGAGGAATCCGAGGGGATTGCAGTTTTTTTTTAACGCGGAAGTGAGCTTCACTTCTCAGACCCCCTTGGTTCTGCTACATGTGGTTGAAAAGACAACTTGTCATCAATCCAGATGTCCAGATAGGAGTCCCATCAGAAGTAGTTATGACACTCTTATTCAAATCAACAGAAAGATGTTTGTTTTTTTTGGGTGAAAATCATATATTTCGGTTTGCCTGGTTTGGTCTTCTTCAGGTCAGCAGGAAGTGGAGGTGGCACCAGAGCAGAGCGTCCTGCTGCCGTGTCACAGTCCCACCAGTGAAGACATCCAGGTGTTCACGTGGACCAGACCTGACCTGAGATCAGACGGTTACGTCTACTTCTACAGGAAGGGTTGACAGGAACAAGCGCTCGTACCAAAGCTACCAGCTTCCGTCTTTCCAAGGCCGAGTGGAGCTGAGAGACCCGGACATGAAGGACGGAGACGTCTCCGTGGTCCTGAAGAACGTCACCGTGGACGACGCCGGGACGTACAGCTGTTACGTCTCAATGGGAAACCTGAGGGGAAGTAAAGTGACGCACTCTGAGATGTGTCACCTCACAGTCAACCCACACTCAGGTGAGTCCGCCCAGCCCAGTGTGTGTGTGTGTCTCCATCGACTGCAGGTTTGTGGTCACGTGACCTCAGCTGCTTCCTGTTGTCTCGTCCGCAGGACAAACACCAGAAGGCCTGCGGGACCAACTGGAAGATCTGGGGAAGAAGCTGCAGGAGATGTGGAAGGGGGAAACGGCAGCAGCAGTCCTGGCTCTCACTGCTGTTGTTGTTGTTCTGGTTGTTGTTCTGGTGGTTGTTGTTGTTGTTGTTGTCAAGTGTCTGAGAGGTAAACCACACGTGGACCACCCCAAATTATAAGTATAATTTGATATGACCAAGACACCTAAAAACAAAAACATGGCCGTTTTCATCCATTTACCAGCAAGTGGGCAACACACATACACTGGAGTGAATGGGTTTTCTGGGCACTTTTGCAATACCCATATCCTGCCACTAGGGGTACATGAGGCTTACCACGGGAGTCAATGGAAGTGTTGTTACTCTCTTATTACAGCGCTCTAGTTTAGGCCATGCCCAGGTTGAGGTCAGAGTTCATCCCCTCCATCACAGAGAGAAAAATATAAGGTATAAAAATGTTTGGGGAAATTTGTGCATATGGATTTGTGAGTTGAGGGGTACCTGTATGGTATGTTTGGTATGTATGCTGAATATTTGGAAGGATACTACTGGCAGTGTGAACTGATAAGATCACCCTTTTTTTTCTATTATTACTGGTGTACTCTTTGGACATTTGTTAGTAGAAGATGAGAGGGACAAGGGGACTTGGCACTCCTGTGTTAATTAATTGAACTGTATGTGATGTACTTCCCCCTTTGTGTTCAGATACTGACTGTATCCAGCAAGGGGAGGGGAGGGAAATAAGCCAGGAGAGGGAGGGGGGGTGGTATGGGTGGGATAAGGGTGGGACAATAGCTCATACAGTTATGACGTACACATTTTATATATGATGTACAGTATTGTGGTATATGTACGATGTACAGTGGTATATGTACGATGTACGGTGGTGTATGTATGTCAATTATGTTGCTGTGAATTTGATTTAATGTGGGCATATTGTAAAAAGGGGGGGGGGGTGAAATAATAAAAACTTGATCACAAAAAAAAGGTATAAAAATGCCAAAAGGGCTAAATAATATTATTGCCTTCATCAGGTTATTCCCTGAGTTCAGCGCTGGTGAAGCGCAAAGCTCAGTGAATCAATGTTTTTTACACAGAACCACAGGATTTGTTTCAGACCAGATCAACTCCTCACTGTCAAAAGACTCTTTATTCTGTTAGGTATTCTAGCAAGGAGGTTCAACAAACTCTGAGCCTAACCCTGAACTCTGAGTCGACTTACACTGTGAAGTGAAACTCTACCCCTCAGATCTCCATTAAACTGTCAAAGAATGCTGCTCGAGGCTGTACGGACTGTGCAATAGTCTCTGTGCAATACATGTGTTTAATGTCTGTCTATGAATGTTGCCTTTTTGCACAGGGATCTCAAAGGAATTTAAATATAAAGGAACTGGACTTGTTTATTTGTCTAGGAAGACGTTTCACCTCTCATCCAAGAGGCTTCATCAGTTCTTTGCAGAGGGATGTGTACTGGAAAAAAAATGTACAGGGTCAACACGTTCTCACTCCCAGTGCGTCAACCCCCTGACGAACGGTCACTGTCCCTCCTCGTCACATGCCTGACTCATTAGGTACCCGTTTTTCGTCATGAGGTGACGAGCGGGGATTTCAATTCATTCCAATGCAACCCCCTTCGCGGCGATATGTGACGCTCAGAGTAAAGTGATCCAGCCGACCGGACGCGGCGCTGAACGACGCACTGAGCTGGAAAACTTTTTTTCCCCTTTGAAGCTTTATTGAACCTGGTGTGTCTGACATAGCTTTCATCCAAGCCGTCATTTTGGTTATTATTTATTTACTGATCTTGGCGTTGGTGCAGAATAATAAACAAACAAACAAACAAACAAACAAACAAATAAATTACATCCTTGTCGGAAGACCAGACGGGGTGGGGGTGTGTAATAAATAAATAAAGAAATAAATATTTTTGTCCCGTGCGTAATTGTCAAGATCCGCATTTCGATTAAACTCGCCTTTCTTCTTTTGTACGAGTTGTTGGACGACTGCATTTTCATTTTATTTACTTATTTCCCTGTCCTAAGTCATGTTTATGGATACACAGTTGAATATTGTCATTTTACCCTCGGCATTTTCCCCTCACTTTGCTGAATATCTGTTGATTCATGTCATAAACACGTTTTGTTCATTAAAAACATGTGGTGTTTATTAAAAATATGTTGTTCATTCAAATCGGTTGTTGTTCATTGCAGAACAATAGAATATTAATACGGTGATTTATATACAGATATTGATCGCGCAGTGTGACCACAATCACTACGCACGGAGGCGTGAGGGACATTTGAAACAGCTGTATCAATCGTCCCTGCAGCGACTACTGACACTTCAACCTGTTTTGGCTCTAAACTTCAAAACTATGACATTGCATAGTTTAGGACCTGTTTATGTACGAATTCATCTGTTGTTAGGTCATATTATTATTGCATGAAACACACAATACAACTTTTGATCACAAAAAAACTACCGCACGTAACATTTTACTTTCCGTAGTAAAAAAAACAGGTTCGCGCTAATAACTTTTGAATGGCGTGACGTAATTTCACAAGCTTTCCCAGGATTGGTCGGTGTTGAGTGCTGAACTAGAGGATGTGACGTCATTGCAACGGCGCCACCATAGACTGCGACACTGCCATCTACGGCGTCTGGACGGAACTACAACACCTTAACAGTGTGTTTGTGATCATGAGGAGTGGAAATTAAGCCATGTTGATTTAATTCAACAGCATGTGAATAAACAGTGAGGAATCAGAACAGTTAGACAGCTCTTTTTCAACAAAGTCCAAATAATTCAAGTAACTCAAGTCATATAGGCCTTTTTTTTTTTTAATTGCAGAAAACAACATTTCTCCCCCCTTCTCCCTCCTCCCGCCCAGGAACCTTAGTTTATAATATAGTGTAGAATGAACCCGTCCACTGTAGTAATGTTTATGCACAACTGCACCACTTTAGCCAGCTCCTTTATTTCTGGTTTTACATTGGACAAACTGATTAAGGCTCCATTTTCAGGAGACACAGCTATTCTTTAATAACTTCCACATTCGTTGGGTTACGTTCAGAGGTTTATCAGGGCAGGGCCTAGGGTCATCCAGTGTTAGCAATTACAGACCCATCTGACCTTCACAGGGGTCACAGGTCAACTTTTCATGTGAAATTTGACGATTTTTGCTATCAATTCAGGCATAAAACACCAATACTTGGAGCTGGGAAGCTGAAATCTTTAGATTCTAGTCCAGACCTTGGAGCAGATTGAAGATCAGAGCTGTGCTCCACTCAGAAGTGTCCAAAATGGCCATGGTAAGTGTCAAAGGTCACAGGGGTCAAACATCAAAGTTAATCCTAACAAAACACACACGCTTTAAGTAATCATCATGAAATTTAGATGAGTTGTATATCAGAGAGTCCTCTATCATTATATTGTATTCCCATTGCTCTGGGGGCCACGGGGGGCCCCTGGGGGCCACTTCGCTTTCCCATGCTCTCACAGATTCGGGTGTCGGGTCAGTGGATAAGGGCCTCACAATGAGTCCACAGGCCAAGTTTCAAGTGATTCGGTTGGTTTCTATGGAAACAGCGGCCTCCTGGAGACAGAGGAATGCGGCTGTTTGAAGCCCCGCCTCTCGAAAAGTAATGGCTCAATCAGGACCGAACGCACATCAACGCGTTCGTCTTGGGCCCCCGGAACCACTGATATCAAATTCAGAACTGTACGACTTTTAGAAATATATTTCATCCATTTCAGCTTTTCAGATTCAGAGCCTCTCAGACTTAATGCCTGAGAGACCTTCTGAGTCAGAAAAGGTCCTGATTGAGCCATTACTTTTCGAGAGGCGGGGCTTCAAACAGCCGCATTCCTCTGTCTCCAGGAGGCCGCTGTTTCCATAGAAACCAACCGAATCACTTGAAACTTGGCCTGTGGACTCATTGTGAGGCCCTTATCCACTGACCCGACACCCGAATCTGTGAGAGCATGGGAAAGCGAAGTGGCCCCCAGGGGCCCCCCGTGGCCCCCAGAGCAATGGGAATACAATATAATGATAGAGGACTCTCTGATATACAACTCATCTAAATTTCATGATGATTACTTAAAGCGTGTGTGTTTTGTTAGGATTAACTTTGATGTTTGACCCCTGTGACCTTTGACACTTACCATGGCCATTTTGGACACTTCTGAGTGGAGCACAGCTCTGATCTTCAATCTGCTCCAAGGTCTGGACTAGAATCTAAAGATTTCAGCTTCCCAGCTCCAAGTATTGGTGTTTTATGCCTGAATTGATAGCAAAAATCGTCAAATTTCACATGAAAAGTTGACCTGTGACCCCTGTGAAGGTCAGATGGGTCTGTAATTGCTAACACTGGATGACCCTAGGCCCTGCCCTGATAAACCTCTGAACGTAACCCAACGAATGTGGAAGTTATTAAAGAATAGCTGTGTCTCCTGAAAATGGAGCCTTAATCAGTTTGTCCAATGTAAAACCAGAAATAAAGGAGCTGGCTAAAATGGTGCAGTTGTGCATAAACATTACTACAGTGGACGGGTTCATTCTACACTATATTATAAACTAAGGTTCCTGGGCGGGAGGAGGGAGAAGGGGGGAGAAATGTTGTTTTCTGCAATTAAAAAAAAAAAGGCCTATATGACTTGAGTTACTTGAATTATTTGGACTTTGTTGAAAAAGAGCTGTCTAACTGTTCTGATTCCTCACTGTTTATTCACATGCTGTTGAATTAAATCAACATGGCTTAATTTCCACTCCTCATGATCACAAACACACTGTTAAGGTGTTGTAGTTCCGTCCAGACGCCGTAGATGGCAGTGTCGCAGTCTATGGTGGCGCCGTTGCAATGACGTCACATCCTCTAGTTCAGCACTCAACACCGACCAATCCTGGGAAAGCTTGTGAAATTACGTCACGCCATTCAAAAGTTATTAGCGCGAACCTGTTTTTTTTACTACGGAAAGTAAAATGTTACGTGCGGTAGTTTTTTTGTGATCAAAAGTTGTATTGTGTGTTTCATGCAATAATAATATGACCTAACAACAGATGAATTCGTACATAAACAGGTCCTAAACTATGCAATGTCATAGTTTTGAAGTTTAGAGCCAAAACAGGTTGAAGTGTCAGTAGTCGCTGCAGGGACGATTGATACAGCTGTTTCAAATGTCCCTCACGCCTCCGTGCGTAGTGATTGTGGTCACACTGCGCGATCAATATCTGTATATAAATCACCGTATTAATATTCTATTGTTCTGCAATGAACAACAACCGATTTGAATGAACAACATATTTTTAATAAACACCACATGTTTTTAATGAACAAAACGTGTTTATGACATGAATCAACAGATATTCAGCAAAGTGAGGGGAAAATGCCGAGGGTAAAATGACAATATTCAACTGTGTATCCATAAACATGACTTAGGACAGGGAAATAAGTAAATAAAATGAAAATGCAGTCGTCCAACAACTCGTACAAAAGAAGAAAGGCGAGTTTAATCGAAATGCGGATCTTGACAATTACGCACGGGACAAAAATATTTATTTATTTATTTATTTATTACACACCCCCACCCCGTCTGGTCTTCCGACAAGGATGTAATTTATTTATTTGTTTGTTTGTTTGTTTATTTATTATTCTGCACCAACGCCAAGATCAGTAAATAAATAATAACCAAAATGACGGCTTGGATGAAAGCTATGTCAGACACACCAGGTTCAATAAAGCTTCAAAGGGGAAAAAAAGTTTTCCAGCTCAGTGCGTCGTTCAGCGCCGCGTCCGGTCGGCTGGATCACTTTACTCTGAGCGTCACATATCGCCGCGAAGGGGGTTGCATTGGAATGAATTGAAATCCCCGCTCGTCACCTCATGACGAAAAACGGGTACCTAATGAGTCAGGCATGTGACGAGGAGGGACAGTGACCGTTCGTCAGGGGGTTGACGCACTGGGAGTGAGAACGTGTTGACAGGGTTGTTACTCGTAGGTAAAATAAAGTTGTTGTTTTTTTTTAATTCTTGGTTTGGTTTCTCTTTATTGTCAGACCTGCACAGTTTCACACACATTTCACCAAAGATCAACACAAATATTACAAAACTGGCAGATTCATGTTTGATTTCATATTTACAGAACTTCCCCGCCTGCAGTTTGTTTGGTTTCCCTGAAGAGGTTTGGTTTCATGTTGAAACCATCTCCCCTCCCCTGGCCCACACTGTTCGTCTCCAATATTCAGAGGTGAAAATAGTTGTGGGGTTATTAATGCAGGGAGCGTCATGTAGCCGGTGCATGCGTTTCACTTTCACTTCACAGGGACACGTCCTGTCAGCGCTGCAACATAAAACCAAACATCAACAAACCACCTGAAGAGCCTGATGATGAAATCTGAGTGAAGGCTGAGGGAAACCAAACCACATTTCACTTTTCTCTCAGAGTGGATCAGAGTTCATCCTGCAGGTTTAGTTCCAGTGTGCAGACTGATGCTGCCACCTGCTGGCTGCTCCGTGTCACTGGTCAACACACTGTTGCTTTCTATGTCTCAGCCTGTTGGATTACTGTAGTAAAATCCTAATGAGTTTCTTTGGTATAAACCAATTCTCCTCTTGTCAACCTTGCAGTAAACCATACAAAGCTCCACCAGGACCAGTGACCCGGTGTCCAACATCATGGACCAGACTGGATCTGCTCCCTGACCCATGTTGTCAGGTTTGGTGGAAATCAGTTCAGCACTTTTTGCGTAATCCTGCTGATAAATAACAGACGGCTGGTTTTTATGGTTTTAGCTGGAGCAGCAGAGACTAACTGACCAACAGGAAGTCCATTATGTGACGATCAACCAACATGTTTTCCCCTCAGGTGTGAAGAGCTGTTGCTCTTCTTTGAGGTTTTGTGGTTAGCTACATCTGTGAATATCTTCAGACTGGGTCTTTCTCCAACACTTTGATGCAGTTCCCACACCAGAAACATCATTAATGCACCTTCTTCTGCTCAGAACCACCGGGTCACCTGGTCAGACCTCCACCTGCAGCTGGAGGACGTCGGTGTTCGGAGGGAAGGACGTCCTCAGCGAAGAGTAGACGACCTCTGGCTTTGGAGAAACCTCTGCACACAAACAAAAACACACACAGAAAGGTGAGTTGAGAGCAGGTCCTGACTGACCTCTGACCTCTGACTCTGACTGAGATGAAGAACTTAAAGGTCTAGTGTGTAAAATGGGGGGAAAACCCCTGATATCTAGTGTTCAGATTCTAGTTTGCAGCGCTCACCCCTAGTGTCGGCAAAGTGACGGTGGCCTCCAAGGACAAAACAATTAGTTTACTAGGACTGGGCCGTTCAAACATGGCGGCGCAAGATGGCAACACTCTCTAAAGCAAGACCCTTCTTATATGTATATGTAAAAGAAGAATTATGAGGCTATGAAAACCAAACAGGTTTTATCGTATAGTGATTTTACACTTATACAAATATATTCATGGGTAATGTATTCAGACTTTGCCAATAAACCTTGTTATTTATTACACACTGGAGCTTATGTTTCACAGTCGGCCTACATCACCATTTTCTCACATGTTCTTTCTTTAACACCTCTGGTGTGAAAAGCGACTGGAAACTGAGAAGCCACAGTATGCTGTCTAGATACAGACAGGCTGTCGTTGTGCATCTGCAGTGAGCAATATGAATCATATTGTCTAGGTAAACACCAGCTTGTATTTAACTTATTTCTCTCTTAGAAGAAGAAATGAGTCGACAGACAATGTGGATAATAGAGATGAGGCTGGTTAACGAAGCTGTACCTCTGTTCCCGTTTGGTTTGATGACGACTTGCTGGTAGGTGACGTCCTCTGATGGTTTCACAGCTGAGCAGCAGCAGACTGGCAGCAAAAGAAAAGACAAACACTGGTAACACTGGTGGCTGTTTCCTTCCAATGAGACATGACAGAGCTTCTATGTAATTTTGATTGACTTGGGGCACGATTTGACAACATAGTTCAGTTTTGAGAACAGATTAAACTGTTTTGAGGTGAAAGTTTGGTTTTGCAAGAAGAGCCTGAGGTTTTGTGAATGTAGCTTGAAAATTGGGGTTCGTGTTCACAGTTTAGAGAAAAGGAGAGCAGAAGAAATGTGTCTTAGCAATCGAGAAAAAAGTGTGACCACAGTGTCAAACAGGAAGAACAAACTGTTGAGCCTGTGCTCTTTGTTGCTTCTTTTTATGCCTAACAAAAGTTACATTTATTATAGGGAAGTTTTGAAGTGACAAAGCTGCCAAAGATTTAAAATCTCTGTACCGATATTTTAAAAAAAAAATGCACATTCACGTTTGTCTCTATTTATTTTAGAGGTGTATGGCTCCTATTTCACTTTCCTACTTCTACTAAGTTCTGGTTGAAGATCTGAAGGTTGGACCGATCCTACAGGTGGAATGAAGAGCCAAGAATCCAAAAGTCTGAGCCTCACCTCTGTGTTTCCTGCAGATGCACCCTTTTACCGCCAGAACCAGCAGAACCAGCAGAACCAGGCCGGATGGAATGGACCATAACACAGAGAGGTAAGAAGATAAGGGAGATGAGGTGGGAGGAGCAATGGAGAAACCAGATGTGGGAGGAGGTGTGGTGGGGGAGGGTTTCTCTGAAAACAGATGCAAACAATAATCAGACCCAATAAAAAAGGACATTGAAGGCATCACACATGAGTGAAAGATTGAATCGGACTTCGACTTCCAACCCCTTCAAGACCTTGGGATCTCCTTCCTGTTGGACATTCCCAGAAACCCTCCAGAGTGAACTATCATCTAGAAGACTATTGATCAGTTTCGCTGCTGCTCTTACCACTTCCTCAACCTCTACTTCAGCTGTGTCTTCAAGTTCTGTTCAGGAAAACCACAAACCACAATGACGACAAGCTCGAACCCTGATGGAGCTGAACACCCTTGAACTTTTGCAGAGAATGCACACACTCTGAGATGATGAGCATCCCATATTCCCAGAATAGTGCCTACGAGACCAGAATTACTGCGAGTTTTGGAACACATCTCTGATGTTTTAAGACTGTAGGTTGGTATTAGCTTATCTAGAACCTATTTAGATGTAGATGGGACACATCCACAAGTTTTCTCAAACTCTGGACGGTCAAAGTCAACAGTAGAAATCTCCGCTAAGGAGTGTCCCACAACAACATCTACAGCTGGACCTCAGTGTAAATCTAATCTAAGTCCTGGGAACATTGCGGACACTATCGAATAAATCAGTGATCTCGCCAAAATACTTCTTCACAACTGCAGAGGTCATCGTCTTTCTGACCCGTTGGCCCTATCTGAGGCTGACCTGTGACCTTTGACCTCCTGACCTGTGACAGTGATCCAGCTGGGTGGAGACCCTCCATGGCCTGTGATGTCACAGCTGTAGAGGCCTTCATCAGACTTGGTAACATGGTGGATGGTCATGTGACGTGTAGGCTCAGTCCTGATGAGGGAGCCATCTTTATAGAAAGCAGCTGGGGGGTTGGAGGGAGGGGTCTCCTTTGATTGACAGCTCAGAGTGACATCATGTCCCTCCATCACAGGGAGGACAGGACTCTGCAGGATCACTGGTCCACCTCAACACAGAGACAAAGTACAGCAGTTGATCCATTTCCACACAGCTTCATCAACACTGACTCCACAGTCTGATCTTACCAGTCACAGTGATGTTGATGCTGCTGCTGCTTGTTGCTCCCTCTCTCAGCTCACACCAGTAAACTCCACTGTCTGATGGGACGGTCACACTGATTCTACAGGAGGAACCAGTTGATCTACCCCAGTCATCACACTGACTCCTCTGTCCTCTGGTTGTGTTCCTCATCACCTTCCATCCAGCAGAGCTGTCGTCCTCCTCACAGCTCAGAGACACTGGGTAGTCTCTAAACAGCTGAGAGCTGCTGGGACTCACAGTCAGACGAGCTAAAATAAATTCATGAACCAGAAGAAAACAGATTTAATGTTGATGTTTGCTGTAATTTATACAAACATCGATGTGACCGTTAACAGTAGACGTTGTCTGACCTTGGTTTGTTGAGCAGCAGAGGACAGAAGTCGACACTGAGGACACAGGACGGTTTGACATTCAACATTAACCACTGACAGCTTCATCCACCATGGGTCAACAACTCTGAATGCACCCTGACCCCCTCATTAAACAATTCTGCATCTATCTAACCTGTGTAAATGCTGCAAATATAATACTTTAAAAACTAGTATTGTACTTACAGAGCAGCCAGAGAAGAGATGTTGCTCCCATGGTTGCCTAGCTCACACTGTTGTGATCAGAGCTCAGACTCAGCACTACAGATCTCAGCAGAGTCAACACCACTTCCTCTTGGTTGATGGTATTTACACAAAAGGGGGGTTTCTGTTTCACACTAACAGGTCATGAAACATTGGTGGGTTTAGTTCACCAGAAAACAACCAACCAAACACTGACGGGAAGGGTGGAAATAATTCATGGGTGTCAAAATTATGTCACAGCAGTTCAGTCCACTTCTACAGTAGAGTCGACAGGAACAAGCCTCAGATGCGGTGAGAACTTTGATGAGAAATCCGGAGGTGAAAAAGGTGATGCTTTATTTTGTCATGATCTTGACACTTACAAACCAACCACATAAGATCCAGTGAAGGCCGAGATACGGAGGCTGAGACAAACAAACAGAAACCAACGCCTCATACCACCCCAGGCCTGACAACGAGAGGCTCAACATGTTGGTGACCCACTTAGAAACTTCTTCAGATTCAGAATCAGAATCAGAATCAGAATCAGAATCAGAACTGTTTTATTGCCAAGAGCAGTAAAGGTCAGTTTACAGCACGAGGAACTTGTCTTGGTGTCAGGTGCAAACATAAAGGTACCAAAAATATAATAGAATAAGAATTTAGAGAATTAAGAACTTAAATAAAATAAAATAGAATGAATTAAAATATTCTAGTGCAAAAGATATGCATATACTTTATACAAAAAGGAAATATGCATACCGTATATGATAAATACACATATACTATACTGAATTAAAACACAAAACAAGACGGACAAGAGCGCACCAAAACACAGAGGCAGCCATCTTGTTTCAGGACGGTACCGAAACCAGAGAAAGGTCAAGTTCTACTTTGTATTTGTCTTGTTGGCTCACATCTGTCTCTCTGTCTGGACTCTAGATCCATCATCAACCTGACAGAGTCCTGGGTAACAGAGGACTCGTGTCCTGACCATGAGTGGCCACCAGGGGGCAGCATCCGAGAGACATAAGATGTAGACTAGACACAAGGCAGGAGGTCCACGTCCTCAGAGGCAAGGCAAGAATATGTGTATAGTCCATTTTTATAAAAAAAATTTTTTATGTATTTTGTGTTGTGGCTGTACTTTTTGAATTTTTTTGGCACCACATTATGGTGGTGTCCATAAGATTTTCTATATATTTGTTATATTATTGTTGGTGGCATACAATTGTGATAATAAGTGATGAGGTTACCCTGTTTATACTGATATTGTCTTGGCTCGACTGTGGATGGACACGCCCCCCTCGAGCCCCACACACCTGTACCTATTTATCCCCTCATCAGTGTTCCGTGCCAGTACACCCTGAGGAAGACCTGTGTGAGGTCGAAACGTTGGTCCTTTTTTAATAAATTATATATACTTTTTCTACATCAAGGCTATGAGTTGAGCGACTGCTTTTTTCTTCCTTCACTGTTTTTGTTCCGGCTGTCAGCTCCTCTTCAATTCTGGTGTGCGCTCCTACCACGTTCTTTTCAAGATTCCTTCTACCCAGGAGCAGCACCCTAACGATATAGCCTTCAAGATGTCACAGCTTAACAGCTTTGAATACAGCCAGACACAACGAGACCAGATTGTGTTCAGTGAGTCTCTGTTTGACGAGGCATCCAACGATCCCAATGCCTCCAAGGATTTACTGAACCTCTCCACACGCAGGCTGAGAATGCACCTGCATGCGGTAACGTTAAGTGACTACATTCGCCAGAACGTCATCCCCAGAGGGTTAAGATGGCAAAAAGCACCTTCCTTGGGCAAACGCACTGATGAGTTTTGTGAGAGATGGTGCGCAATCTTAAACAAATGCTCTTTTGATCTCATGACCCTTGTAGTAGAACAATTGAAAAAGGACATTGTTGAACTAGACATTAACATCTCGGAGAAGAAAACTGTTTTACAAAACTCCGTGAGCGATGACCTTTACAATAAAACTCTACAATCTCACCAAGAGAATCTAAACAAACTGCAATCTGAGCTCAAAGAGAGGAAAATCAAGAAATTCAACCTGGACAAGAAAGACAAAGAGGAGGCCAGGGTCTACACTTGGAGATCCATGGACCAGCAGCCCCCTCTTGCGCACACCCGTCCAGATGTTGCCCCACGCAGACGCGCTTTTTCCCGGGACCACCGCTCCACCAGCACCTCCTCCTTTTCCAGCTCTGATTTTTTATATCAGGAGGCGCCCAACCGCCCCCCCGTCAGACAAACAAACAGAGGCGGCCGCGCACGCGGCGCACCAGACGGGGGAGGAGGAAGAGGAGCCCCGCACAACACACGGAGACCTGCGACCCGGGCCTGGAGACAGCAGCAGCATTGAACATTATTAACCTCTCAAGTAAGGTTCTTACACCTGATCACCTCAGCTTATTAAATAAAGGACTTAATTTTGTTCCTACTCATCAGTCTAATGATTTTGATGTAAAAATCGATATGTTTAAATTCTTCAGAACCATCCGATTAAGGGAATTTTTTTCAGCAGACAATTTTTCTGTTTCTGAGTCCCATAGCTCAGGGGATAGTATCCCACAGCCCTTTACTCACACGCCTTTTAGAGGCAAAAGTTATTTCATGCCCCCCCCCAATCGTAACCCCTCTATAGAGACCTTTTGCAGATTGGTGGAAAGGGATGTTGAACAGCTACTTTGTAATAAGAAAAATTACCATACTCACCACAACCTGGACTCATTAGAGATACAAGCTTTATCTGATTTACAATCAGACCCCTCTGTCATCATACGATCGGCTGATAAAGGTGGAGCATTAGTACTCTTAAATAAAGATGATTATACAGCTGAGTGTTTGAAACAACTTAATGATACAACTTTTTACACTCCCCTAGACAACAACCCCACTTCACAATTTGAAGAGATCATTTTTCAAACACTGACCCATTTTTTGGACACAGGTGAAATTTCTAAAAATGAATTTAACTTTCTGCGAGCATCCTATTATTCCTGTGTTTTACACTATCCCCAAAATTCATAAGAATCCCTCTCATCCACCAGGACGGCCCATTGTGGCTGGTATTGGCTCTTTAACTTCTGCCATGTCCACTTTTGTTGATTGTTTTATTAAACCGCTGGCTGAGCAGTTGCCCTCCTATGTTAAAGACACAGGTCATATGCTCTCCATCATTGAGTCTTTAGATCCTCTGCCACCTGAATGTTTTTTGGTTACTTTTGATGTGGAGGCGCTTTACACTAATGTCCCACACAATGAAGGTATAGCAGCGCTGGAACATTTTTTGCAACCCCGCACTCAGCCCTGTCCTTCGAATTTATGCATTACAACCTTAGCAGAGATGGTCTTATCCTACAACTATTTCATGTTTCAAGATAAATTTTTCCTGCAACGAAAGGGTGTAGCTATGGGCTCGAATATGTCATGCAATTTTGCCAGTCTATATGTGGGTTATTTAGAATAAACGAAAATCCTCAATAAACTGGTCAATCCTTTTCTGTCCAATATAGTGGTGTACAGGAGATATGTGGATGATATTTTTTGCCTGTTTCAGGGCTCTTTATCTTCATTGTTGTCTTTCCGTGACTTTCTCAATTCGACTTCTGAACATCTCAGATTCACCATGAGCTTTGACTCTAATAAAATCAGTTTCTTGGACATTTTGATCATTAGAGAAAATCATGATTTGCATACAGATCTTTTTGTCAAACCCACTGATCGAAATAGCTTATTGAGAGCGGACAGTTGTCATCCTCGTCCTCTCAAAGACAGCCTCCCTTACAGTCAGTTTTGCAGGCTGAAGCGCATTTGTAAAGAGCCTTGTGACTTTACAAGGAATTTACAAAACATGAAAAATAAATTCAAACAAAAGGGGTACACGGAGAGACAACTTGAAGTAGCCACATCTAGAATTCATACTGTCTCTCGCACTGATCTCCTTAGAGGTGCTCAGAGAAGCAGTAAGAAGGGCCCCCTTTTTATTATATTCCCGCTGCGCAGAACACATTAATCCCATCCTGCGCAAACATTGGGATATTCTTAAATCAGACCCCGCTTTGGGCGATTCCTTTACAGACCCCCCAATGGTGGTCTTTTCCCGTGGCAGGAATCTCAGAGATTCCCTTGTCCATTCAGACCTGCCCCCTATTGAACGCCCTTCTCAGCGCTTGCTTACTCCTATCCCAGATGGGAATTACAAATGTGGCGCGTGTGCGCAGTGCAACAGCACTTTTAAAACATCTTCTTTTAAACACCCACATTCAGGTAAAAAAATCCCCATTAAAGGGGTCATTTCCTGTCATACCACGGGAGTTATTTACACAATTTTCTGCCCATGTGGTAAACATTACGTCGGCAAGACCACCCGTGCCCTTAAGGTGCGCATAGCCGAGCACCGAAGCTCTATTAGGTGCAACAATGTAACATATCCTGTAGCAGCGCACTTTATTGAAGCAGGCCACCCTATCTCCTCCCTCCGCTATCTTGGCATTGAAAAGGTGACCACCCCCAGAAGAGGCGGTGACCTCGATACCCTCCTCTTAAAAAGGGAGTCTTTTTGGATTTTTTCATTGAAAACTTTGGCCCCTTATGGTTTGAATGTTGATTTTGATTTGAAACATTTTTTATAAATAGCTGTAAGTTTTTTCTATTCTGCTTGGAGTTTGAGGGTCTTGTCATCACTCCTCCAGCCTTATTACCTGTATTGTATTAGTGTACATTTTTTTAATCCAGATATACATTAGGCTACGAAGTGTATTCGGCAGTCACCTGTAATCGTTTGTTCTCGATGCAAGTGGCACTGCTGTTTTGATAACCCTCTCTTTTTCTGACTGTGCATTTTTCTGACTGTACTTGACAATACATGCTCAACGTGGTTTTTTGGTTCTGCTAGATACTTTATTTACCCTCCGGAGTTTTGTTTTCTCATATTTCTCCACAGTTTCTATATCGTTTATAGCAGACACCCTTTCCTACTAATTGTTATTCATCCCTTTCATTTGATTGGGTCTCGTAGCCTACATAGACATTTTTGCATACAATTTTATGTATTTTGTGTTGTGGCTGTACTTTTTGAATTTTTTTGGCACCACATTATGGTGGTGTCCATAAGATTTTCTATATATTTGTTATATTATTGTTGGTGGCATACAATTGTGATAATAAGTGATGAGGTTACCCTGTTTATACTGATATTGTCTTGGCTCGACTGTGGATGGACACGCCCCCCTCGAGCCCCACACACCTGTACCTATTTATCCCCTCATCAGTGTTCCGTGCCAGTACACCCTGAGGAAGACCTGTGTGAGGTCGAAACGTTGGTCCTTTTTTAATAAATTATATATACTTTTTCTACATCAAAGGCTATGAGTTGAGCGACTGCTTTTTTCTGCTTTTTTCTTCCTAGTCCATTTTTATAAACAGTTTGTCTCAAAGGGCTTTACATGGCATTATAACAACATCCTCTGTCCTTTCATCCACTGAACCCATCAACTCACTAATCAGTCAATCATATCTATTACATCCGGTTTGCCTGTTCACCTGCTGGCTTTAATTAACATCCCTTGTTCTCTTTTAGTTTTTTAGTATGTTTTTTTATTTTTTGAACTTGTTTTATGAGTATTTTAAACTATTTATCGCACTCTCCACACTTTCTCTTTTTTTCTCTCTTTTCTCTCTTGGATATGTGTGCCAGTGTTGTTACTGTAATGTATGGACTGTGTATGTATGTTTTACAAGTACAAAGCAGCTGTATTATGCCCAAGACGAATTTCCCTCCCGGGACAAATAACGTTTATTTGATTTGATTTGATTTGAGGAAAAACTCAATTGAAAAAACAGGAGAAACCTCAGGGTGAGCAACAGAAGAGGGATCCCTTACCTATAGGGCAGGATGTGACATGGATGTTGTTACAGACAAGAAAACAGTTTATAAGCAGTTTATGAGCTGAGAGGAGAGGAGAGGAGAGGAGAGGAGAGGAGAGGAGAGGGCTCCATGTAACCAGATGTGTCCCCCGGCAGTCTAAGCCAATAGCAGCGTAGCTACCTGAATCACCTTGTTTTGTTGGGATGAATTCTGCACAGCTGGCTGGTAGTTAAAGAATCACTATCGCAAATACAGCAGTAATAGCATTTAAAAAAACTGAAACATGCAATAAATAGGTTGAGGGGAGCCATATAACTATATGTATTCAAAATATAGCATAAAGTGATGTCTTTGGGTGAGGTTCCCGTTTATTTCAACAAAAAAGATAAGGTAAGTGACAAACAAAAGGTTTTCCTGTCGTGTAAAAACTGTGTTTTTCCCACCACTCAACTCAAACTAATCAGCTGTGAATTAACTGAGTGTTTATCTAATGATAACTTGTATTCTCTTTTATTTATGATCATTTATTTTATATGTTGTTTTTTAATTATACATGTTTTACTTATTTATTGTTGAAATTAATGCACTGATCTTGATCTCGAACGGTGGATGTGTGAAACATAATTTCGTTTTTATGTGACGCATAAGAATGACAAATAAAACCTATCTATCTATCTATCTATCTATCTATCTATCTATCTATCTATCTATCTATCTATCTATCTATCTATCTATCTATCTATCTATCTATCTATCTATCTATCTATCTATCTATCTATCTATCTATCTATCTATCTATCTATCTATCTATCTATCTATCTATCTATCTATCTATCTATCTCTCCTGATCTCAAACAGCTGGGGCAGCTCCTGGGGTAAAAGAAAGTAACTGAAACAATACTGCACCCTTGTGGAAAAGTAAATACCTACACAACATAAAAAGTGGCTCCTACAACCAATCACCACAGAAAGAGACAGAGCAGCCTCAGCCTCAGCATGTCACAGGATGGTTTGAGTCACTTTTCTCATTCATCACCTCTCATAAGGCTGATAGAAGGAACATGGAAGTCATTTGATTACAACCTGTCTGCAAACATGTTGCATGTAGGCAACTGTTAAGGGGAGCAGAGAAGAGCAGAGTGTGGGTGAATAAATGAGACAAGATGATCTCGTCTGAGGTTGGTTTCAGTTGTTTTTTTTAACCATAGGGGGGCGGAGGTGACAAGCTGGAGAAACAGAAAGTAAAAAGTAACACTCTCCAAAGCAACAGGTTTCCGGTCCTGAGTGATACGTGATGAGAGCAGCATCCTCGTAGTCTCTGTGATCCACTCGTTTCTAATGACTTTATTTCTCCTGTTCCTGCTTCTTCACTTCACTGAAGCTTCAGATCAAGGTGAGACTCACTGAAATATATCATTTAAAGTCGTGAAAAAAAAGTGTTTGATTGCCAAAAACTTCCATCCGCGGGAGCGCGCACAGTGCGTAGTTAACACGGCTCTACGGCTGCTTTCATTAGGACCAAACAGGGATTAACCTATGAACAAATACAGCGACTGTCGCAGTTAATAGCGATGGTATTTGTGAGACGATAGTTTAACAGATTTCGCGGCCGTATAATCTACGCGTCTGTGTCTGTCTGACAAGGCAAGGCAGTTTTAACCCGTTACAGTTTGTCTCAAAGAGCTTTACACTGCGTCATAACAACATCCTCTCTCTGCCCTTAGACCCTAATAAACTCTGTCTGGACCCTGAAGCAACTCTTCTGTCATTTCACACAGCACAGAACAAACATGTGAACATTATCAACTCCACTTCCCACCCACAGATGTACAAGTCCCACCCTCTTCTTCCTGCTGCCTTCAGACCACCGCAGATTCAGACTTTGCAGTTTTTTAAAATTGCTTTATTTAGCCTATTTATTTATTTATTTATTTATTTTTTAACAATATTTTTTATTGAGATTTCAAATGCATTTCAAATTCAACGTTGAACGTACAGACATTTTCATCCATATCCCCTTGGACAGACAAAAAAATAAAAATAAAAAAGCAGATGGGTATTTTAATTGCTTTATTAACAATTAGCTATATACAGAACAATACTGTTTAAGCCAGGGGTGATAGCACAAAGAGTAAATAAATAATCAATCAAAGTGATAGATGATATGCACAAAGAGTATAATCAATCAAACAATATATAGATTTACATATTAAAAAAACAAAAAAATTGACCAAAATAAAGTTTGTTAATGCCTTTTGGTTTTCCAGTCCATCCATAGTGGTGCTGTACTGATATAGTTTGTGCAAAAAGTGTATTGAAACTTGGTTTGGAGTCGGTCCATTGTGAAATTTGCTGTTGTACAAAAAAGAGGCAGCTGGACTATGTGTCAGTTTTTCCTTCTAATATAGTTTTGTACATCCAACCAAAACACGTTATCCATCGCTCCGTGGATTGATCTCTCACCGGCTTTGTTGAAAACAAATGCACATGGAGGAGAGGAGGGTTAGAGAGACAGAGGAGGAGAGTTTATCTTAAAAGGGATAGTTCACCCAAAATTCAAATTTCACTCATTATCTCCTCCCCCTCATGTCGACCAAGGGCTGGGAGAAGTTTCAGAGTCCTCCGTGGCTTCTCTGAGTTACAGGGGGTCTCACACCAAAAAACATCCAAATACCTCCATAGTGCTCGTCTGTAATGTCCCTCTTGTATTGAAGCCCCGACATGAGAAATTGTTCCGAAAAAAATTAAAGGAGCATTATCGCAAATACAGCAGTAATAGCATAAAATAAGATGAAATATGCAAAAGATGGGTCGGGGGGAGCCATAACTAAATTTACAAAAAAAATCGCCAACAATATAGTGTCCGTGGGGCAAATGCAGCATTTGTCTTTGTTATGATCCAAGCCGGCCCGGCGCTTGCTGTGTTAAAATGCACTCGGAACTCGCAAATCCGACCCCCGAACCGGAAAAATGCAACAGTAAATAGTAATGTAGCAGTGTCAGGCTGCTTACAGTCACTGAATCGCTCGCTGCCCACTTGTTTATATCCGATAAACTCCGCCTGGCTCCATCTAGTGGCCGAATTAAGGATTTGGATTTGCGATAATACTCCTTTAAATAAGTCTATATTTCAAGCTTGTTTGTAGCAGAAGCTCCCAGTGTTGCTCTGCCGGAATCTTGCGCTATTTGCGGAGCCGTGAACTGGGCGTCAATGCAAATCACATGAGATTTGGACGGACCAGGAAGAGCAGTGCTGAGAGCTTCCGCTACAAACAAGCTTAAAACATGGAGCCCCGCTGTAACTCAGAGAAGCCACGGAGGACTCTGAAACTTCTCCCAGCCCTTAGTCCACATGAGGGGGAGGAGATAATGAGTGAAATTTGAATTTTGGGTGAAGTATCCCTTTAAAGATAAACTTGTTGTGACAAGAGGAACCAATGACCACAAGGTCAAACACTGTACAACTGTCTGTTTGATGAATATCTTCTCTGCTAACTGCTGTCTTGTTTCCGTCTTTCAGGCACCCAGGACATCACAGCTCACCTTGGACAAAATGTGACTCTTCCATGCCGAGCCCCCAACAGTTCCCCCATCAGAGCAGCAGAGTGGAGCCGACCCGACCTGGGCTCAAAGTATGTCTTCTTTTACCGGGACGAACAGGCGGATAAAACGCACCAGCATCCATCTTTTGAAAACCGCGTGGAGCTGGTGGACAGTCGGTTGAAGGACGGTGACCTGTCTTTGATTCTGAAGACCGTGAGACACGGCGATACCGGGAGGTACGAGTGCCGGGTCAAACAGGCAACACGCAGGAAGAGGGCCTTCATTGTGGCCGACCCGGTCAGCATCGTCCACCTGCACGTCACAGAAACACGTGAGTGATTCAGGTTGTTGTTTTCTCTCTGAGCCTGCTCTTAAAGGGACATTGTGTAGGAATTCCTCCCATCTAGCCTTGCGGTTGTATATCGCAAGCAACTCAACAGTATTTTTCATGCTGCATTCACCTGAAATTGGGCAGACGGCAGACGGATGATAGTCGCTGCACGTAACGGCATAAACAAGGACCGTCAGCACGAGGCATGGCGATGTGGTATTGTTTTACCGGCTTTCTCTGGACTTCTGTGACTAAAATGACATCCGGCTAATTCAGAGCTGAAAGGAACACTTCACTTTGTTGATGGGGGGATTACTGATTAATAAAAAACAGACTTTTGAACCAAATAATCAATTTTCGTGAATAGATAACAGGAGAAGTTACACAATGTCCCTTTAAAATAAAGATGTTTTATTTCAGAAATGACCTTAAATTGTACATCACATCACATGTATGTTTGTGTTCTGCAGGTCGTATGGCTGAAAACACTGGGAATGGTCAACACACGGTGGGACCTGCTGGACTCTTCCTGTGTCTGTTGGTTTTTCCTTTGATGCTTTAGAGGATAAGACTCACTGTGCTCTGGAAGGAGATAGTCTATCTGACCTGTGCTGTTGCAGGTCTGGGTTTTTACATTACATCTAGGTAACATAGAGACCATTAGGTGTTTTCCCACTACAACAGTGTTAGGACCCACCGGTGAGTCAAGGTCTCTGTGGGTGTGTGTGAAAGTGAATGTGAATGTTAATGTGTTAGTGGGAGATGTTTTACACGTGTGATACCTGATCTGACCCCGTCTGTTCCTTTCAGTTCCAGCATGCAGCAGTGGGGGTGGTCTGCTGTTTTCTTTGTTCCTTTGTTTTCTCCTGTTATTGAGTAAGTGGGGAGGTCAGATTCTGTATTTTGGTTTCCTTTTCTTTCATTCTCGGTTCCTTAGTTAGTTCAGTTATGTTTGTTGGCCAGATAGGTGTGTTTTAAACATTGTTGTTTAAGACACACCCATCTAGAATATGTCGACCTCTTTGTATTTTTATCACATATTTTGTTGACTAATTTATATTTCTGATTTACTTTCTTTTTTTTTTAGATTACCCAACATGTCTATGGTGAACCTGCAGTTGACCAACAGCTCTTTTTCCTTTAAAGGAATAAAACTGAGTTGAGAGGCATATTTCTGCATGTGAATGTTTTGTAGGCTATTATATTTTATTTCATATACACCACGTGTTGATTTATTTAAGGCTGAGTTAAATTAGCAAAATGAGTAGCCTATAAGTAGTTGCTAAAGCCACTTTTTTTAGCTGTAGTTTTACAAACTACTGCCAGGCTGAACTACATGGGGTTTTACAAGCTATGCTTGCAAAGTAACTTCTCTAACACTGAATAAGTCGAAGGTATATGGAGGCAGACTCCTTCACCTTGGACTATTTCACTTCTCCTTTGACTGACTGTGGACTTTACATTTACATGCTCACATTTATTATATGTTAGTGCAAATTTTCACTCAAATTCAAGTTCAAATTTCTGTAAAATACCACAAACCAAACTCATAAATCTGTGCCCCCAGCTAGACTTTGCATCCGTATCGCTGCAAACTTTTTGACTGTCTGAGTATTAGGAATGAGTGGACACTGTCCAGCCAATCAGGGTCTTTGTCAATCTAAAAGGCACATGATGATATGTTTTTGTAAATCGTAATTTATGGAGATAAAAAAGTGAAACATTTCAAGACATTATACTGATGTTTTTCCCTCCTTGACTTTGCGTCCAGACTTGTTGAACACAGCTCTCAGGTTTGTCTCAAATCATGTGGTAGAATCAGGAACTCTGATCACAGTTTGTAATGTGTCACTTGTGCCATTCCGTCTTTCCAATTAAACAGCTGATAGATGCAGAATGTCATGTGACATTTGGTTTTTGAAAATGTTTGTTTCATGTGTGTTCTCATTTTGTGAGGTAATGTGAACGTGTGTGAACATGTCAGACAAATAAAAAAGTGGTTTAACTTGATCCAGGGATTTGATTTTACACCTGTAATATCTTACAAATTTGATTAATCAAATTATTCATGCAGCATTTAATGTAAAAAATTCATTCATCGACAACCAAGCTGTGCCCTGCAGATAGAAGTCTGAGTTTTGATTTTGGTGAAATATAGCCTATCTCAGTCTCTTAAAATCTTGGACTTTACAGGAGATAAAAACACAGCAAGCGGTGGTAAAGAGTAAAAGGCAGTCCAAAACTGATGGGTCCGAGGCACTCTGAGGTGCTGTTAAAAATCCTTTATTTCGCAGGGATCGACGCATTTCGGCTGAAACAGGATCTGAGCATGATCTGATCTTGCACTTTGCACAGCTGGCTGGTAGTTTATACAACATCTGGACCAGGAGAGAGATGAAGATGTTTTAAATTGAGTGAACGAAAAATGTTAATTTAAGAAGGGTAGGCAAAATAAGCTGATGCTTCAGCCTACACCTTTTCGGTCAAAGTAAATTGATTTGCTTGTTGTGTTTTTTGTTCTGATTTATTTTGTTTTGTATTTATACCTTTGTATTTGTCTACTGTATTTGTTTTTATGAGACCGAAATAAACATACTAAACTAAACTAAACTAAGAGGAGTGAGGAAGCGCTGAGTGGAACTTAGAGTAAAAAACAGGTGCTCTTTGGTGAGGGTGCCACAAAACTAATGGATTTGAAAAATACCAAGGAAGCTCTGTTTTGACAAAAAGTTAAAATGGCTTTATTTAATAAACATGGCCAGGTACAAATATAAAAGGTTGAAAAGCAAAGACCTTGAGGGTTGATGATGATGTTGAACTTCAGCGCCAGGAAACTCCTCTGCAACCAGAACCAGAATGTCAGCAGTTTCCCATCAGACTGCAGATGCTGCAGATTCTGAAGTGACGCATCATGACCAGCGGGGGGCAGAACAAAGCAGAACAACCTCACCACAGAGAGAGAATGAGTCAAGTGTGGTGTCGGTGTCTGTCGGTGCTCTCCACTCTTCACCCAGACACTCGGTGCATATAAAGGACGGTGGTTTGAGACCTGACGGGACTCAGCTCAGTCAACACCTTTCATGATGGAGTTTAATGTGAAGTTGTGATGCTGACACCAAAAAGAACCACGCGATAGTTTCCGAATGAATGAATGAATGAATGATTGTAAATGTGAAGGGATGATTTTCCAACCAGCTATGTGTGTGTGTGGGAGGGGACAGCTGTTCAGACACGCATGAAGAGACAGAAAGTAAGATGTTCAGTCTCTATAGATCAGACTTGATGAGAGCAGCAGCATCCTCGTGGTCTCTCAGCTCCACTCGTTTCTACTATGGTTTTATTCCTCCTGTTCCTGCTTCTTCACTTCACTGAAGCTTCAGATCAAGGTGAGACTCACTGGAATCGGCTATAATATCCTTCATAGAGAAGTTAAGTAGCTAGACCATAGTTATAGGGGGTCGTGGAAGGGGCCACAGAGTGATGGAAGCACGTGGTGGTTTATTGATGTTACTGTAAAGAGCTGCTGGTTTATGTCACTGTCCTGCTGTGGTCACATCATTACAGTTGGATGTTAGTCAGATGGTGATGAGTTCAAGACCACTCAGAAATCACGGAACTTATAGCCTACCTCGCTCTGTGGGACCGGCGCAGTCTCAGTCAAGTCGTCACATGACGGAGTTACAGTCATGGTTTTAGAATATGTGGGTCATTCCGCCAAAAGAGTGCCATTTGCTCATTGTAACTCTTAAAAATTAAACTTCATTTTTCATTCCATTTCAGTATAGATTTTTTAAATATACACATTTACTCATTCAAAATGAGTACTGGTCAATCTCAGGCTACTTTATTTAATTTATTGCTGCTTTTATCATTGCATTTTTGAAGAATGAGTAACAGCAATGAGGGTAACAGCAATGAGTTTTTAGCATAAAATCAGCAATTGTGTGAAATCTAGCCAAATAGCATCTATACTAATAGCTTGAGCACACAGAGCACATTCTTAGGATTTAACTGAATATTTTACTTTTGATATCAACAAACACTGTCTAGAGATAATTTAGTTAACAGGAATGAGTTTTAAGAGTGACGGACCCTGACATAGCTACAATATCATTCAATTTCAGGAAAAATAAATTACAGAATTTAATGTTGGTCTTCCCATGACTTTCAAAAGACCTAAATGATGTCACTTCCTGCAGAACATGTCACTGGTGGAATGGTCCAAAACTTTTAGAGTGTAGAATGTGTCCGGGTAACAGCACTGAGTGAAAACCTGGGGACGGGACTAAAATGTGAATTTTAACCAAAATATAATTAGGTTTTAATTTAATAAATGTTATATAAGTGTAGATATAATATAAAGTCACACTAATATGCAAAAAAAAAGAGATTTTAGAAGGATTTTATTCATAATGCATTGTGGTAAACTATAGCGTTTGGCTCTGAGGACATGCAACAAAGGCTATGTTTCAGTGCTTTGAAAGCCTTTTTATAGTAATTAAAAATTATATATCTTTAATTTCTACAGTGATTCATGTGTATGGTGCTTTGTTTATTAATTAAATGCAATTTATATTATATTATTACATGTTTTTATACATTTAATATGCTGGGGACAGAAATGGCACTCTTTTGGTGGGTCTAAAGATTCGATCAAATCATGTGTATATATCAACTAAACAAAATATATCAACAGGATTACAAACTATAAAGCCCCAAAAGATCGAAAACTATTATATGAAAGCATTATATGTTAAGAACATCATTTTTATTTATACACATCTTTGGTTTTTTGTATGATATAAAATGAAAAATCTTTACATAGCCCATCATATCATAATTTACTGTACATATCATGCTGGAGCTTTACATCCAGATACATGTCCTGTGATTTTCATCTTAAATATGAAAGGAGGCTGACAGGTCTGTTCTGATGATACACGTCATTGGTCCTGACATGTGTGTTTGAAAAAAACAAAACAAATGTTATTATTGTTATTCATTTATTCACGATGACCACAGAATGTGTAGAAGTCATGTTACTGTTTTATTAACACTGAAGAATGAATGACAAATGAATGAATGAAATAGTTTTTTATGGTCACACAACACAAACATCAAAATCAACCATTTTTAGCCAGCACATATTATCAAACATAACTACATCCAGACATTTCATGCATACAAAAAATGTCATACAGTGATCGTAAAAGGAATAGGCTGCTGAAGTCCAAAATTTATATTTGCTTATCCTATACACTCCGTAGGATTAGATTGCCTAGAATATCAATTAAGAAGAAAAGAAAGAAAAGATCATTACTTTATAATTATGGATTATTTTACATTTTAGGCTTTGTTAAAATTCAACAGAGTCAACACTGAGTTTAGTCTAATATTATTACATATTTTGATCTCTTTGTGTTATTTCCCTATTATAAGTTTTCTTTTATTATTATTTTTCATGTACATTTCTGATTGTTCATTTGTATGTTCTGTTTTCTTTTTGTGACATTAAGTTTTTGCCTCTTCCAGCAATGTAAATGATCAAAGTGTTCCTTTTAATTGTGTATTTTTGACTGTGCAAAATAAATCAAATCAAATCAAATCAGTTGTGTCATGTGGTCACTTAATGTTTATACTATTATAATAGGGGGGGTGGCACAGTGGTTAGCACAGTGGTTAGCACTGTTGCCTCACAGCAAGAAGGTCCTGGGTTCGAATCCCGGGCCGCCCAGGTCCTTTCTGTGTGGAGTTTGCATGTTCTCCCCGTGTCTGCGTGGGTTTCCTCCGGGTGCTCCGGTTTCCCCCACCACTAAAAACATGTCGGCTAGGTTAATCCTCCAGTCAGTGCCCCTGACCAAAGGCACTGGCTCATAATCTGGAGTTGGTCCCCGGGCGCTGCACTGTGGCTGCCCACTGCTCCTCAGGGATGGGTTAAATGCAGAGAAAGAATTTCACTGTACTAGCTGTATATGTGACAAATAAAGTACCTTTACCTTTACCTTTAACCTGTGACATTGTTAGTTATCATTGTGTGATCATGGTCATATCAGAGAGTCAGTTCATGTGGATGTGAGCCTGTCGACCTGTTTACAGCTGCTCTTCTCTGAACGGAGCTCTTTCCTGTTTGTGTTCAGGTCTGAACACAGTGAAGGAGGTGAAGCCTGGAGACGACGTCCTGCTGGACTGTCACAGCCCCAGACCGGGTGTCATCTCCCTGGTGGAGTGGAGCAGAGCAGACCTGGACTCGGACGGCTACGTCTACTTCTACCGAGATGAGCGGGAGTACAGGAAGTTCCAGCATCCGTCGTTTGTGGACCGAGTGGAGCTGAGAGACCCGGAGATGAAGGACGGAGACGTGTCCGTGTTCGTGAACCACGTCACCTCCAACGACACCGGGACGTACCAGTGTTACGTTTCTACCATCAACAACAACGGACGCAGGAAAAGAGAGTCAGTCAGCAGAACCATCGAGCTGCTGGTGGTGGAGAAGGACTCAGGTGAGTCCTGGTGCTTCCTGGTTGTTTTATGAACCATCACAGATGTTTGGTCCAGATTTGACTTTGTAGGAAACAGCAGGTCTGAGTCATCACCTACCTGACAGCTGATAACTGAACTTCTTCTCTCTGCAGGAGAAGGTCATGGAGCCACGGCCACATGGAGCAGAGGACACGCTGGTGGACCTGCAGCAGCTCTGATCCTCGTTGCTGCTGTTGTCGTACTTACAGTGTTGTGCTAGTTTTCCTCCACGCTGGGAGCAGCTTGATACACCTGTGAGGGTACCACCTGGGGGGCTGTCCTGGCCTGGATGGATGGGGTGGCACCGCATCACGGCCATACGTGGTGCGGTGTCCTCTGTCTGTCCTGGTTGGGTGGTTCCTGTGGTGGTGCCCCTCATGTGGCATCGATCTGCACGACCTCCCGGCGTGGACGGCCCCCCAACGAAGCCTTCCTCACCCGGATCAGTGCCCAGCCATACAGCCATATGTATAACATACTCTGTGTGTGTGTGTGTGTGGGGGGGGGGGGTCGGGTCTTTTAACATTGTAAAGCACTTTGTATTGCATTTTTATATGTATGAAAGGTGCTATACAAATAAATAAAGTTTGAAGTTTAGTTACTGAAAAATAGTAACTAGTTACTAGTTACTTCATTAAAAAAGTAACTCGTTACTTAAACCTTAAAGTAATGTGTTACTGAGAAAGTAACTTTTTCATTACTTTAAAAAGTATTTTTTTTCAATTTACCGTTACGTGTGGGGCGCTAGAGTGCGACCACCAGGTGCTTTGTTTTTCACAGTGTCAGTGTGCTCTATCTTTCTTTCAATTCAATGAAACTTTATTGATCGCTAAGATGTTATGGGAAGTGTGTGCCGCTGTAAAACCTCACCAAAAGGAA
The DNA here is from genome assembly GCF_045865225.1 of Trachurus japonicus. NCBI lineage: Eukaryota > Metazoa > Chordata > Actinopteri > Carangiformes > Carangidae > Trachurus > Trachurus japonicus. The sequence continues at coordinate 3,791,659 of NC_140924.1, forward strand.
TGGAGTAACGCAGCGTATGGTAACGGGAACAGAGTTACTGATTTTAAAAAAACAATGCGTTACGTTAGTAGTATTAGTTGCTGAAAAAAGTAATGGCGTTACTAATAGCGCGTTACTACCCAACACTGCGTACTTGTGATATGACATAATACACATAAGACGCAGTGTCCAACTGTGTGCTGTGATGATGAAAAAAGAGAGAGGGGGAATGAAACCTCTTCACATGGGTCGCCTGCTCAACCTGTTGTGCCACTTGCCGCCTCAGTTGAGCAGCTGCTTGTAAAACTGCAACACCTTTACCAGTAGTGCAACACCTCTGTTGAGAGAGTGAGCTGTGTTTCCTTTAAACACCCCATGCCTCAGTGCTCAGAGATGTCAAACACCTTCGTCATCATGGAACAGTGCTTTTTGTTGAGGCCGCAAACCGGTACCTTTTCAAAACGAGTCCCAAGAGCGGGTAAATCTTAAAACACCACCCCAGCGTTTTCCTGTAGACAACCAACATGGACCTTTAGTGAAACAATGATGTCACGGCCCTGCCTCTCTAACCTGTACCCTGAGCCTGAGAAACGTAACGTATAGTGTAACAACAACAACAACGACTGTCAGGTCCCTCAGACACTGAAACACGTCCATTTTGGCCTCACCCACAAGCCTGGTAGATGTTCTACAGCGTCTGGTTTCGTTTTCAGTGGATCAGATATTTCTAGAAACGATGGCGTGTTTGAAGCTGAATTAAGATTACAGAACAATCTTGGTACGACAGGTTCCAGCTGGTTTCCTCATGCTGTGTATTTAAAAATGAAGCAACTTCTGGGAATTTACTCAGTACTTGCCACACCTGAATGACTGTAAACGCTACTATTGTAGGAACTTGAACTTCCCTTCCCTTCCATTGAGTAACAACACAGCTGTTAGATAGCATAGCATTCAGGATGTTTCAATGTCCCACACACCTTGATTTGTATCATCATACAGACATGTCCTCTGTAGCAATATAGAAAATTGGGGATATAATGCATCGAATTGCATCGTATAATCGAATTGAACCGAATCGTACACTGGTGAATCGTAATCAAATCGAATCGTGAGGCCAGTGAAGAGGTCATTGTGAAACTTTGGCTTCAGTTTCTCTTCCCTCCTCTCTCTGGTCAGTCTGACACTGTCAACAGAGCCGGTCTGGACCACATGTGTCCTGTTCTGCTTCAGAGATGATCACTGTCTTTTCATTATATATTTGCATACAACTATCAATTTCACACCTATTCCACACGTAACTCTTGCCACCTTAGAACCCAATATTGCTGTACCTCTCAATCACAGTTCTGTTACTTTATCGTGGACCAAGAATATGGAATTTATTACCTGTACATTTTTTTGATTTATCTTTACAACAATTTAGGAGAGCACTAAAGTCTCTCCTGCTAACCAGTCAATACTTCCCACATAGTCTGCCTATCTAAACTGGGATTATTTTATATTTCGTATCATATGTTTATCAAGCTTTTTGTATTGCATTGTACAATGTTAAATCATGTTAAACCATGTTTGTATTTATTATGTATGAACGATTTTTGTACCTCACAAATGTAGCTATGCTCATTAGCTTAGAACTGTAGCTGGAGAACGCCGCCCTGCAAGCCCCTGGAGGGTTTTTTGACATTCCCCTTCACATTGTTTTGGATTTTATATGTTACAACTTTTTTAACTTTGATATGTGAAAATAAACAAACAATCAAACAAACTGTGGGACTGTAACTACACAAATTATCTATAGGGAAGTGAAATTATTCTCTAACAATCACAATGCAACTACTGACTCCCACAGTGGTTAAAGATTGGACAGAGTTGTGCGATCACAACTCTGTCCAATGGTTTGACCACAGCTTCATCAGAATTCGCTCTAATTTCTGCTTCAGATTTATATATATATATATATATATATATATATATATATATATATATATATCTTAGGGGCTTTTTTGCCTTTAATTGACAGGATAGTTCAGAGAGAGACAGGAAATGGGAGGCAGAGAGGGAGGAAGGAAACGCAGGATAGGGAAAGTGAATAAATTTCCCAGCAGCATCACATGATTTACAGGAACAGATCCTCCTGTCAGATAATCACTTTCTCTTTCTGAACTACAGTCAGTACCAGTACTATGACACTTCATCTACACAATTACATACACAACGCTTTGGTCTGCACACATCTAATCAGCAGAAACAGTTTGAACTTCCTTTGTGTTGAACTGTTGATTAAAATATTCAGTCATGTCGGTGCAGATTGTCTGGACTGTTGGTGCCAGTGACTTCAGTTAAAATATTTATTTTCTAATCTGATTGATTGATTGATTGATTGATTGATTGATTGATTGATTGATTGATTGATTGATTGATTGATTGATTGATTGATTGATTGATTGATTGATTGATTGATTGATTGATTGATTGATATTTTATGCTGCTGTGTGCTGTAACAGTACGGGTAATTGACGATTGACATGTATTGTTTGCTGTGTACCTGTCTCACATGTGTGATGTGTGTCGCCTGGTGCGATCATTCAATGTTGCTGTTCTTTTATTTTTAAAATGCGGACCATCAGTGAGTCCACGACAAATTTATGAAATGAAATGAATGAAATAACAAAATAAAAGTAAGGCCTTTCTTTCTTTCTTTCTTTCTTTCTTTCTTTCTTTCTTTCTTTCTTTCTTTCTTTCTTTCTTTCTTTCTTTCTTTCTTTCTTTCTTTCTGATAGATCTCATTGAAAGCTGACAGAATGAACCTGCAGCACTGAAACACTTTTGTTTATCATTTTATATTCTGTATCAGGTAACAGTTCTTATCTGTCATTTTAGATTGTTATTAACACTTATTAACAAGCAGTTAGCTAATCAAACTGGGCGTTTTGCTCTTTGAATAAGTGGAACTTGTCAGTTCCCACAAGGAAGTGATGTTGAACTTTTGTTTTAAAAAAAAAATCATTTTCATCAGGGAAAGTTTCTGGCTGTTACCTGGTACTTTCTTGGTATTAGCTCAGCCAAGTTCCAAGCAAGGCGAGATAATACTAAAACATGACGTCAAAACACACCAACAACAGCGCCAACTGATCTGTACTGAAACTGTTGTTGTTCTTTAACGTGAGTTGGCTGCTGATATGATGATATTTCCATAATATGCCCTCTTTAAAAGGAACTTTTTATCAATATATGACTTTTTGAAGTGACATATCATGGAAATATCTCTTTTTGAAGGCTCTTATTATATTTGGGTGTTTGTAATTTTCAGGCTGGTTGAGGAAGAGAAGTATTTCATGGTAATTTCAGTTCATGATTGAGTATATTTTGGATTTGATATTAGTTTCATGATTTAATTGCATTAACTAAATTATTATTTAATTCACATTTGCACTATTATTTTTGTTGCACACAAACATTGATAATTCATTTTGTATTTCTATTATTATTTTGTACGTATGTGGTAGAAAAAAGTAGGAGCCTGTAGCTTTAAGGATGTTGGAGCACATTGTGTGGCCAAGGAGTCAACGCTCTTTCCTGCCATGTGGGAGACCCACCCTGGTAATCTATATTGCAGGTCATTCCAACAGTCTTTCACAGCTGCTATTGGCTTGAAATGCACGACTGAAACTTAATAATTGCCAAGGGAATGAGACACACACACACACACACACACACACACACACACAATTTATTAACATTGTTCCAGGGAGAGTGTATGTGTGTGTGTGTGTGTGTGTCAGTATGATAAGATTTCTACACCCAAATAGTTTCACATTCTCACATCCTCAAATATCACACCCACAGGAACCAGCAGTCGGCTGTGTGAGGTCATGTGCTGCCCCCTGCTGGAATAACTTCTCCTCAGTCTGTATTTTATTCTTTCAATTCACGTTTAGTCAATTTCAGACATGTAAAACAATGGAAACAACTGTTATTTAATTAAAAAAACCTTTTATAACTGCTGTTTTATAACATTTGACCTCTATTACAGACCATGTATTAATGTTTTCTCGAATGAATGAATTAACATTGCTGACACACATCACATCCTGTCATTATTTGGTGTTATTGTTATTTTTTGCTGTTTTTAATTGAGCTCATTTTTTTAATCTGTTGTGAAAAAGACAAAAGCATCAAACTCACAGATAAACATGAGGATGGTTTATTAACGTATCCAAGTATCAGTGAGTGTGAACGAAACAACAGCAAAAGTGAACGTTCAAGATCGTCATTGTTGTTGTTTTTTTTAGATTAAAACATTCTATCTATCAATCTATATAAACTAAAATCACAGTTTTTATTTTGAACTTTTCAGGAAAATATGAAACAAAGTGAATCAGATCCACTGTTTTTTAACTGTTACATCAGATAAATAAGAGCTGATAAAACACCCACATGACACTGAGCCTGTCTCCTTTCTCTGGTAACGAGCCATGAGTCCATCATCCAGGACACTTAGATAAAAGATCATCACCTCGTTGTGTTGGTGGGATGAATTCTTCACATCTGGCTGGTAGTTAACAACATCTGGAGCAGGAGAGAGATGATGTTGGACGTCAGGAAGCAAGTCCAGACTGAACATCTGCATCTAAAACCAGAGGAGAAGGACGGATGTCAGCTAGGAGTTTCTCATCAGACTACAGATGCTGCAGTGACACAGTCATGACCAGCAGGGGGCAGAACAAGGCACATGATGATATGTTTATTATTCTTGTATGGAGATAGAAAAGTGAAACATTTCAAGACATTATACTGATGTTTTTTCCTCCTTGACTTTGCGTCCAGACTTGTTGAACACAGCTCCCAGGTTTGTCTCAAATCATGTGGTAGAATCAGGAATGCTGATCAGAGTTTGTAATGGTTTTGTACTTCACACTGAAAGCGTTGATAAAGCTGTGAAAATGTCATGTGAGTGTGGCATTTGGTTTTGAAAATGTTTGTTTCATGTGTGTTCTCTTTGGGTGAGTTAATGTGAACATGTGTGAACATGCCAGACTCATAAAAAGTGGTTTAACTTGATCCAGGGATTTGACTTTACACCTGTAATATCTTACAGATTTGATATGAATCAAATGATTCAGCATTTAATGGAAAAATTCATCATTCAGCGAGCGACAACCAAGCTGTGCCCTGCAGATTACTTAGAAGTCAGAGTTTAGATTTTGGTGAAATATAGCTCAGTCTCTTTAAAATCTTGCACTTTATACTTTACACAGCTGGCTGGTGGTTTTACAACATCTGGACCAGGAGAGAGATGAAGAGGGATGAGGAAGCTCTGAGTGGAATTTAGAGTGAAAAAAAAACAGAAAAAAAAGAAAAGAACAGGTGCTCTTTGGTGAGGGTGCCACAATGGATTTGAAAAATACCAAGGGAGCTCTGTTTTGACAAGAAGTTTAAATGGCTTTATTTAATAAACATGGCCAGATACAAATATAAAAGGTTAAAAAGGCGAAGACCAACGGGTTTCAGCTCTAGTGAGCTTCATCAGGGTTGATGATGATGTTGAACTTCAGCATCAGGAGACTTCTCTGCAACCAGAAAGAATCACACAAGTCCAAACTGAACATCTGCATCTAAAACATTTGAACACTTGAAGAGAAGGACAGATGGCAGGAGTTTCCCATCAGACTACAGGTGTTACAGATGTTGCAGTGACGCATCATGACCAGCAGGGGGCAGAACAAAGCAGACCACAACCTCACCACAGAGAGAGAGAATGAGTCAAGTGTGGTGTCGGTGATCTCCACTCTTCACCCAGCTAGTTGGTGCATAAAGGACAGTGGTTTGACAGAGACCAGACGGGACTTAGAGCAATAAGGTCAACATGTTGGAGTTTCTTGTGAATTTGTATTTTTGACTAAACCAAAAAGAACCACAGTTTCCAACGGTTTCTGAATGAATGAATGATTGATGTGAAGGGATGATTGTCCAACCAGCTATGTGTGTGTGAGGGAGGGGACAGCTGTTCAGACACGCTTGATGAGACAGAAAGTAAGATGTTCAGTCTCTATTGATCAGACTTGATGAGAGCAGCAGCATCCTCGTGGTCTCTCAGCTCCACTCGTTTCTACTATGGTTTTATTCCTCCTGTTCCTGCTTCTTCACTTCACTGAAGCTTCAGATCAAGGTGAGACTCACTGGGGTGTATCATTCAAAGTCGTTTAAAAAGTGTTTGATTGTTAAAAAAAAGCTGAAAAGCGTCGTGTGATTGTTCAGAGAGTGAGTGAGTGAGTGAGAGACAGACAGAGAGAGAGAAAACCTATAACACTCACACGACTTGAGAGCAGACAAGGAAGACAGTAAAAAAAAAAAGCGCTATATAAATGTACACCATTATTATTATTATTATTATTATTAGACATGAGACAGGTGTGAGTGAGTGAGTGAGTGAGTGCCCCCGTGTCGGGCCGCGCCGCCTCGGTCCCCTTGAGCTTGTGTGTGTCTGCGTGTGTGGAGGGATGACAGAGGTGAAAAGAGGGAGCTGACGGTGTAGGTTGATTATGTTCATTTTGTCTTCTCGTTTATATTAGTTTTTTTTTTTTCTTGTGTTCAGACAATAAAATCAAGACTGATGTTACCTGCTTTGACAGTTTCATCTCGACTGTGAGACACTTCTGAGGAAGACTGGAGTCACAGTCGAAACTGTCAAGCAGGTAACACATTTCACCCCAGTGAAGTTAGTTTTAAGTTGGATATTTGACAGACATTCGCTCCTTCTCAATAGCCTACATTAACAATTCATAGAAAATATAAGATGTGTTCAAATGCAATAAAAACAGGTGAGTGTCATAGAGGAGAGTTAGATCTACCATCCTGTGTTGATTTTGAGCCAACAGGTCACATGACCTGGGAGTTATTGAGCTCTAACGCTCATATTTACAGTATAAAATATATTTTAAAAAATCATATGAAATATTAACACTAGAACCGCCGTGAGGTCATTTTGACCTCTCTCGCTTCTTAAAATGCACGTAACTCTGTTTGCGTAAAAACCCTATGTCTCCCAGTCGGTGACTTTTCCTAAAAGTGTGTTCTTCATCATCTTATGCGTTTTCACGATTCTAGTATAAAAGAGAACGAAAAAAAGAGTGATTTTACCTAGAACCGCCAAGAGGTCATTTTGACCTCCATTCATTCTAATGCAAAAATGCTAAATGCACTGCATTTATATAGCCATATACATTATAAAGCCAGCCAGACACACAACTCAAAACACTTTATGGTAATGCTTCACATTCATATACAGTACATACACATACTTTATCAAAAATAACAATAGTCGTTGCTAGGCAACCAATATAGACGACTCTTTATTTTTCTATTTTTCGAACAGTGTGTATATAAAAAATTATAAAAAAGATTTTCCAATCATTGCAATCTGGGCTAAAGAATGTCCATTTAGTCACTCAGTTTGTCAGTTAGTTAGTTAGATAGTTAGTTATTTAGTTAGTCATTTTGACCTCATCCCACAACACAACAGGAGTTCAGATATTAGAAAGTTGTCAAACAGTTAAAACAGGTGTCAAACAGATAACAAATGAACATTACTCATAAATATTGAACATAACAGGACATGACAGTCCCTTGCTCTCATGAGAAATGGACATGAATTCAGAAATTTGTAACTATTTTGAAAATTTTTATATACACACACTGTTCGAAAAATAGAAAAATAAAGAGTCATCTATATTGGTTGCCTAGCAACGACTATTGTTATTTTTTGTAAAGTATGTGTATGTATATGAATGTGAAGCATTACTATAAAGTGTTTTGAGTTGTGTGTCTGGCTGCTTATATAATGTATATGGCTGTATAAATGCAATCCATTTAGCATTTTTGCATTAGAATGAATGGAGGTCAAAATGACCTCTTGGCGGTTCTAGGAGTACATGGAGTGTTGGCGGTTCTAGTGTTAAATGTGTTTAAATGCAATAAAAACAGGTGTGTGTCATAGAGGATAGCTCTACCATCCTGTGTTGATTTTGAGTCAACAGGTCACATGACCTGGGAGTTATTGAGCTATAGGTCTAATGCTCATATTTACAGTATAAAATAAATTAAGAATTCATGTGACCTGTTGACTCAAAATCAACACAGGATGGTAGAGCTAAGCCTCCTCTATGACACACACCTGTTTTTATGGCATTTAAACACATGTAGTATTTTATATGAATTTTTAATGTATTGAGAAGGAGCGAATGTCTGTCAAATATCCAACTTAAAACTAACTTCACTGCGGTACATATTTCTTGATTTTATTGTCTGAACACAAGGAAGAAAATAACTAATGAGCTGACGGTGTATTGTCTTGAAATTACCGACCAAGTCGTGGACTTTACTTTCACTTTCGTCGGCTTACTACGACGTGTAGGAGCGGTGAACGGTTTTGAGAGGGCCACGGGAGCTACGGCCGGTTTTGCCATCTCTGTCAACATGGGAATCAAACCCACGATCTTAAGGTCAAGACAGAGCTGATCAGACAGACACATGATCATCTTTCTATAAGCACTTTTTCGCTCTTTTTTTTCGAAAGATCGCTAATTAACTTACCCGCAGGTTTTTTGAGGTTTACCACCGGCTGGTTAAATTATTTTTAGGAGATAAATGTTGGTCTCATTGATGAAATCTAACAATTGTGGCAGTAGCAGTTTGTTTGAATGAAAAGTGAAGCTTCATGTGTGTTAACTGTTACTGGACAGAAGAGCAGCCCAGCCTCGGGACTCTGTACAGAAATCACCCCATTTAACGTCACAACAATAAATAAATGTTTTACAATGAACACATCAGTCTGCATTAAATTTTATCATTATTGTTATTTATTTATTTTATGTAATATGGTTACGGTTACCCAAATCTCTGTTTTTCTCTGTTTACATGCAAACGTTTTCCAAAATCTCCACTCTGGCCGGAGTTTTAAAAAAGCATTGTTTTCAGGGGCGATTTCTCCGTTTGTGTCTAAATGGAGGGTGCAAATGATGGTTAATGTCTCCGTTTTTAAAAATAACCGGTTACGTATAAACGGGGCCTGAGAGTCATGTCATGTGGATATGGACCTGTTCACCATCAGCTGCTTTTCTCTGAACGGAGCTCTTTCCTGTTTGTGTTCAGGTCTGAACACAGTGAAGGAGGTGAAGCCTGGAGACGACGTCCTCCTGGACTGTCACAGCCCCAGACCGGGTGTCATCTCCCTGGTGGAGTGGAGCAGAGCAGACCTGGACTCGGACGGCTACGTCTACTTCTACCGAGATGAGCGGGAGTACAGGAAGTTCCAGCATCCGTCGTTTATGGACCGAGTGGAGCTGAGAGACCCGACGATGAAGGACGGAGACGTGTCCGTGTTCGTGAACCACGTCACCTCCAACGACACCGGGACGTACCAGTGTTACGTTTCTACCATCAACAACAACGGGCGCAGGAAAAGAGAGTCAGTCAGCAGAACCATCGAGCTACTGGTGGTGGAGAAGGACTCAGGTGAGTAAGAAGACTTGAGAGTGTTTGTGTTTGGTCCAGATGTTGTTGATGACGGTGCACCTTACGTCCCTCAGGTTTACCGCAAAGTTTTCCGAATTAAATCCATGTGTGTCTTTGGGTTATAAAACAGAAAAAAACAATAAGATTCTTTTTACTTTGTTTAGTGGGTTGGGTCAGAGAGTCTGGCCTCATAAACCAGCCGCTCCCGGAAATGCAATTCATTTCATTTCTGAGGGAGAGTCTGGCCTCATCCCCGTTGTAAGCGTTTGGCGCTTCTGAAACCCTCAGAAGGCCGAGCCAATCAGCGTCGCCGCTGTGATTGACACAGCGCGTTGGCCAATCAGGGACCGACTGGTGCAAAGCCCTGTCACTACACCAACTTGCTGATTGGCTGAATGGGGTTGTCTGTCAATGCTTCTACTCCCGCCCACCCCAAACGCTTACAGGGGGAATGAGGCCAGACTCTCCCTCAGAAATGAAATGAAATGAATTGCATTTCCGGGAGCGGCTGGTTTACGAGGTTACAGAGAGTCCAGACTCTGGTGAGTCTTGGTGCTTCCTTGGTTGTTTAATGAACCTGAACCTGATGTTTCGTGTTTTGTCCAGATGTTGTTGCTGATGTTGACTTTGTAGGAAACAGTAGGTCATCTCCTCCCTGACGGCTGACAACTGAACTTTTTCTCTCTGCAGGAGAAGTTCAAGGACTCACCTGGAGCAGAGGAGTCGTTGGTGGATCTGCAGCAGCTCTGATCCTTGTTGTTGCTGCTGCTGCTGTAGTTGTTGTTGTTGCACGACACAGGACACATAAGCAGCAGAGTCCAGCTGTGCGTTGTGGTGACCCCTCCTTGAACTGCCACCTTACCGTGGTGGAGGGTTTGAGAGCTCAGAACCCTGATGAGTCAGACTAAGAGCAGTTCATAGTCAAAGAATAAACAATAAATGTTAATAATTATCAGGTATTCGTGGGTTTTTCTTTCTATTTCTGTTTGACACTGATGCAGATTTTAATGACTCTTTATGTAGCAGAGAATTGTGAGTTCAGTACCTGCCACTTCCTGATGGTTGAGCAGCTTCTTCTTCTTTATTTTTTATATATATATTTTTTGGGCGTTTTATCGCTTTTATTAGATAGTGCAGTCGAGAGGGAACAGGAAATGTTGATGCAGAGAGAGAGGAGTAACACCTCTGGCCTGCTCAACCTGCTGTGCTGCTTGACGCCTCGGTTGAGCAGCTTCTTGTCAAACTGCAACACCTTTACCAGCAGTGCAACGCCTCTGCTGAGAGCGACTGTGTTTCTTTTAAACACCCCCATGTCTCATTGCCCAGAAAAATATAAAGCCTTGGGGCGTCGTGTGGCGTAGTGGTTAGAGCAGGCGCCCCATGTACAGAGGCACAGTCCTCGCTGCAGTCGGCCCCGGTTTGGATCCCGCGTTGGGTGCCATTTGTTGCGTGTCACTCCCCCTCTCTCTGCTTCCCGTTTCCTGTCTATCTCAACTATACTATCAAGATATCGTCATATCTGCACTGACGTTTAGTTGACTTATAAATGTTTGGAGTTTGTTTACGTCAAGTTTTCCATGTTTTTTTCTTTGTTTCTTGCGCCACCTACAGGCCTGTTGGATATACTCCAGATTTTAGAGTCGTTTTGAGTGGATTTGTGTGCACACAGATATTTAAATGCCATGTTTTATGGGAAACCTTTAGAGGAGGAACAAGGATAAGATAATTATGAGGAAGAATGTGTTAGTGCCTGTGAATTACACGGCTTCATAGGAATGAGGAAAAGCTGAGTTATGTGTGAAGTTAAAGACATGGTAGGCTCTTCATACAGAGAGGAGAAGAGCCTGGTGTCTGTTCACTCTGAATTTTGTCTGGATTCTGGTTCTGGTCTAGAGAGCCAATCTGGAATTCACCAAATGTATCAAAGTAAAAGTGTTCACCAAAATAAAACGAGTTAAAATAGACAATAACTTGTAATACAGTTGGTTAACATAATGGCTCAGGGATTTTCTTGTAAATTATATTATTTAAATTATAAAGTTTCACGGCATTTTTATTAGATTGGTACTTTTATTTTGAGGGGAAAAGCCTGTCTCTCTCGCCCTGGTTCCGGTTGCTTACCAGAAAAGCCACTAAATGGCCCCAGACGACATACAGAAACAAAAAGTAAAGTTATCACATGACCTGCAGGAAAAAATTCCTTAACATAAACTATTTCAAAATGAAAGCAGTCTCCTTCCTCAACATCCTGTTACCTCATTGTTCCTGATTAACAAATGCCATTGTTGTATTTCTCAGTAAAACTCACCACACCTTAGGAATGTCCCTCCCTCAGAATCATTACCTCATCTATCTGTGAGTAATAATGTCGGCAGCAATAAAGGTCCATGTCAGGCTTACAATAAGCTTCATTGTTTGTTTCCCTCCTCTTTCTGTTCACTTTCAGTCTCTTCTCATTGGTTGTTTTATAGTGAAGCGCCTTGAAACTGTGTCTTTGAAATAAATAAAGTTATTATTATTATTATAATCATTACATCCACTTCAGCAGTGGACCGTCCAATGTCCTGTTCGGACCAGGTGAGAACCAGGCTGTGGTGTTGAGCCAGACATGGACGCTCAGTGATCACAGGTCAACTTTAGACTGACTCGTCCTCCCACAGTGATGTCGGGAGGTTTGATTACATGCTTCATCTCAGAATGAAACAAGGAACAGAAAGTCACAAAAGTTCCCAGTATCATATCATCTTCTAGTCTCGTAAACCAGCCTCTCGCGGAAATGCATTTCATTTCATTTCTCGGGAGAGTCTGGCCTCATCCCCATTCTAAGCGTTTGGACTGAAACCCTCAGAAGGGTGATTGACACAGCACGTTGGCCAATCAGGGACCGACTGGTGCAAAGCCCCGTCACTACACCAACTTGCTGATTGGCTGAATGGGATTGTCTGTCAACGCTACTACCAAAGATATTAAACCGTCTTTGCTACTACTCCCGCCCAGCTACCGCCCACCCCAAACGCTTAGAGGGGGGATGAGGCCAGACTCTCCCGAGAAATGAAATGAAATTCATTTCCGCGAGAGGCTGGTTTACGAGGCTAGTAATCTTCTGCTTCCTCCTGCTTCTCTCTGCTTCCTTAATTACACTTTGATCTGTACAGATCCAATCAGCAGCTCTGCTTTTAGAAACGGTTTGAACTTCCGCAATTGTTGAACTTTTGATCAAAGCATTCAGTCATGTCATGACATTTCAAGTTTCCAGGGGCTGAACTCCAGGTTGTCATGGTTACTGGACGATGCACTAAAGGTGCAGATTATCTGGACACTTGGTACCTGTGACATCTCCTTATCTCTGGATACTGAGCGTCATTACGTTAAAATAATAAAAATAAAAGTACAGCCTTCCTTTCTTTTGTTCTTTCTTAAACAAATGCTGTGTCAGGAAACAGTTCTTGTAACTGTCTGTGTCTCCACCTCTTTCGTCACACTAACTGATCGAAAATCAGTGGTTTGTCCTGTCAGCTCATGGGCTGCAACCTGTTTCACACAGCTGCTGTTCAGTCACATGTTTTAAATATTAAACTGACACACACATCAATTTCAAACTTTTCATTTCTCCAAGTTTTCATTTAGTTAGGTGTTTGTTTTTTTGTTTTTTTAATTTTGTGATATTTCAACACACAAACACAAAGACAAAAGCATCCAACTCACAGATAAACATGAGGATGGATGTGCCTTCAAGAATTAGTGAACAGCAATGTTTACAACAGCAGAGTCACAATAAACTCAGAGCCCGTCCACACAAATACAGATTTTGTGAATCTGCTGTTACGCCCAGGGTCTAAGGTTGCAACATAAGGTGGGCTCTCCACCTCTCTCACTGATAACAAATAATAATGCCAGCACCACTTGAATCACAGATACACAGGTCACCATTTCACATAGTATAGCTCAACAATAGAAATGACAAGGACACATGGTGGGTGCTGGCAGTGCAGTTGTTTCACCCACATTTTTTTTTGCTGTGTTATAATTATTTTATTTCCACACCTGGGTTGCATCTCAGGCTTGATTTGTGGGGTGGGACCAACTGACTATATGAATGAAATGTTTGCTTTGCCTTGTTATCCTGACGAAGATCCACAGGGATCAAAACGTTGATCTTTCCACAATAAACAATAGAGGAGCGTGATACAGACTCCACTTCCTTTTTTTCTCTGAGTTTACTTTGTTGGTCCCGCACCTGTAGTATTTTGGATGTGCGTGCTCCACTCCACTTTTGTAATTATTTCCTCCCCTACAGTTTCAGTTTTATTTGACAGAAGGAACAGAAATTTAGTAAGTTCCCCATTAGCATAATCTACAGGATCAGATCATCACTTCTGCTTCCTCCTCTGGTCAGATCACTTTCTCTTTTTCTACCTCAACTGTACTACACACTTCAACTACATAACCACATACACAACACTTTGATCTGCACAGATCCAATCAGCAGCTCTGATTCTTCTTTCAGAACCTTAGAACTTTAGAAACTTTCACTTTAGAAACAGTTTGAGGCGTTTAACCTCCTTTGTTGAACCTAGATTAAAATATTGTTGCAGACAGTGTTGGAAAGATTACTTTGGAAATGTAGTCGGTTACAGGTACAAGTTACCCTAATGAAAAAGTAATAGTAGTGTAACTATTTCAATTACTTTCTCAAAGTAATGTAGCCAAAATTATTGCATTTAATTACATTTCAATTACTTTTCAATTACTTTACTTTTACTTTTCTTAATTTTGAATGAATGCTCTCAACTGTTAACCATTTTCACACCTAATAGTGTGTTAACCCTTCAGCAATAACTTAAAGGACAATTCCGGGCAAATTCAACTCTGGGCTGTATTTTCCTAAAATTTTAGGTCTAAAAGAAGGAATCTGAAGGTTTTTAGTTTAATTGCTCCTGTTTTGCGGTAGTTGTGTCTGTCCCCGCATCGCCACGGCAGCAATGAATGGGAGCGGATTGAAGTTCTGCTGCTTAGGCTGTTTCCATCCCTCAAAGCCACAGACAGCGTCAGATGGAGACTCAAACATGCAGCCAGAAGTTTATTTACTTCAAGCAAGTCCAGAGTTGATATTCCTGTGTTTATGACACAAACGGGAGCTTCCGACTGCACCTGAACACACCGAGCGTCAACTTGGGTCTCGCGTGAGACTCTGAATTAGATCTAGTTTTACAAACATGTCGGCTTGCTTGAAGTAAATAAAACTTCAAAAACACTAACGTCTCCTCCTCTCTAGTGACTGACAGGAGTTCCTGTTTGTAATGTGGGAACAGGTTTGATTGGAGAACAACTGCACCAACTTGTGGTCGCTAACATCAACTGCACTGAAGTCACATTCATGTCACAATTACCACATCCTCAAATCTCAAACAAACAGGAATCAGTGGGTTGATATGTGAGGTCATGTGCTGCCCCCTGCTGGAATAACTCTTTTATTATTTCAGTTTAAGTATAATTGTGTGTAAAACGATGCAAACAACTGTTAAAAGATCTTTCAATAACTCCTGTTCATGGATTATTGATATTGCTCATATCCTGTCATTATTTGATGTTACTGTTATTTTTTGTATTTTGTATTTATTAATTTCTCCCCATTTTGATTTAGTATTTTTTTCAGTTTTGTGCATATTTCAACACAAAGACAAAGACATCAAACTCACAGATGAACATGAGGATGGTTTATTAACGTTTATTAAGAATCAGTGAGAGTGAACAAAGCGACAGGAGAAGAAAATGTTCAAAATCGTAGTTTTTTCTTTCAGATTAATTAAAACATTTATTCATAAAATCACTGAACTAAAAAATTATATTGAAACAAAATGTCACATCAGGTGAATAAGAGCTGATAAACACCTGTGTGACATCACTGATCCGCCTCCCCCGCTTTAGGAGGCATGGCCACGCCCCAGGGCATGCTGGGTAAATAATGTGCCAGCCACTCCCCCCAGCTGCTCCTGGGCTCCTCCCCCATCTCTCCTCCTCCTCCTCCTCCTCCTCCTCCTTCTCCTCTTTTTACCTCCCACCCCCCGACCACCCAGTCCAGCTCCTCCCTCCCTCCCCCGTCCTCACTCCTCTCCTCCCTCAGAATCACACTGTAGCGCTTCCTGGACACTCCTCCTCCTCCTCCACCTCCTGCTCCTCCTGCTCCTCCTCTTCCTGCTCCTCCTCCATCCTCTGCCGACACCCTGCACTCCTCCATCACATCCTTCCATCCGTCTATCTCCTCCTCCTTGCTCAGCAGGCGGTACAGCGTCTTCCTGTACACTCCTCCTCCTCCTCTTTCTCCTTCATCCTCCCCCTTCACCTCCTCCTCCTCCTCCCTCCTCCTTTTCGCTCCCGTCGGCTCCAGGGTGACCACAGGTGTTTCTTTGCCTCCCTCTCCCTCTCCTCCTTCTCCTCTTCCTCCTCCTCCATCCTCTGCCTCTCTGTGGATGAACAGAACGGAGCGATACAGCGCCATCACTCCTCCTCCTCCTCCTCCTCCTCCTGCCGCCTCCTTCTCCTCTACCTTCCTGCTGTACGTCATCAGCATCACCCCGTCTCCTCCTCCTCCTCCTCCTCCTCCTCGTCTGTTTGCCAGCGCCACGCTCAGCGGCCTGTACACCCTCCGGTACCAGACGATCATCTTCACGAGCGTCACCGCGCTGCACGCCGCCGACGCCGCGCACAGCAGCAGGCACGCCGCGAACAGCCAGATGCAGAAGACGCCCGCGGCCGCCGAGGAACTCGCCGCGTCGCCGCCTCGCTGCCGCACGTCGCCCGCTTTGTCCAGGGAAGGGTTAGTCGTGGTCGCGGTTGTGGTCGTGGTTCCTTCGGTTTCGAGCATCCAGCCATCGTCGTAATCATCGGGTTCGGTCGTCAGAGTCAGAGACGTTGTCGTGGGTGCAGCCGTCGTGGTCGCTGGTCTTCCACCTGAAGCTCTGGGAGGAGGATAAGATGGAGTCGCCACCTCGGACCATTCAACGAAACTGGTGAACGTTTGGATCCAGGACCACGTGACTACTCGGTGGTACACCGTGTGGGGCAGTAACGCAACGTCCGTGAACGGAGCGGGAGCTGGAGTGGAGGCCGGTGTAGGAGGAGCAGGAGGAGATGTAGCAAAGGCAGGTATAGGAGGAGCAGATGTAGGAGGAGGAGGTGTAGGAGGAGGAGGTGTAGGAGGAAGAGGTGTAGGAGGAGGTGTAGGAGGAGCAGATGTAGGAGGAGCAGATGTAGGAGGAGGAAGTGTAGGAGGAGCAGATGTAGGAGGAGCAGATGTAGGAGGAGCATATGAAGGAACAGCAGGAAGAGCAGAAGGAAGAGGAGCAAGAGTAGGAGGACGAGCAGCATAAGGATCAGGAGGGTAAGTTGTTCCTTCATAAGACGGAGACGCCTGGTCAACGTCACCACCTGGAGACGAACACAGATCCGATTCCTCCAGATTCAGGACGGGTGTACCTTTGTGCGCCGGTGGAGAATCGCACACCTGTCAACAGACAACAACCGGTCAAAAAAAAAAAAGGGGGGGAATTGACGGCAAAAGTCAGAGTCATTTTGGTGGATTTTCAATAAACAACCGGCGGTCGACCTCAAAGCTCGGATTGGAAACCTGTTTAAAGCTGCTAACGATCGGCTTCTGACCGCAGTGGGAATGTGTCACCTAGAGCACTGGAAAAGAGAGTAACGACAGCATTGGTCCAATGGAAGCGCCTCCTGGTGGAGGAATATGGGTATTGCAAGAACAATTGCAATTGCCCAAGAACCGACATCTCTGCATTGTTGGTGAATGAGCCAGTGTGGTATTTTCAATAATTTAAGGACATTTATAGATCACCCACGTTAATAGCATCATTGAGGACCTTTTACAGGTCAACATTAACACATAGGCGAGTAAAAAAAACAACCCAAAAAACAGTTGTCTATATTAATGTTTCAATCTACATTTTGTAATAAAGTATAATTTGATATGACCAAGACACCTAAAAACAAAAACACGGCCGTTTTCATTAATTTAGAAGCAAGTGGGCAACACACATACATTGGAGTGAATGAGTTTTCTGGGCGCTTTTGCAATACCCATATCCTGCCACTAGGGGCACAAAACCCTTACCACGGGAGTCAATGGTGGTGTCGTTACTCTCTTATTCCAGTGCTCTAGTGTCACCGACCCGCGTCAAACGACTCTGCAATCGAGGGTTTTAATCGGCTTGCAGTGGGAACGTTAACCCGCTATTTTTATGTTTTGTCCTTGTCCCTAATTCACATGCAACAGGGAAAATCGAATAACTGACGGTATCTCCTCCTCAAGACTAGGTGGAGATATGCATCATTTCAGCAGGTTAATACGGACCCCAGACTTAGAGTTCTCAACTTCAGTTCCCGACAAGACGCGCCGGACCGGGTCCGGGTTCGGGCTGAAAATAGGCTGTAGCCTACAAACGACTCGGGTCGGTCCACAAGCTTCCTTTTTTTTCTTTCTAGTTATAAAACACATGTGTGAAATGCACTCAATTGGTGCTGACGGCGCTTTTTAAAATTTCGTTCGCTGGGTTCGGACCGGCTTCTGTGCTACAGTCTGTCTCGTACCTATGCATTGCCCAGTTTCAGTCAGATTAAGGCGCATACGCAGAAGAAAATCGTTAATCAATCGCATTATCTGGGTGTCTTAGTCGGATCTGGAGAAGTCCGGTATTAGTCGGACTAATGTGTTTACATGAACTTCAGTTGTCCAGTTATAGTCAATAATAATAAGGCAATAATTCCTTTTTTCTTTTCAACTGTCATGTAAACGTACTGCGTGACGCTGTGCCAGTTGTGATTCGTACAAGACGCTTTGCTCGCACTGGCAGGACAGCGAGATCGGAGAGAGCAACTCGTGATCTGTTATTATGCCGATTGTAACTGAGAAGACCAGTGCTTTGACCCACTAACGTTAGTGGGAAAGCAGCATGTCCGCTATTCAGAAAATTTCCGAAGGACTGTCATTCTGAATTTCCGAGGGGCCGCCATTCTGAAGGTGTCAATCGCGGTGTTTTATTTTGAAGGGTTAGCGTTACGACCGGATTCTCTTGTGTTTCTTTGTTTGACTTCCTCCCCGATGCGATCGCTCGCGGAAAATACACCAGATGAAACGATCGCTGCAGGGCGCGAGCCGGCGGCGCATCTGGTGTGTGTGAATGACAAAATTAGTTAACATGGCCGGTGTGTCCCCGGCCGGCTAATAATGTACAGTGGGCTAATATACAAGACAAAAAAGATACCAATGTGCACCCCTCCCGGGATTCGATCCCTAGTCACCCACTGTACTACCAGAACAGACAGCACATCTAAAGCCGCGTTTCCACTACATGGTACCGGCTCGACTCGACTCGACTCGGCCTTTTTGCGTTTCCATTACGTAAAGAATCTGGAACCCGGTACTATTTTTTTAGTACCTGCTTCGCCGCGGTTCCAAAACGGGTGAAGCGGTACTAAAATGTGACATGTAAACATTGCAGACCGCTGATTGGTCAGAGAGTCGTCACCAGCGGCCGCGGGTCATCAGATATCACCGCATTTCAATTAATAAATGTTTTAAAATGAACAAACTACGCAAGTCTGGTCACTTTTCCGCTGTTTTGCTAACCCCCCCTCCCTCTGGCCATGTGGATTTGTTTACAAACGAAGTCGGCGAAAAATCAATACTGAGTGGATAACGATATAACACATACGATGTTACGACGTGTATGTAAGGGATATACATACAGGATGTATGGAAACTTTTCGAAATGGCACGCCTTTCAGGGTCGGAATGGCGCCGTTTTTCCAAAACAATAAAAGGCCGGCATTCCGAAACATGAAAGTAAACATTCGGAATGGCACACTGGAACTGAGTCTCCTATTGGCTGGTGAAGCTCCCTGAAGGTTCAGGTGCAGCCTGAAGTCGAGACTACTCGTCTACTCACCACACTCTCTCCATCGGGAGTGACGATAGGGCCGTCCCGGGTGTAGACGTTCAGTTCGTAATCATCAAGGTATCTACGCAAGTAACCAAGGGAACAGGAGCAGGCCCAGGGATTGGCTGAGAGAAAGAGATAGGGCACTTCCTCTTTGGGGCTAAACCAATCATCTGGCATCACTTTGATCTGAAACCAAAAAAAAACACAATTGGTCAAACTCCGCCCCCTTCAGGCAAAAAGGTGAACAGCAGCTGTGGGTTTTGTGCTGAACTACTCGAGGCCTCCTTTACTCTGTTCTCCCACCTTGTTGATCTCCAGGTATAGGGTTTCTAGGACTGGAAG
Source organism: Trachurus japonicus (assembly GCF_045865225.1). Classification (NCBI taxonomy): domain Eukaryota; kingdom Metazoa; phylum Chordata; class Actinopteri; order Carangiformes; family Carangidae; genus Trachurus; species Trachurus japonicus. The sequence continues at coordinate 3,811,449 of NC_140924.1, forward strand.
GGGGCGGAGCATGAGTCCAGGGAGCACCTTGATCTGATTGGATGACAGCTCCAGGATCTGGAAGGTGACAGTATGAGAAAACATTTACGCGCTTTGTTTGGACTTTGTTCATCCGGTCAAGATTCAAGAGTTAAAGAGGAACTATGCAAGTCCGGTTGCTTTTCTGCTGTTTCTTGACCCCTGTTTTCAACGAAGCTGATGAGAAATCAATCCATGGAGCGGTGGATAACGTTATTTATCATCTACCATGTTACCAAATTTCCCTGAGCGGGACAATAAAGTTTATCGTATCGTATTGTATCGTATCGTATCTTACAAGTCATTGATTTAACCAGAACTAGGACTCTGAGGGTGGTTACGGTAAAAATGTAAGCATAGTTTAGTTACAAATCCTGCATAGTTCCTCTTTAAGGCCTGTTCGTAAACTCCTTAAGAGGAGAGACATTTTTTCGTTTTCTCGAGGCAGCATGAATAAGAAATAAGTTAGTTCTGGCATTCAGGGCATTTCACACAACATTTCATACTTCAGGAGAAACTCAAGCGCAGAACTCCTGGGAGTTCCTCATACAGTACGTGCACGCTAAGGGAATCCCTGTGGGAATCTAACTGTTACCACCACTACAACGACAAAAACAATGGAGGAGATGACATTTTTTTTGTTGATTGAGCAAGACAAGGAGGATTTACTGATATTCTGCACAGTTGCGGAGAAGATGGAAAGAAGGTGGCATGTCCAACCTCTCAATATGAATTTTTTTTTGCCTTTTTTATTTGATAGTACATAGTAAGATAGACAGGAAAGGGGGAGGCAGAGAGAGGGGGAAGGACATGCAGGAAAGGTCTGCCCGACGCAGGATTTGAACCGGGGACGTCTGCGTTGAGGACTGTAGCCTCTACATGGGGCGGCCGCCTTAACCACTGCGCCACTTCCGCCCACTGACCAATCACACAATAGTTGTCGGACACGAGAAAAAAGTTCTGCCCTGCTGATTTGTTGAGAACAAGCTGCGATTTTTTTCTCACAGCCCAGGGAGCGAGAACAAATTTCTTTCTTTCTTTCTTTCTTTCTTTCTTTCTTTCTTTCTTTCTTTCTTTCTTTCTTTCTTTCTTTCTTTCTTTCTTCTATGAACAGGCTTTTAATCTCGAATCCTGAACACACCACCTCCAATATCTTGTTCTTCAGTTATGAGTCCGTAACCTTGACGACTTTGGTTTCTCAATAATTTTAGCAAAGTTGTGGTAACACATGCTAATATGCTAACAGGCTGACGCTGACCTCCAAGCTGCTGAGTCCGGAGAAGGTGTTGTCGCTCAGGGAGCCGATGTTGTTGCTCTCCAGGTAGAGTTCAGTCAGACCGGGGCAGGCGGAGAAGGAGTGGTCGGCGAGGGACGTCAGCAGGTTCGAGCCCAGACGGAGGACGCGCAGGGTGGGCAGGACGGGGCCGGAGGTCGGGGTCACCTCTGGGACCTGGAGACCAGAGAACCGATTAGCTTTTGTAGTGTATTTTCTACCTCCTAATATGTTAAGTAATTTACCCTGAGAGTTATTGATGTGTTTAGTATATGAACGTCGTAATGAACGGTTTAGTATATGATCCACTTTAAATTATTTTCGTTTTACCTTTTGAACTATCTCACGACCCTCTCCAGGTGTGTTCTTTGCTTTCTTGAAGGTAAATGACCATTATAATATAAACCATGACTTTGTTCGGACTGAAGGCTATACTTAGGTAATTTTGTAGTTTAATATAGCTTAACGGTCAATTTCATAGTAATGTCATGTTTTCCATAAAGGCAAAAGATTACACATGCTTTTCATGCTTTGAATTATGACAATTATGACACAATTAATTGTTATTTCTAGACTAATTCTAGACATTATCACGTATATGATCCACTTTAAATTCTTTTCGTTTTACCTTTTGAACTATCTCACGACTCTCTCCAGGTGTGTTCTTTCTTTGCTTTCTTGAAGGTAAATGACCATTATAATATAAACCAAGACTTTGTTCGGACTGAAGGTTATACTACTGTATATAGGTTAGGTCACTTTTTCTGGACACCTGTAAGTGGTTTACCATACCTATGATTATGTCAGCCTGAAGGTCAAGATGTCAAATAACAGAGGGTAACTTGGACATGTTAGGTATTGTCTTAGCTTATGTCCATCTTGGTCAGTTACATTCTTTTGTTTTGGAGTTTTAAGAAACATATACTGTATAAGCTCTGGACTTTTGGCCAAGAGAGAGAGGTCTCATATTGGCTCCAGAGACTTCTCGAATATTCAGCTTTTTGACACTGTATCTTTTTTTGTAATAAACCATTTTTTTTACCATCTACAAAGAAGACGTGTCAGAGTGGTCATCATTTCATCAGCATCGACATCAAAATATACCACACTTTGATGTTGAAAGATGCCGGCCGAGTTGAAGCAGGTTTCTTTTTTTTTTTTGACACACCTTGTTGGCCGTGAGGTCGATCTCATAGATCTCTGTGAAGCTCTGGTAGGAGGACCAGGACAGGCTGGAGAACAGGTTCCTGGGAAACAAGAGCACCTTCAAGAGAAGAAAAAGATGTACAGGCTGTTAACTACGTGATAATGTCAACAAATAGCCTAGAAATAACAATTAAAGGTTGAATATGTAGAATATTTATTAAAAGCTATATTTTTTCAAAAATAATACATCCATGGGGCCTTTAGAGGGGTACAGAATGAAAGTATTGCTTTTCCATAAAAAAAAAATTTTTAGTCTGAATTATTATTTTTAATATTTTTGACGGGCTCGACAACTGACTTTCTGTCAACGTTCTGTTTACATTCGTACCTGCCTGTAGCCGACATGTGGCTCAACTCTCCGCTGTTTTCCTGCCTCCTCCCGGTCGGATGCGTTTGTTTCCAACCAAGCCTTTTTACTAATCAATCGGTGGATCAATGGATTATCATATACTTGTTAGGATGGGTGTATTTGTGTAGTCTTATCTGTCATAAACACGTTTATCGTCGCGGACTTTCGGTGCCACGGAGCTCCTTTTTTTTTTTTTTTTTTTCAACTTGACGAGAGCAGTGACAGCGGAGGCTCTGAGGCTCTGAGCAGCAGCGGTGTGGAAGACAGAGAGCCTCCACTGTCCCTGTAACAAGCTACAAGTCATTTATTATGCTGTTAATGACGGTAAAAATGAAACATAAGGTAAATATCCTGCTTAGTTCTCCTCCTCTGCTGTCCTCTGATCAGAGCGGAGTCCCTAGCAACGGCCCGTTTTACCTAGCAACGGTCTGGCAATCGACTACTGGAATTCTTTTTCTGTTGTTTTTCTTGTAATTCTACATAGTCAACCTTTAATTGTGTAGTAATGTCAAGAAGCTTAACGGTCAATTACATTAATGTCATGCTTTCCATAAAGGCCAAAGATTACACATGCTTTTCATGCTTTGAATTTTTCTCCACCAAGTCCTTGAAATTGACCGTTATTTCTGGGCTATTTCTACTCAATCAATCGTTATTTCTTGGCGATATTTGTCGGCATTAAAATATGAAATTGACCGTTATTTCTGGGCTATTTCAAGACATTATGACACAATTAATTGTTATTTCTAGGCTATTTCTAGACATTATCACGTAATGAATGGCCTGTGAATTAAAGGGTTACGGAAAACATTTATGGCTCCTGTCTTATCAGGCTTCAACAGGCCGCCTGTGGTTTCCAAATGTCAGTCAAATGCCTCGTCCAATCAACGCTCGGAAAAAGGTCGCTGTATTCCCGACAGGAAGTGGCCTGTGTTCACAGATAAATTTCCCCTTGTCATCGATAGTTTATTGAGTTTCATCAAATGTTTCAGTTTTATTGTTTATTTTCTTTCTTTCTTTTATTGTAATTCAATTTCATATTGTCATTCACTGTTTTACATCATGATGTCACTTTTACTTTAATGCAGCTGTAATGATAAAAAGCTATGGTTGTTTTAATTATTCAGTTGTTTTGTGTTTCAATTTCAATTTATTAGTTTTTTTGATTATTTTTTGTTAGTTGTTCATATATTACTAATTGATTAATATTCAGTGTTATAGTTCCATTATATAGTAATTTAACTACCCTAACTATGATATTTATTTTGTTTGGTTAACTAGTATTTTGTTTATTTTGGTTAACACTATGTTGTACATGACCGATGTAGATGATATAGACAGAACAGTGTGCATGTTTGTCTTTTTATATGTATATTTTTTAATCACTCTTATTTCATTAGATTTCATTAATCCGTCTTGACAAAAAGATAATAACAACAAACAAACACTTTCATTTTTCGAAGCATGTTTGTAGGCTATATCTGGTTACTTAGGTAACAAAGTCATGTGAATAACTAATTTCACAAACTTTAAAGGATTTAAACTATGGAAACCTGATGTGGTCAGACTCACAAATACACATGGGTCAATGACGTGATGCAAATGCATTAGAATTTAAATACAAAAGCAAAAACATATTTCAATTTACTCTTTTCAGAAGAAAGTATATTTTCATAAATCCTGTGTATAGGTGGATCAAATATTTAATATTTTATAATATTCTTTTTTGGTCAGACCATTTGACATCTTGAGGGACATTCAGTCTGACATTTGTTTAAAAAAAAAAAAAGGTTCAAATGACATTATACAAAATGTACATTTAAACTCTGATGCTTTTGAAACTATTTATTTAAATAATATTTATTTGTCTGACCCAGAGCTTCTGTGAAAGTTTTCCATATTGATCACAGATTTGAACGCTCAGTCCTGGTGTTGTCTATGACCCGACTTCTCTTGGTTACCTTGGTCGTGGTGGGTTCAAGTCCCGCCGGGATGTCGCTGAACCCGGCCGCCGTGCAGTTCTTTCTGGGCCGGTGGTCCTTGTCTCTGTCGCTGATGCAGCCGGTCACCGTCGCTGTAACCGTGGCAACGTGAGACAAGAGGAGGAGGAGGAGGAAGAGCTGCATCGTTAGAAGACCCTCAGCTGCTGGAAGTTTGTGTGTGTGTGTGTGTGTGTGTATGTGTGTGTGCGGAGAAACAAGACAGTGAAGAGGAATGTGTGTGTGTGTGTGTGAAGCAGGAAGTGTGATAAGACTGAGCTCAGTTCAGCTGAGTGTGTTGATACGAGACTCGTATGTGTCACTACTACATTTTCACGTTTCCTGTTCATCATATTTGCAGCTGAGCCCGAAGCCACAAAGCATCATGGGAACTAAATCTGTGACAACTGTACACGTGTCTCATCTACATTCTGCCTGGATCTAAGGCAATGCTTTGTCAAGACTGTTACTGCCTCATGTACATGTTGCATGTTTTCAATGCTATTCAATTTCAAATTCAAATTCAAATTTTATTTATTTATATGGCACCTTTCATGCTTAAAGGGACAACGAGGAGTTTCTCCATCGGCAGAACCAAAAATTCTGCGACAATAAAAAAAGTCTCATATTAATGTGGATGAATCTACATTACCCACATTTGTTAATATGTCAATTTTTGATAAATATATTGTTTTGTCTCTATCGTTATTGTCACTTTAAAGCAACACAAAGTGTAACTAAAAACAACAACGAAAAGAAAGAGAACCCAGGCAGAAGTGTGGCAGGCCCCCAGGAGACTATTAAAGTCAGTAAAAACTAAAGAATAAAACAGTAAGATAAGATAGAAAGTCTAAGATAAGATAAAAGGTATAAAAATCATAGAAAATAAAATAGATGAAATAAAATAAATATATAAAATCAGCTGAAATCATAGAAAATAAAGAGTAAATATGGTAAGTCCAAAAGCAACAAAAATAAAGGCTGCCACTGATCGCTGTCTTGAATATTTATATTGTACAGTTAGACACTGTTTATAGGATGTCTTCATCTTGCTTTTATTGGCCACATTGAATCTTTCACATTGTAAGGAAGATGCCATTTTCATTTTCCACTTTAAAATTATAGTCAATCAATAATCAATTATATCTTGTAAATAAGAAGTCTTTGCAGAATAAGCAACACAATATATTCTCACAGTGAGTGAACAGAAATATCTTACACGTTTATAGCCAGTAGTTAGAGCTCAACTCTGAACAATAAACCTCTCAGTGTTCTGTGTAACAGTCAGTCAATGTAGCTACTGTATGCAGAATAACCAGAACCAGAATAACTCAAATGGTGAAATTGAGAACAATAACAATCTTCTTTTTCACATTTTTTTTATTTACTAGACAAAACACTGGGATATTTGCTGTGCAGAGTTGATCAAGAGCCTTAGTCAGAAGTGAGTGCTTGTAGAGCTTTACACAGTGATTGATATTAGTCAATGACCGTTGGGGGGGGGGTGCACATAGGGTGGCCAATCAGATTGCAGGGGAGGTGGGTCCAGTGGCGTCAGGAGAAGCAGTCTCATCAGGAGGAGCAGTCTCATCAGGAGGAGCAGTCTCACCAGGAAAAGCAGTATCATGAGACGGAGGCGCCTGGTCGGGGTCGCCAGTTGGAGCCGATTGTGTTGGAGACGAACACAGATCCGATTCCTCCAGATTCAGTAAAGGTTGACCTTTGTGCATTGGTGGAGAATCACACACCTGTCGACAGACAACAACCGGTCAAAAAGGGAAAGTGACAGCAAAAGGGGGAATTTTGGTTGATTTTCGATAACAACCAGGGGTTGACCTCACAGAATTGCAGAGCTCCTTTTTTTGCTTGAATTTGAACTGTTTGGCCCATTTCCCACTGGCCAGAAAACCTGTTTAAACCTGCTAACGATCGGCCTCTGACCGCAGAGGGAATGTGTCACCGACCTGCATCATCCCGCGTGAAACGACTCTGCAATTGACAAGGGTTTTAATCGATCCGCCTCTTTACTTGTGTGGCAAGGTGAAGAGGGCCCGGGCGGGGATTGAACCTCCTGGGTAAGAGTCACGCGCGCTTGCCAGTCACCCGAAGGGACATCCCCTTGCCCAAGTAGCCAGGGCACATGATCAATTGGAGGCATAGTGACAGGTGACTGGCAAGCGCGCGTGACTCTTACCTGGGAGGTGTGGGTTCAATCCCCGCCTGGGCCCTCTTCACCTTGACACACTTGCACTATATCAACATGGAAGTGAAGCCACAACTATTGTGTCCACCGCACTTTCTTTTTAATGTAAGTTGTTAAAGACACAACAACCGGCCCACCATCTTCCATGCTGCTTTCTGTTGTTTACTTTGTTGTTTTCTGTCACGCTGACGTTGCGATAAACATAATGACATCTGTAGACACACAGGGTTTTGGCCAGTGGGAAAAGAAGTCAATTGTAACTGGGTCGACCCGTGTTTAAAAAACCTGCGTTGACCCACTAACGTTAGTGGGAAAGCGGCATGAGTCTCCTATTGGCTGGTGAAGCTCCCTGAAGGTTCAGGTGCAGCCTGAGTCGAGACGACTCGCCTACTCACCACACTCTCTCCATCGGGAGTGACGATAGGGCCGTCCCGGGTGTAGACGTTCAGTTCGTAATCGTCAAGGTATCTACGGAAGTAACCAAGGGAACAGGAGCAGGCCCAGGGATTGGCTGAGAGAAAGAGATAGGGCACCTCCTCTTTGGGGCTAAACCAATCATCTGGCATCACTTTGATCTGAAACAAAAAAACATCATTGGTCAAACTCCGCCCCCTACAGGCAAAGACGTGAACAGCAGCTGTGGGTTTTGTGCTCTCCTTTTACTTGGTGTGTGTTCTCCCACCTTGTTGATCTCCAGGTACAGGGTTTCTATGACTGGAAGGGGGCGGAGCATAAACCCAGGGAGCACCTTGATCTGATTGGATGACAGGTCCAGGACCTGGAAGGTGACATGAGAAAACATTTACCAGCTTTGTTTGGACTCATTCAAGAGTTTAAGAAGAACTATGTTCTGCTGTTTTGCTAACCCTCCTCCTGGCCATGTGCATTTGTTTTCAACAAAGCTGGTGAGAAATCAATCCATGGAGCGGTGGACAACATTATTTATCATCTCCCATGTTACCATGTGTATAATTGTGGAGAGTTATCTGTCATAAACAATACCCAGCCATCACCAAGACATCTTAAGATGTCTTGAGACGTCTTGGTAAGTCAAGATGTGTCTATAAGACGCGTCTATAGACATGTGTCTTAAGATGTCCTGAGATGTCTTGAGATGTCTTAAGACACTCAATGTCTTCAAGACACAAAATTCTGTCTGAGAGCATCCCATGTGCTGCCCTTGCATGTCTTAAGACATGGGTGCATGTCTTCAAATTTTTGTCTTAACATGTCTTAAGACGTCTTGATGTGCAGAAATGTCTTGAGACGTCTTGATTCCGCTTATTGAGACATCTTAAGATGCCTTGAGACGCGGTGATGGCTGGGTATGTATAACTATGTGTGCTAACAGGCTGACCTCCAGCTTGCTGAGTCCGGAGAAGGTGTTGTCACTCAGGGAGCCGATGTTGTTGCTCTGCAGGTAGAGTTCAGTCAGACCGGGGCAGGCGGAGAAGGAGTGGTCGGCGAGGGATGTCAGCAGGTTCGAGCCCAGGCGGAGGACGCGCAAGGTGGGCAGGACGGGGCCGGAGGTCGGGGTCACCTCCGGAACCTGGAGACCAGAGAACGAGAGAACCGATTAGCTTTCACGTTGAAAGATGAGTTGAAGCAGATTTTTTTTTTGTTTTTTTTTGTTTGACACACCTTGTTGGCCGTGAGGTCGATCTCATCGATCTCTGTGAAGCGCTGGTAGGAGGACCAGGACAGACTGGAGAACAGGTTCCTGGGAAACAAGAGCACCTTAAAGAGAAGAAGAAGGAGAAGAAGATTTACAGGCTGTTAATTACGTGATAATGTCAACAAATAGCCTCAAAATAACAATTAATTTCGTAGTAATGTCATGTTTTTCATAAAGGCAAAAGATTACACATGCTTTGGATGTTTTGGGAATGTCCTTGCAATTGACCGTTATTTCTAGGCTATTTCTAGACATTATGACACAATTAATTGTTATTTCTTCTCTGTTTTGTTCTCGACCTGGGTTACAGAAAATATTTACAGCTGGTTTCCTGTCAAACTGTCTTATCCCTGTTATCAGGCTTCAACAGGCCGCCTGTGGTTTCCAGCTGTCAGTCAAACACCTCGTCCAATCAACACTCAGAATTCTGCTGTATTCCCGACAGGAAGTGGCCCGTACAGATCAATTTCCCCTTGTCATCCACGTTCGAACTTTGAGTTTCATCAAATGTCTCATTGTTTTATTGTTTATTTCCTTAGATTTTATTGTAATTCATCATCACTGTTTTACATCATAATGCCACTTTTACTTTAATGATTAAAGTTGTTGGTTGTTTTAAAGCAACATTGCAGTGTTTATCGGCCTTGATGTTTCCAAACTCATTGGTGGAAACTGCTGTAACTTCCCTATGCGGGTTGAATCATCCCCCCCTCCCTTTCTTCAATGCAACTCTATGTTTCTTGACTAATTTCACACAATTTGTAACAGATATTTAGAAGAAAAACTTTTTGTTTTTTAGGATATGTCCTGCTCAGTTTTGCTAAAGTGCATTAACGTTTAAAATACAGGTGGTGCTGGTGTTTTCTATGACCTGACTTCTTTTGGTTACCTTGATCGTACATGCAGGTTCGAGTCCCGCCGGGATGCTGCTGAAACCTGCGGCTGTGCAGTTGTTTCTGTGCCGGTCGTCCCTGTCTCTGTCACTGATGCAGCCGGTCACTGCTGTAACCATGGCAACATGAGACAAAACGACGAGAAGGAGGACGAGCTGCATTGTTGAAGGACCCTCAGCTGCTGGAAGAGTGTGTGTGTGTGTGAGGAGGAACAAGGCAGTGAAGAGGAGAGTGTGTGTAAAGGAGGAAGTGTGAGTGTATTGTGTCACTTCTTTTCACGCTTCCTGTTCGACACATTTGCAGCTGAGCTGGAGCCAAAAAGCTGAAACAACAGTACACACGTGTCTGAAAACACAATGTTTGTGTGTGGTCAGATGTGAGTGAGTTACAGTTCATGAGACCTGTCCTTACTTTATCTTATCCCTCAATAAAGGTGGAAACAGAAGAGTTCCACAATGACCATGGAAACAGTAGAGTTCTTGTGACCATGGAAACAGTAGAGTTCTACAGCGACCATGGAAACAGTAGAGATCTACAGTGACCATGGAAACAGTGGAGTTCTAGGGCGACCATGGAAACAGTGGAGTTCCACAGTGGAGTTCTACAGTGACCATGGAAACAGTCGAGTTCTACAGTAGAATTCTAGCCAGGCTAGCGCCGCCTACTGGTTCCGGCAAATTTCATTTGCCTCAACAATGTAGTCAGGACACTAGCAATGCGTTTCGGTTTGCTCCGTCCGCCAGAGCGGACGGACCAATCAGCGAACAGACGGGTAAGTGAAGGCGATGACGTTGAACTCAAGCGCTCAAGATTAACCTATGAGCTTAACCGGTGTATAGCACACGTGACCACCAAGCAGCAGCGATTAGTTGAAGCAAATGTAAGCAACCGCCTCCCGGAAGCAAACGAATCCCTATGGCTCGTGTTCAGACGCTTTTTGAAATGTAATGAAATAAGCGGCTGATGCATCAGGCTAGTAGAATTCCACAGCGACCATGGAAACAGTAGAGATCTACAGTGACCATGGAAACAGTGGAGTTCTAGGGCAACCATGGAAACAGTGGAGTTCCACAGTGGAGTTCTACAGTGACCATGGAAACAGTCGAGTTCTACAGCGACCATGGAAACAGTCGAGTTCTACAGTGACCATGGCAGCAGTAGAGTTCTACAGTAGAATTCCACAGCGACCATGGAAACAGTGGAGTTCTACAGTGACCATGGCAACAGTCGAGTTCTACAGTGACCATGGAAACAGTAGAGTTCTACAGCGACCATGGAAACAGTCGAGTTCTACAGTGACCATGGCAACAGTAGAGTTCTACAGCGACCATGGAAACAGTCGAGTTCTACAGTGACCATGGCAACAGTAGAGTTCTACAGCGACCATGGAAACAGTCGAGTTCTACAGCGACCATGGCAACAGTCGAGTTCTACAGTGACCATGGAAACAGTAGAGTTCTACAGCGACCATGGAAACAGTAGAGTTCCACGGTAGAGTTCTACAGCGACCATGGAAACAGTAGAGTTCCACAGTAGAGTTCTACAGCGAACATGGAAACAGTAGAGTCCTACAGTAGAGTTCTACCATGGAAACAGTGGAGTCCTACAGTAGAGTTCTAGTGACCATGGAAACAGTGGAGTCCTACAGTAGAGTTCTAGTGACCATGGAAACAGTGGAGTCCTACAGTAGAGTGTGTGTGGTGAGGCGTTCAGGGAGACTCAGAGAAGTCAGGTTTGGTTTTTCTTTGTCGCTGACAGTTTATTGCCATCGTGTTGTCTGCAGGTTCGGCCTGAGATTGGTTCCTGATACAACGAAAACAACAACAACAACAACGACTCAACACAGACACAGAACAACCCGACGGGCTCTCAGCCAATAGGAAAGAAGAGGGGGAGGAGGAGGAGGGCTGGACTGTGATGACATCACAGCCCAGCCCTCCTCCTCCTCCCCTCCTCCTCCTCCTCCGCCTCTAACGTCCAAAACAACAAACGTAAACAGACAATTAGAAGAAAAATAATAAAATCAGCTTTATGAAGTAAAACAAACTTTAGATTATGATTCTAAATTAACCAGGAAACACACACACACACACACACATCCAACACACACACACACTCCCACACACAGACACACACACACTCACACAGGCGGTTGCAAGAGGGTGAAGAAGCTCCCTTTAGCAGCATCCACAAGAACCCAATATTAATGACACGTATATCTTTTATCATAATTAATATTAATAATAGTGATGATGTCGTGATGACGTCATACAGCAAAGAAGAAGGTCGAACATGTAGCAGGTTAAAATACTCTGGACAGGAAGCAGATGAATACACAACAAGGAAAAAGAAAACAGCCAATCAGAAGCTGGAGATTGAAAAAAACAAAAAAACAAACAAAAAAACAACAAAAAAAAACATCAAAAGAAAGAAAAAGGAAACATCATTTCCCATCAGGCCCGGCAGTGGCAGCAGGTTATCAAAGATTGTCCCGTGATTGGTCGATACCAGAGACACCATTATTCTGCTGATGTCACACTTCTCAGGGGCCAATCACAATCAGTCCTTGTAGTAGGTGTGTTTTTTTTTTAATATTTGTCGTCGTCGTCGTCCTCACCATGGCGACTCCTCTCCTGACCGGCTGAGTGTCGGAGGGAGCGCTCCCATTGGTTGGTTGGTTGGTTGGTTGGTTCTGACCTTAAAAAATAAAAAAGGTCTCAATGTCACAGAGCACTTTAAACGCTCCACTCGTCAATTGTCATCTCCCACAATGCCTTGCTCTGTGTGTGTTGTGTAGGGGGGTGGGGGCTGCTGCGTTCACGTCGACGTGGGAAAGCTGGAAATTACAACTTCCTGTTTTTCAGAGGTGCAGTGAACACAACAGCAACAAAAAAAAACAAGAAAAATGAGACTTGAACTGATAATCAATCAAGTCTCTGGGCTAACTGATTGATGGACAATGAAAAGAAAAATAAAAAAAAATCAATATGTACAGCATTTAAAGAAAACATCTGTTAAAGCTCAGGTGAACACAGCTCTTTAAAGTGACATTGAACGCATCACCATACGACTCCAAAAGCCTCGGTTTCCATCTTTCCGAGGTCTCGTGAAAGCAGCAGCCGATCCCCTCGTCCCTTCATGTTGTGGAGTTGGACTTGAACGCCACACAGAACAGGTCTTTTAGTGTCTCATACTCTTTTATCGTCTCTTTTTCTTTTTCTTCGTCTACTTCTCTTCTCGGCCATCTGTCTCTCAACTACATTTCCCAGAGTTCCTTGCTTTACACACTCCTACCTCCCTCCCCTACGTAAACTACATCCATCACCGTCTCAATGATTCGCTGACTCCTCCCACACTTGTGCGTCGCACGTCAGGATTCACTTACTCTACGTTTTCCCCACGATTGCCAGAGACAGTGAACATTTCATTATGTCGCAGCCTCGTTTTTTTTCTTTTAAAAATAGATTAATCTTCATTAAAAACAAGTAAAGTCAGGAGGATACACTTCAAATATACACACACAACGCTTTAAAAAGATTTAAACGTGCGAGTCGCTCACATCATCATGTACAACAACAACAACAACAGCTCCTCCTCCTCCTCCTCCTCTTCGCTTCCGTCTCTCTGTACAGCAGTGTTGTCTGTCAGCTCTCTGCTCTCCAGCAGGAGGCGCCACAGAGCAGCTTTCTTTGGTTTCGTAGCACTCGGCTGACCTGGCGTGGCGTTCGGGGTCACACGGGAGAGGCAGTAAATACGAGCTTCGATTGTGTATTAAAAAAAAGAAAAAAAAAAGTGGTGCGTTCAAAGTGTCGGTGTCGAATCGGGGTGCAACGGATCAGAAACCTCACGGATCGGACGAATTCGTTGCAGCTTCAAAGATACGAGCAAAGGTTTTTTTTATCTGCCCGTTTATTTGGCTACGTACGTGTTCCCACGCTACACGCCACGCACAACTTTTTTTTTTCTTCCCGGTCCGTGGACATCCAATCCAAATGGATCCGTTGCACCACTAGTGTCAAAGTCGTACTGACTAGAAACTCCCATATAACTTGAGCGCCTCCTCGGCTAGGCTAGGCTAGGCTAGGCTATGCTAGGCTAAGCTATGCTAAACTAAACTCGGGGTCTCATAGGACTTTCCCATATAAACCTATTAGCCTGAAAACGCTAACAGCCGCCCCAATTTGCTCCACACTCAGGCTAACTGACTAGCCACGGCTAACACCTGTAGGTAGCCTAGATCTCAGGCTGTAGCATGCTAGTTAGCCTCCTGGGCTAACAGCGGCTAACACAGAGCGGCTAAACCTCAAAGTCCACGTAAAAACAAACCCAGAAAAATCAAAACCAACGCACTCCGTCTTTAAAAAAACTAAACTAAACAAAAACAAAAAAAAACAACAACGGGAGACTTCTGCAAACAGGAGCTAGCACGTCGGCTTTAAGGCACCTCATCATCGTGAACGACTTCTCAATCGGGATCGCAACATCAATCAATCAATCAATCAATCAATCAATCAATATCACCAATCGATTAAAATAAACAACACTTAAAATCGATCATTGTGTAGTAAAAGTTCATCCATCGTTCATCTTGTCTGACAGCAAAAGACAAAAATAATCCACTTTACTTTCCCCCTCCCTCTTTTAAAAAAACGGCGTTGCTACGGCAACAGCTAACCCGTGCTAGAAGGAAGCTAAACACACACGCACACACAAACACAGCAGGATTCAAGGTACAGGACACACACACGCACACAGCCGACGACTCCACTCCCTCCCTACAGCTTCAGCCAATCAGATCGGATCTCCGTCCGAGGTCAGAGGTCAGAGAGGTCAGAGGTCGGTCGGCGTCTCCTTGTTGTGTTTGAGGTCCGGTGCGCTGAACTGCCGTCTCATCCTGGGCGGCGTGGAGAAGCCCCACCCCCCCGGCCCCCCCGCTGGGTTAGGGTTAGGCGGCGGCAGCGGCATCGGCATCGGCGGTACGACCCCGGAGCGCGGCAAACTGTGGTAGTTGTTGTTGGGGGGGTGATGAGGTCCACCAGGCTGGAATGGTGCATTATGGGGGTTGTAGTACGGGTGGTGGTGGTACTGATGGTGCTGCCGTTGATTAAAGTGGAAACCGCCGCCAACGCCGCCACCACTGCCGCCATCTCTGTCCCTCCCTCCTCCTCCTCCTCCTCCTCCTCCTCTTCCTCCTCGCTCCCCCCCAGGCCCGGGTGACACCCCCCTCCTCTGTCTCGGTCGCCCCTGGTGACCGCCGCCACCCACACCGCCACCGTGTTGCTGGTTGTCGTAGTTACCGCCACCGTTGCCGCCGCCGTGGTGTGTGGAGCTGTCCAGAGAGTTGCGGCGGTAGCGACGCTGCTGCTGCTGGTTTTGTTGGTTGCTGTTGTTGTTGCCCTGGTGATGATGGTGGTAGTGGAAGCTGCCGCCACCACCGCCGCCAAACTGGTTGCCGGGGTTACGTTGTTGCCAGGTGCGGTGGGGGCTCGGCGTGCGCATGCGAGCCGGCGGCGGCGGCAACGGAGGCGGCGGCATCTGGAAGGGGAGCGGCAGCAGAGCGGGACCAAGAGGAGGAGGAGGAGTCGGGAGAGGAGGGGGAGGGGGGGAGGGGGAACATTTACCCTCCACGCCGCCTCCTCCCCCCTCAAAACTCTGCTCCCACACCTCCCCACCGCCCCCCTCGCCCCCCAGGCCCAGCGCCTGCAGAGCGGCAGTGGCCGGTCCCCACGACAACCGGTGGGCGGGGTTGCTCTTGAAGGGGAACTTGAGCTTGCACTCCTGCGGCGGGATGAAGCGCCCGGTTCCCGGGAGGTGGACGGGGACGACGGGGACGGGCTGACCTGCAAGGGGGGGAGGAGAGGGGGGAGAGGGGTTTAAAATGAGCACCCGCCGCCACTCGCCAAATGCGTGTAAAAATGTCATATGTAATAAACTGGAATGAACCAACTTCACTGTTGTCATTCCATCACCTAATTGATACGCCAACATTTTTTTTTAAAAGGACAATTCTGGGCGAATTCAACTCGGGGCTGTATGTTCCTAACATTTTAGGTCTAAAAGAAGGAATCTGAAGATTTTCAGTTTAATTGCTCCTGTTTTGCCGTAGTTGTGTCTGTCCCCGTATCGCCACGGCAGATGTGAATGGGAGCAGATTCAAGTTCCGCTGTTTAGGCTGTTTACAGCCCTCAAAGCCGCAATTTTTTTCCACAGACAGCGTCAGATGGAGACTCAAACATGCACCGAGAAGTTTATTTACTTCAAGCAAGCCGACATGTTTGTAAAACTAGATCTAATTCATAGTCTCCCGGAGTCTTGCGCGAGACCCAAGTTGACGCTCGGTGTGTTCAGGTGCAGTCAGAAGCTCCCGTTTGTGCCATAAACACAGGAATATCAACTCTTGACTTGCTTCAAGTAAATAAACTTCTGGGTGCATGTTTGAGTCGCCATCTGATGCTGTCTGTGGCTTAGAGGGATGGAAACAGCCTAAGCAGCAGAACTTCAATCCGCTCCCATTCATTGCTGCCGTGGTGATGCGGGGACAGACACAACTACCGCAAAACAGGAGCGATTAAACTGAAAATTTTCAGATTCCTTCTT